>NC_133652.1:39932264-40288418 GCF_009905375.1 Apium graveolens
GATTCCTTTCACAGAATTAGGTGGGGGAAGATTTTCAATGACTCCCACCTTGGCCTTGTCCACCTCCAGACCCTTGCTAGAGACCTTATGCCCAAGAATAATGCCTTCACGCACCATAAAATGACATTTCTCCCAATTGAGCACCAAATTAGTTTCCACGCATCTTTTGAGTACGGCTCGCAGATTATTCAAACATTCATCATATGAGTGTCCAAAGACGGAGAAGTCATCCATGAACACTTCGACGTTATTTCCAATCATGTCAGAGAATATAGCCATCATACATCTCTGAAAGGTGGTCGGGGCGCCACATAACCCAAACGAAACTCTGCGAAAAGCAAACGTGCCAAATGGACAAGTGAAGGTAGTCTTTTCCTGATCCTCTGGTGCAATACAAATTTGATTATACCCGGAATAACCATCCAGAAGACAAAAATACTCATGACCCGCCAATCTGTCAAGTATCTGATCAATAAATGGAAGAGGGAAGTGATCCTTCCTTGTGGCTTTGTTCAATTTTCTATAATCCATGCATACTCTCTATCCTGTAACTGCTCGAGTAGGGATGAGCTCATTCTTTTCATTTGTGACCACAGTGATACCTCCCTTCTTAGGTACACATTGTACGGGGCTCACCCACGAGCTGTCAGAAATAGGATAAATGATGCCTGCATCTAGCCATTTCAGAATTTCTTTCTTCACCACCTCCTTCGATGGGATTCAGTCTTCGTTGTTGTTCCACAGTTGGCTTACTACCTTCCTCTAGCAGAATTTTATGCATACCATATGAAGGACTTATCCCCTTGATGTCTACTATGGTCCATCCTATAGCCGATTTGAATTCTCTCAAAATCCTTAAGAGCTTGTCTTCCTCGCTACCTGAAAGGTCAGATGAAATAATAACAGGTAACGTAGATGAATCACCTAAAAAGCATACCTCAAGTGCTCAGGTAATGGCTTGAGCTCCAAGGTAGGTGCTTCCTCTATTGATGGTTTGAGCTTTCCTTCAGCGTTCTTAAGGTCAGAAGTACCAAGAGATTCAAATGGTATGTCCAGCTTTCGCTTCCAGGGAGAAGCGTTCAGATATTGTAATTGCTCATTGCTATCTTCATCATCGCTGTCAAAATCCCCCACTAAGGCTTTTCCAATGCATCAGACATTAGCATGTGATCGAGTTCCGAAGTAACCGCAGAATCAATCACATCCACTTTTAAGCACTCCTCATCTTCTGTAGGGAATTTCATTGCCTTGAATACGTTGAAGGTCACATCCTGATCTTGGACCCGCATAGTAAGTTCACCTTTTTGCACATCTATCAAGGTAGGCCAGTAGCCAAGAAAGGCCTTCTCCAAGATTATGGGAATCTTCTTATCTTCCTCAAATCCAGAATAACAAAATCTGCTGGAAAGAAGAGCTTATCCACCTTGACGAGCCCATCCTCAACTATGCCCCTTGGGTAAGGTAATGGACGGTCAGCCAATTATAAGCGACATGTATGTGGGTTTTGGATCAGGCCAGATCAACTTTTTAAAGATCGACAACAGCATCAGATTAATGCTTGCTTCCCAAATCACAAGGCACTTGTCAAAGTCAGATTGCCAATTGTGCAAGGAATGGTGAAGCTTCCTGGATCTTTCAGTTTTGGTGGTAACTTTTGCTGCAGAACAGCGCTGCATTCTTCCGTGAGAGCAACGGTTTCAAGGTCATCCAGTTTCACCCTTCCTTGGAAGAATAGTCTTCATAAACTTCGCATAACTAGGCATTTGTTCTAGAGCCTCCGCGAAAGGTATATTGATGTGAAGTTTCTTGAACACCTCCAGAAACTTCCCGAACTGTCTATCCAGCTTTTGTTGCTGCAATCTCTTAGAAAAAGGTGGTGGATGATAAAGCTGTTTCTCCCCTGTATTAGCCTCAGGCAGAGTGTGTTCAACAGTAGTCTTCCTTGGTTCCGCCGCTTTCTCCTTTTGCTTAGATTCTTCACCTCTAATTTCAGCTTCTACTTCTTTTGCCTTTTCAGCATCAGCTACTTTTCCAGACCTTAAGGTAATAGCCTTGACTTGCTCTTTAGCTTCCTTCCTGCCTGGTACTTCCGTGTCACTGGGAAGAGTGCCAGGTTGATGATTGAGCACTGCATTGGCTAATTGACCGATTTGATTTTCCAAGGTCTTGATAGAAACCGCCTGACTCTTGCACAACAGCTTAAGTTCCTCAAAATCAGCACTAGTAGGTGCAGCTGCACTTCCCTGTTGCGGATATGATTGCCTTGTAGCATACTGCTGTGGTTGCTGGAATCCAGGTGGGTTAAACTGTTTACTCACTCCTTGCTGATATGGTGGCTGAATAGCATTCTGATTATTCCCCCAGCTGAAATTTGGATGATTTCTGTTGTTAGGATGATAGGTCGCTGGCACAGGCTGCTGTTGTCGCTGATAATTATTCACATACTGAACAGATTCGTTGACAAGAGAACACTGATCCGTAGCATGAGAACCTGCACAAAGCTCACAAACCATAGCTATCTGATTAACTCCATACGTAGCCAGAGAATCAACCTTCATTGATAGCGCTTGGAGCTGGGCTGCAATAGCAGTGGCTACATCAACTTCCAGAATACCTGCTACCTTGCCTGACATCATCCTCTGAGTTGGGTTTTTGATGCTCATTTACAGCCATCGTCTCTATAAGATTATACGCCTCAGTATAGCTTTTAGCCCATAAGGCGCCTCCAGCTGCTGCATCAAGCATGGGCCGAGATTGGGCCCCCAAACCATTATAGAAACCAGTGATCACCATCCAATCCGGCATTCCATGATGTGGACATTTTCGCAACATTTCCTTGTAGCGTTCCCAAGCCTCGCACATAGATTCTGTAGGTTGCTGCGCAAACTGAGTAAGAGCACTCCTCATAGCAGCAGTCTTTGCCATCGGATAAAACTTCACCAGAAACTTTTGCGCAAGATCTTGCCACGTAGTGATGGACCCAGCTGGTTCAGAATGTAACCAGTCTTTAGCCTTGTCCCTTAGTGAAAATGGGAAAAGCCTCAACTTGATAGCCTCATCAGTCACGCCATTATACTTAAAAGTACTGCAGATCTCGACAAAATTCCTTATGTGCATGTTGGGGTCTTCAGTTGCCGCTCCTCCAAAAAAACAGAATTCTGCACCATCTGAATAGTGCCTGGCTTGATTTCAAAGGTGTTAGCTTGAATAGCCGGATGAAGGATGCTTGACTGAATGTCATCAATTTTAGGCCGAGAAAAATCCATAAGAGCTGGATCAGCTTGAACAATACGATCTCCCATGTTTACTGGTTCTTTCTGCTCAGTTCCTGAATCCGAATCCTCAAAATCTAACTTCTCCGGAATATCAAGAACTTCGTCTGTCTCCTCAGCTGTATCTAAAGTCCTCTTGCGAGCACGAGAACGAGTTTGCATAAACGCTTGCTAAAGTACCTAAAACATAACCGAAAAAAATAAGTAACTACTACGTCCTAATCACTGAGTCCTAATGACCAATGATGGTAAGTACATAAACTAAACAAATACGCCGAGTCCCCGGCAGCGGCGCCAAAAACTTGTTAGGGCGAAAACATGCACTAATATTCACGCAAGTATACGCGTTAGCAAGTAATATAGAATACTTTCTAGTTCGTTCCCTCAGAGACTCAGACTAAATTATTGTCTAATTAAACTCACTCACCAATGTATGATTACTTCTCAATGTTAAGATACTAACACTTAAAATTGCTGATTAATATTAACTATAATTAACTACTTAATTAATCACTTAACTAACACTTCAATTTATCAATAATAAAACACTCATGAGATCACAACTTCATTATTACTTCCTTCTATAGCCATTGTTATTTACCCTTAGCATGAGACAGTGATGATATTAATCGAATAACACGAAACTGATAAAAGCCAACTTTCATTGTACTAATACCATTCTACCAAGCATCCACAATTAAGATAGAAGTTGAATAGTCATCAATTATGTTGAGTTCCCATATGTCTACAGAAATTGACAACACAACGATTTAAGCACAAGTTATTCCTTTTGATTACATAGGGCAAATAAAACTGTTAGAGTTACCCACTAATCATGCACAACGTACATGAACCTATGCTAGCATGGCAAGTTCTAAATCTCAAGATCCACCGTCGCTTCACAAGAGATTAACACCCTATCTTATATGTTCGCGACGCACATAAGACGAATACGCACAACCAATACTAGATATCATGCAATCATCACACACTAAAGTATTAAACAATTAACTAAAGAATTCCATAATAAATCCGTTGCAACCCCATGATCACGATTAGCCCATAATAACACTTATCGTCATCATGGGTTCATATGAAATCATGATAAACAAACACAAGAAAATAATAACTAAACTAATTATATTAAAACAGAGTACGTCACAAGAGTAAATAAGTTCAAAGTAAGAAAACTAGCATCCAACGTTACAACGAAACAAGAATCACAAGAATATATGCTTCCTCTTCGTTGCGGTGTGCTAAATCGGTCTTCTTCCTTATCTCATTCGCTCCTTACGTAAAAACACAATCTTCTTCAATCCCCACTTGTGAAAACGTCTCAAATCTACTTATATCATAGTCCCATAAAACTCAGATTACATAGAAGTGGAAACCAAACAGAAGTAGAAGTCCTAAAATAATTTGTCTTTTTTCCCGACCCTGCGCGGCCGCTCAGCATAGCTGAGCGGGCGCTCAGCTTGCTGCGCGGACGCTCAGCAATGCTGAGCGGGCGCTCAGACCTCTACTGGAAAAATTCTGATTTCGCTCCGTTTCTTCGCCGTAATCTGCCCGTTTCTTTCCTCTCGCAATGGTGAACACATGGCAAGGCTTATTCTTGATGATTCCTCCCCCGAAATGCAACTAAAACCCTGAAATGCATAAACACTAGAAAAACGCATCAAATATACAAAATACTTGATTTCAAGACACCAATTTAAGCCATTTTAAGATGCTCTAAGTGGTATAAAATGCCACTTATCAATTGTCATCATTCATATGGAGTGATTAGTGTGTGCATTAAGCTAAATAACAGACAAAGAGTAAAGTCTGAGTCACTTCAGTACATCTTAGAAATAAGGCATAACTAAAATTTTGCTAAAGAGCTGTCATTGTCCTGAAACCTACTGATGAATGAGTTCATGCTTGAGTCCACCTCAACTGTTTTGTGCTAATTTTATGGATCTTTTGAAATTCTATTTTACAGTGGCTTCTCAGTGTAAGTGAGTCACGACTGTTTATCAGAATTTATGCTATTATCAGAGTATTTCTCCAGTAATCATAGAGTGTGAAAAGTCACCAAGAAATATTTTGCTTTTTTAATGCATATTTACTTAATACCAGCAATGCACTTGGGTCGTCCCTTCCACATTTTTACTCTAGATCTCAAAGGAGTACCTGCTTTTATTCTTTGATCTTTTTGCTTTTTCTTTTGATAAGTGAGGTTTATCAGCACTTAGTACATTCAGCAATTTTACTAGTATCAGAACTTAATAGATGAGTAGCATTATTCTAATTTGTGACTTAGTAATAAGATATACAAAGTAAACTTAACTAAGCTCAATTATCAGAATTTGCTAGTATCATAAGATTTCCACTGAAATAATTACTTCTTACATGGAATCATTTGTTTATTGAAGACTACTAGGTCAGTATCTAGCACAGTTGTCCTCATAGGATTGAATAGGTACTTGAACAGACATATCACTTATCAGAGTTTAGAAACATATATCAGACAATAGTCAGTACTTAAAGACATTTATCAATTAAGCACAGAATACATAATGAGATTAATTCTGTAAATACTGAGCATAAAGTCTGATAACACTGAACAAGACTAAGCAGATTTAGAGAAAGAACCTGAAACCATTCCAAGTTCATTTACCAATCTTGTAAAAGTAGCTTCACACAGTGGTTTTGTGAAGATATCTGCTAGTTGTTGATCTGTGGGAACAAAATGCAATTCCACTGTACCTTATCCACATGTTCCCTGATGAAGTGGTACCTGATGCTGATGTGCTTTGTCATAGAGTGTTGAACTGGATTACCTGTCATAGCAATAGCACTTTGATTATCACAGTAAATAGGGATTTTGAAATATGTTAACCCATAATCCAGTAACTGATTCTTCATCCAAAGAATCTGTGCACAACAGCTTCCTGCAGCAATATACTCTGCTTCTGCAGTTGATGTGGAAATTGACTTTTGTTTCTTGCTGTACCAAGAAACCAAACTGCCTCCAAGAAATTGACAGCTTCCACTTGTGCTTTTCCTGTCAATTTTGCAACCTGCAAAATCTGCATCTGAGTAACCTATTAGTTTAAAATCTGATTCTCTAGGATACCATAATCCCAGAGCAGCTGTTCCTTTAAGATACTTAAAGATTCTTTTTACAGCTGTTAAGTGAGGTTCTCTTGGATCTGCTTGAAATCTTGCACAAAGACAGGTAGCATACATGATATCAGGTCTATTAGCAGTTAGATAGAGTAGAGAGCCAATCATACCTCTGTAGTCAGTAATATCTACTGATTTACCGGTATCCTTATCCAGTTTTGTTGCAGTGGCCATTGGAGTGGATGCACTTGAACAATCTTGCATTCCAAATTTCTTCAGCAAGTTTCTGGTGTACTTGGTTTGACAAATAAAAGTCCCTTCCTCATTCTGCTTGACTTGAAGGCCCAGAAAATAGCTAAGTTCCCCCATCATACTCATCTGATATCTTGACTACATTAGTTTGGCAAACGTTTTGCAAAGTTTGTCATTTGTAGATCCAAAAATGATATCATCAACATAAATCTGGACCAGAAGTAAGTCCTTTCCATGGTTGAGGTAGAACAGTGTTTTGTCTATTATCCCTCTGTTGAATCCACTTTCCAGAAGAAACTGAGCTAAAGTCTCATACCATGCTCTAGGAGCTTGCTTAAGTCCATAAAGTGCTTTATCAAGCCTGTAGACATAATCTGGATGTTTGGTATCTACAAAACCTGGAGGTTGTTCAACATATACCTCCTCCTCCAATTCTCCATTGAGAAAACCACTTTTCACATCCATTTGAAAGACAGTAAACTTTTTGTGAGCAGCATAAGCCAAGAATATCCTTATGGCTTCTATCCTAGCAACTGGTGCAAATGTTTCATCATAATCAATTCCCTCTTGTTGAGAATATCCTTTTACAACCAGCCTTGCCTTATTCCTTGTAATTATGCCATCACTGTCAGTTTTGTTTCTGAATACCCACTTTGTACCAATAACAGATCTATTCTTTGGTCTTGGCACTAGGGTCCAGACTTTGTTTCTTTCAAATTCATTCAACTCTTCCTGCATTGCTTGCACCCAATCAGCATCTTGAAGAGCTTCTTCTACTTTCTTTGGCTCAGTCTGAGAGATAAAAGAATTGTAAAGACATTCATTTGAAGTACCTGTTCTAGTTCTGACACCTGCATCAGGATTTCCAATTATCAAATCAGGTGTATGTGATTTTGTCCACTTCCTTGCAGATGGAAGGTTTTCTCTAGAACTGGATGCTCCCCCATGATCCATGCTATCTTCATTTTCATTTTCTGATGCTCCCCCTGAAACTATGCTCTCTGAGTTGGAGTCTTTAGTATTTAAATTTTCAGCACTATCAGAACTTGGCTTATCAGAACTTGACGAATCAGAATTTGAAGAGCCAGATGTATGTTCTGATGTTTCTTGAGCTGTGGTAGGATCTTGACTATGCTCCCCCTGCATCGGTGCATCTTCCCTTGGCGTAGCCACCACAGTTTCAATAACATCAGAGTTTATTCCAATAGAGTTTACAGTATCAGGACTTAGACTTTCAGGATTTTCAGTATCAGAATTTGAGTCTTCATTTTCAAATCTCAGCTGATCATGGTCAATGAAATCTTCAAGACCAGTAATCTTCTTGTCATCAAAAGAGACATTGATAGATTCCATGACTACTTTTGTTCTCAAATTATAGACTCTGAAGGCTTTTGTGGAAAGTGGATATCCAACAAAGATTCCTTCATCAGCTTTTAGATCAAACTTTGATAGCTGTTCAGTATGAGTCTTGAGAACAAAACACTTGCATCCAAATACATGAAAGTATTTCAGATTTGGCTTCTTTTTCTTCACCATCTCATATGGTGTTTTTCCATGCTTGTTAATGAGTGTTACATTTTGAGTAAAACAAGCAGTCTGCACAGCTTCAGCCCAGAAATAGGTTGGAAGCTTTGCTTCTTCAAGCATTGTACGTGCAGCTTCAATGAGAGTTCTATTCTTCCTTTCAACAACTCCATTTTGCTGTGGAGTTCCAGGAGCAGAAAATTCCTGCTTTATTCCATGGCTTTTGCAAAACTCTTCCATTATCAAATTCTTGAACTCAGTGCCATTATCACTCCTTAAAACTTTCACAGAATCTTTGACCATTTTATCCAGATGTTTGACATGATCAATCAAGATTGATGCAGTTTCACTTTTTGTATGCAAGAAATACACCCATGTGTATCTGGTGAACTCATCCACTATGACCAACGCATACTTCTTCTTTGCAATAGACATGACATTTACTGGACCAAATAAATCAACATGTAGTAGATGATAAGGCTCAAGAATTGATGATTCAGTCTTGCTCTTGAATGAAGATTTTCTTTGTTTGGCTTTCTGACATGAATCACAAAGACCATCAGGAGCAAATACTGTGTTTGGCAATCCTCTCACAAGATCTTTCTTGACCAGTTCATTTATATTGTTGAAATTTAAATGAGAAAGTTTCTTATGCCAAATCCAGCTTTCTTCAATTGATGCTCTACTCATCAGACAGATTGCAGAACCATCAGTACTTGTTGAAAGCTTAGCTTCATAAATATTACCACGCCTGTATCCTTTCAGAACAACTTTGCCTTTAGATTTACTCACAATTTCACAGTGTTCTTCAAAGAAATCAACATGATAACCTCTGTCACAGATTTGACTTATACTCAGTAGGTTGTGTTTAAGTCCTGAGACCAGAGCTACTTGTTTAATTATGACATTTTCAAGATTGATATTGCCATATCCCAATGTTTTTCCAATGTTGCCATCTCCATAAGAAACACTTGGGCCAGCTTTCTCCACAAAGTCTGATAGCAGGGCCTTATTTCCAGTCATATGTCCTGAACATCCACTGTCCAGAACTAGAATATTTTTCCTGTTGCCCTGCAATCACAAAGACCACTAATTATTAGTTTTAAGGACCCAGACTTGCTTGGATCCTTTGGCCTTATTAAGTTTGTTAACATTTACAGCGAATTTAGCATCAGAGTTTATGTTAACATTTTTCTTATCAGAACTTACACTATCAGACTTTGAATCAGAATTTACACTAGAAGGAACAATGGAAACTTTCTTCAAAGAAGGTTTTATTTGATAATAATCATAGTACAAGCTATGATATTCCTTACAAGTATAAATGGAATGTCATAAACTACCACAATGAAAACAAGGATTTTGTGGTTTGTATCTAACAGACTGACTCTTAACTCCTGACTTTGAAGGTAAGGGGTTAATATTCTTATTCATCCTGCAAAAAGAAGCCAGATGGTTAGAACTTCCACAGTTATGACATGTTTTCCTAGAAGCATCAGGAACAGGTTTATAATTATTGCTTTTATTCACACCTTCCTTTCCATTCCTATTTTTCCTAGGTGATTTTACCTTGTTTGCATTCTTAACATCTTTCAGCTTATGCTTAAGCTGCTTATTTGTCATTAAGCCTATGTTCACTTCAGCTGTCTTTTCCTGTTTTAGTTTGTCAGAAGTTAATTTCTTTGTAACTTCTGATTTTTCATTTTCAGACTTTACAGTTACAAACTTAACAGGTTTTAACTTTGGTTTTTACTTATCAACAGACTTAATTTCTTCAGTTCCTTTATCATTCTTATCTTCTCCATAACCTAAGCCCTCTTTCCAGTTTCCACTACTTAGCAAATTTTGAGTTGTTTTGCTAGAGTTAGTCCAAGTCCTGATAATCTCTCTTTCCTTTTCTAACTCAGTTTTTAGAGATTCATTTATTTTTAGCACTTCATTCCTAACATAAAAATCATCATCTCTATCCTTCTGAGTTTGATGGAACATGACTAACTCTTTTTCTAAGAAATTATTTCTTTTCTTAAATGCAAGATTTTCAGAAGTTAATCTTTCACATGTTAAAGTTTGATCTCTATAACTAACAAACATGGTTTTAAGATATCTTCTCAACTCATTAATATCATCAGTATGAAAAGCATAAGTAGTCTGAGGTACCTTTGTTTCAGCAGCTTCAGAACTGCTCTCAGCACTTTCTTTATCAGCATTTGCCATCAATGCATAGTTTTCCTCACTTTCAGAGTCTGAGGTGTCTGTCCAACTTTTCTGCTTTGTGACAAGAGCCTTGCCTTTGTCACCCTTTACCTTCTTGCAATCAGGAGATATGTGGCCTTTCTCACCACAGTTATAGCATTTAACATCGGTGTAATCTCCTCTGTCAGACTTTCCTCCTCTGCCTTCAGATCTTCTGAAATTCTTCTTATTAGAACTTATGCCTTTCCTGGAAAACTTCTTTCCCTTCCTGAACTTCCTGTATGCAATCTTTGTGATTCCTTTTGAAAGGCATATGTCATAGCCTATTCGTTTATTCGAGGATTTAACTCAACTCAAATAAGAATGTAATAAGTAAATAGTGGATCTATCGTCAGAGAGATCTCACAAAGTAACATCTGTCAAAGGGTTAAGAAACATTATTCATCTACAGACTTGAAGACTTAATTCACTGGAAGAAGCTCAAGAAATTGATCAAGCCTCAGTGATATAAATCAAGATTGTGGATTTAATCAAGTGACAGAGATCTCGTCAAGGTATCAATTAATTACAAGGATTTAGTCTGAAGAAAATCAAGAGTATCAAGGTCAAGGCTTGAAGAAACATCACGGAAGTTAGTCACTCATGAACCAGACAGTACATCGAGTGTCAACATTGAAGTGGTGGAATTCATTCATAATTGACAGTAATTTTCAGAAGATTTTCAGAAGAATGGTTGCTGCTCAAGATTAGTATTAATTCTCTATTAATTAATTAAGTCAAATAATTTAATTAAGAAAATAAAATTATATCTGCAAAGATTAATTTATTGATTAATTGAATTAATTGATTAATTAATTCAGAATTAATATTAAGGATTTTCAGAATTGTTATTAGATTAAAATCTATTAATAATTCAGTAAGACAATTTGATTTGAACTACTATGACAATCGGTATGACAATTGATAGTCATACCAAAAGTCTTGCTAGTTCATTCTGATTGTCTTGCTAGCTATTGGGATTGTCTTGCTAGTTCAAAAGGATAGTCTCACCGAAAGTCCTACCAGTTCAAATGGATTGTCATGCCAGTTCATTTGATTGTCTTGCCGAAAGTCTTGCTGATTCAACTGGATTGTTTTGTTTACTTAAACAACAAAACACAGCAAAAGACATTCATGCAATTATTCAACAGAACACACAAGTCAAGAACACAGCAGAAAACAAAGGCACAACATTTTATTTTTCATCTGCTTTATTCAAGATCAAAATTCTAGATTGAAAAGTTAAATCCAATCCACTAGAATTATTTATCTTGTTCTTGTGTATCAATCTAGCGGATTAAAATCCCTAGAACTTAATCTCAAATCGCATTTAGCATTTGATCTTTTAATTGCAAACATAGAAAAAGTTCATGTCGAATTTATTCTAGATTTGTAATAATTGATTTGAGATTAATCCCTTGTAACCGATACCGTAGTTGTAACACCTTTCAAGTTTAATAAAAGTTTTATTTAACTTGAATTTTGTTTCACATTTTTATTCCGCATTTTATTCGATTAAACGGTATTGTTTGCATTCAACCCCCCCTTCTACAAACAAATTGGGACCTAATAATTGGTATCAGAGCCTTCTGATTAACGTACAAATCTAGATCCTAGACTTTTGTGTTTCTTTCACTTCTTGAATTTTTTATTCACTCAAAAAATTCATAATGACTACACAAAAAGTTGGAACCGTTAAAATTCCATTTTTCGATAAAGAAAATTATGTTATGTGGAAGAAAAAGATGCTACTGTTTTTACAAGTTGCTAATCCCAAATATTTGCAAGTGTTAAAGAAGGGTCCAAAAATTCCTATGGTTATTGAACCAGAGGTAATAGAAAATGATGTGGTGATCACCAAAGCGAGAACTTATGTGAAAGATCCTGAGGATTTCTCTCCTGCTGAAATAGAAGAAGCCTCCCTAGATGCTAGCCTTCAATTAATCTTAGTAGATTCCCTTAATCCCTTGATGAATAGACATGTGATGAATTATAAAGATTCCAAACATATCTGGGAAACTATTGAGATTATTAATGAAGGCACAGAGGAAGTTAGGGAGAACAAGCTAGAAATCCTAACCTCTGAGTATGAATACTTTAAATCCAATCCAGAGGAAGGAATCACTGAAGTGTTTGAGAGGTACAATGCATTGATCAACAACCTGAACATTAATGGTAAAAACTATTCCATCAGGGAGGTCAACAAAAAGTTCCTCTTAACACTGCCAACTCATCTTGAACATAGAATCACTGCCATAAGAGAAGCAAGATATCTGAGTGAGATTCTTTGGAAAGGCTCTATGGTGTGTTAAAGACTTATGAGGTGGAGCAGATTCAGCAAAAGGAAGTTTACGGGAAAGGAAGAGTGGTCAGCACGTCTACTGCTCTAGTAGCTGATGAACAACAACAACAACCACAATATCAACAACAATCTCAACAGTAAAAAAGAATGGTACAGTCTTCCAAGGTTGAAGATAATGTGATAGTAGCAGAATTTGATCCTTCTACTACAAATCAATCAGGAGATGATTATTATTCCTTGGAAGAACTGGAGCAATTGGAGGATGAGTCAATGGCCCTGATTGTCAAGAGATTCTCAAATGTCAGATTCAAAAGGAATCCCAAGTTCAAGTACAAGTCCAACTACAACAGATTCCAGAAAGGTGGATCTTCATCCTCTAACACCAGCAGTGGTGGGTATAAAACAGGGATGGTTGATCGAAGCACCATTCGATGTTTCAACTGCAATGAGTTGGGACACTTTGCCACAGAATGCAGGAAGCCAAAACAAGCTAGGAAGAATTCTTACGATTCTAATCAGAAGAGTAAATCTGAAAGGGCTTACCTGGCAAAGGGAAGAAGCTGGGATGATACTGACAGTGAAGATGAAGAAGTTGGGAATCTTGCTCTCATGGCTAGTGATGCAAGCACCTCATCGTCAAGAAAAGAGGTAAAATTTACTGATGCTGAATTAGTTTATCATCTAGGAGGTTCCTTAGATTGTGCTCGTCGTGATAATGAATTGTTAAATCAACAAATCAAAGACCTTGAGAAATAGGTCAATGAATTAAGACTTGTGCACATTAATCAAGATAAATTAAAAGAACAAGTGTCTTTTCTAGAGAATAGAGTTGACTGTTATAGACAACTTGAAACTATTCTCAAAGACAAGATCACTGGTCTTGAGGCTAAGGTTAAGGCTTACTTTAATTCTTGTTCGAAGTCCAAAGAGTTTTACAATAAGCAAGCTGTTAATCAAACATCTGGAATAGGTTATGATTACAATGCTGCTATTGGAAAATTAGGCATAAACTCCCCTCCTCATGTCTGTGCTAAAGGCAGGGAAGTACCACATGTGCTTAAGGGTGTTGATGAACCCCTCTATAAAGAATCAATTGCTGAACCATTTGATGAGACCTCATTTATTATTCAAGAAGAAATCCATGCTGAAGATAATGCTAATGAGAAAGCTGTCTCCAAATCAAGTGTGTCAAAAGTTCCAGTCAAGGTTGTGAAAGCAACTGAGACTAACTCAGACACACATGAGTTGGATAACACAAATGCCATGTCTACCATGCATAAGTTGCCTATTGTTAATCCCTCTCATAAAGCATGTGGTGTTCCTGATTGTATGTCTTGTGCTTTTAATCTGATGTATGCTTATTTTAATGGTAAGCATGTTTCTAATGATAAGACTACTCCTCGTCAGCATGTGAATAATAGAAAGCATGATAGGTCTAAGAATGCTAGTCCTCCTAAAGCTAGAAAGGAGACATTTGTGCCTAAGCCTAAACAGAAATTTGTCAAGGCTGTTCACAAGGTCAAATGTTCAGTCATTGAGAACGTTGAGAATATTAAAATTAAGAATGTTGTTTTGCCTGATAAAGGCCAATTTTACAAATATGCCGGACCCAGCCAAGCTTGGGTTCCGAAGAAGGTCTAATCCATTTGTATTGCAGGGCATTAAACAGGTACAACCGGTAGTGTGGATTCTTGACAGCGGATCGTCAAGACATATGACTGGAGATAGAGCCCTGCTATCAAATATGGTTGAGAAAGCTGGCCCAGTGGTTACCTTTGGAGATAACAGCAAAGGTTTAACGGAGGGATATGGCTGTTTGCTAGCTGGAAATGTTATCATTGAAAATGTATATGTTGTGCAAGGACTTGAACACAATCTGCTTAGCATTAGTCAGTTCTGTGACAACGGCTACAATATTTTATTCGACAACCTGAAGTGTCAGATTCTGCACAAGAAAAGTGAAAAACCCTCCTTAATGGGAATCCGGAAAGGAAATCTGTTCGTAGCTGACATGAACTCTGGAAGCAATCCTGAAGTCAATTGTTTCTATGCAAAGGCATCGTCAGATGAGAGTTGGCTATGGCACAAGAGACTTTCTCATCTCAATTTTAAAACAATGAATTCTCTTGTAAAAAGAGAATTGGTAAGAGGTCTGCCTCAGCTGGAATTCTCTCCAGAAGGACTATGTGAGGCTTGCCAGAAAGGAAAGTCAAAGAAAGCAAGTCACAGAGGCACTAACACATCTTCCATAACTGGTGTTCTGCAATTATTGCACATGGATTTATTTGGACCAGTTAATGTCCTTTCGATGTCAAAGAAGTGTTACTGTCTTGTGATAGTTGATGACTATTCCAAGTATACGTGGGTTTTATTTCTTCACTCTAAGGATGAAACACCACAAGTTGTGATTGATCATATCAAGATGATTGAGTTAGATTCTAACGTCCCTGTTAGAGCAATAAGGTCAGATAATGGGACAGAATTCAAGAATGCACTTCTCAATGAATTCTGTACAGACAAAGGGATTACCAGACAATTTTCAGCTCCTAGAACCCCTCAGCAAAATGGAGTGGTAGAAAGGAAGAATCGTACATTGATTGAAGCTGCAAGAAAGATGTTAAGTGAATCAAGTCTTCCAATGTACTTTTGGGCCGAAGCTGTCAATACTGCATGTTATACTCAGAATCGAACTCTAATCAACAAAGACTTCATGAAAACTCCTTATGAGATTTTGAATGAACAGAAACCTTCTATCAAATACTTTCATGTATTTGGTGCAAGATGCTTCATGCTCAAGGATGGAGATGATCGTCGTGGTAAGTTCGAGGCAAAGGCATATGAGGGTATTTTTGTTGGATATGGAAGAAGATCATACAGAGTGTATATCATTGATCAACATAAAGTAACTGAAAGTGTCAATGTTATATTTGATGACACTAAACTCCCTAGTATCCAAACTGAAGATCCTTCTGAGAAACTGAAGTTTGATGATATGTCAGATTCAGAATCAGAACATGGTCAAGAACCTGAGGTTGTTGCTGGTGAAGAACCTGTTAATCATGATGATACTCAAGGTAATAGTGATGGAAACTTTGGCAACAATGGAGATACCACTGCTACTGATGGAGAATCTTCAAGTCAACATGGCAACAACTCAGGGGGAGATGCTGAAGGATCATCTAGTAGGACACAACATCCAAATGTATTTCAAGGCGAATCATCAAGAACAAATCTTCCAAGACAGACTGTCTGGAATAAAGCTCATCCTTTTGAGTTGATTATTGGTGATCCAAATGTTGGAGTCAGAACTAGACGTGCTACTCAAAATGAGTGTTTGTTCTCATGATTTCTTTCTGAGATGGAACCTAAGAAGATTGAAGAAGCACTAACTGATCCAGATTGGGTGATTGCTATGCAAGATGAACTCAATCAGTTTGAAAGTCAACAAGTCTGGAAACTAGTACCTAGACCTACACACAAGAAAGTTGTTGGTACTAGGTGGGTATTCAGGAATAAACTAGATGAAGATGGTGTGGTTACAAGAAACAAGGCAAGACTGGTAGCAAAAGGGTATTCTCAAGCTGAAGGCATTGATTATGATGAAACCTATGCTCCAGTGGCTAGACTTGAGGCCATCAGGATATTTCTGGCATTCGCAGCATTCTCAAACTTTAAAGTTTATCAAATGGATATCAAGAGCGCCTTTCTGAATGGAAAGCTGGATGAAGAGGTATATGTAGAGCAACCTCCTGGTTTTGAAGATCCAGATCATTTGGATTTTGTCTTCTTTCTTTTCAAGGCTATCTATGGGCTCAAACAGTCTCCAAGAAAATGGTATGACACTCTCTCTGAATTTCTTATTGAAAATAGCTTTATTAGAGGTGTCATAGACAAAACTCTCTTTTCTAAAAAACATAAGAATGATACTATATTAGTCCAAGTCTATGTGGATGATATAATACTTGGGTCTACTAATGATAATCTCTGTAAGAGATTTGCTAAGTTAATGCACAGCAAGTTTGAAATGAGCATGATGGGAGAGCTAAAGTTCTTTCTTGGATTACAAGTAAATCAAAGGTTAGATGGAATATTTATTTGTCAATCCAAGTATCTCAAGGAACTCCTCAAAAAGTACAATCTAGAGGATTCTGCATCAGCAAGGACTCCATCAACTACAGCTGTCAAGCTTGGACCATGTGAAAACTCCATTAAGGTAGATGTCACAAGCTACAGAGGTATGATTGGCTCGTTACTCTATCTTACTGCAAGTAGACCAGATATTATGTATGCTACATGCTTATGTGCAAGGTTCCAAGGGATCCTAGAGATATTCATCTCGTTGCTGTTAAACGAATCTTAAGATATCTTAAGGGAACACCAAATCTAGGTATTTGGTACCCTAAAGAATCTAGTTTTAACCTTGTTGGATATACAGATTGAGATTACGCAGGAAGTGTTGTTGATAAGAAAAGCACCTCAGGGAGTTGTCAATTCCTAGGAAGCAGGCTAGTCTCATGGTACAGCAAGAAACAACAAACAGTTTCCAACTCAACGGCCGAGGCTGAATATATTGTTGCTGGAAGCTGCTGTGCTCAGATCTTGTGGATTAGGAACCAGCTACGAGACTATGGCTTTGTATTAAACAAAATTCCTATTTTATGTGACAATACAAGTGCAATAGCCATCACCAACAACCCTGTGCAGCACTCGAGGACAAAGCACATTGACATCTGGTATCATTTTATTAGAGAGCACGTCATGAGTGGTACTGTTGAACTATTTTTTGTTCCAACAGAAGAACAAATAGCAGATATTTTCACTAAACCACTTGATGAATCCACATTTACCAGATTAGTTGGTAAATTGGGCATGTTGAATAGTTTTAGTGATTAATTTAGTTAATATCTAAGATCTGTTCTTGAATGAATTTACAAATGAATTTTTCATAAATGAAAAATTCATTTGCAAATTTATTTTATCATTTTATCATTTTTCTTGCTTATTTCTATGGAATTTTTATTATCTTATCTTATTTATTTACTCAAATTGTTAATTTTAATGTCTCAGAATATTTTATTTTCTCTAAAAATATTTTTCTATGAATTTAATTTGTTAAAATTCAAAAGAAATCTATTTTTGGACTGAAAATATTATTATCTCTGAAATATTTTAATTATTTTAATTATGTAAATATTTTCTGCCATATTCATTTCAGTTTTCTGTAATTGTAATATTTTATATATTTTTTGTTTATGTGTTTTTTTAACAGTTTTTATGTTAATTATTCAGTATATTTAAAATACTTAATTTATTTTATACTAGAATGACAATCGGCAAGACAATTAAATTGTCCTGCTGAAAGTCATTCCAGTACTAATACTTGTTTTATTTAATCAGTTTAATTTTATAACTGGCAAGACAATCGGTATGACTATTGATTGTCATGCCAGTAATAAAATTAATATCAGATATATTATGTTTTATTTTGTACTGGTATGACAATCGGTATGACCATCAGATTATCATACCAGTTATATATTATTATTTGTTTTATTTTTTGTTTTTTCTTCAAAATTGCCTTGTATGACTATAGGTATGACAATCGGCAAGACTATCCCGAATTGTCATACCAGTTGTCTATTTAGTGTGTCTTTGTCTTGTTAAAATCATTCAGTTCAGTTTTTGTTAAAAATTCCAACAGTCTTTCATTTTTTTCTCTCTTATTTCTCTCTCTCTCTCTCTATTCGATCAAACTCAAAACTGCTTCCTTGTTTTCCTTGCTCGAGTTTTTACTCAGCATACATCACTCCTGCTATATATACATACAAGTATATACATACAGGAGTGCTGCCAAATTTTTTTTTTAATCATTGTGTTTGTTGATTTTGGGTATTTTTGATTTAAATTTTAATTTCTGTTTTGTGTCTTTTGGCTTTTCAAATCTGCGTTTGTGAGTTAAGAATTTTAACGAGATACATTTCTGTCTAAATTTTTCGATTATAATTAATTTAATTCAAATTATTAAATTAATTTAATTAATTCGAATTTTCTTAATATTATTCTTAAAATTCTGAAAGTGTGTGTCTTATTATTATTTTAAATGGCTCTCAATTTCCAAATTGTCGCGCATAATCAGGTTGGTTATTTTAATCCGGAAAAATGTGATGTGGAAAAATTTAAGCCTTGGATTAGATTTTTAAATGACCATTCGATTGTTAGCTCTGCTATTAAATCAAATGTGATTTTAAATGTCGATCTGCTTAGACTGATTTGCACAACCTCTACTGTGGCCGACGATTCAAAATCTTTTTCATTCACCGTGGCAAACACACAGTATGTGGTTGATGAAACAGTAGTCAATCAAGCGTTAAATTTTCCATTGGACAATTTCTGTAATTTACCCTCTGAAAATGATATCACAAACTTTTTCCATGCTATTCACTATCAGGGGGTGATCAATTTAACCAAACTTTCAAAATCCAATTTGGTGTCTGAATGGGATATTTTCTTCGATACACTTTTTAAAGTGTTTGCCAACTGCACTAAATCCAACTTTCACAACATCACTTCCACTCTGCAGTATATTGGTCTTGCGGTTGTTTTCAATCAGAGGATCAATTTTGGCAAACTACTTTTTCCCATTCTCTTGAGACGTCTCACTACTGCTTTACGTGATCATTCTACAAATCGTAGGGTATCATGTTACTATGCTTGTTTTCTCATGCTTATAGCAGATCATCTTCTCACACCTGAACACAAAGCCCTTTTTGCTAACTCTGCAGTAACCGAACCCCCTCCAGTAAGCAAAAAGATTTACACCCGCCAAGACACAACCTTTAAATTCATGCAAGTTCCAGTACTTGTATCTGCTTTCATGGCCACTTATATTCCTTTACCTATTTTCAATCTTCCCGGTCATGAACAGCAACCTCAACCTCCAGTGGTTCAAGCCACCCAGGCTCCTCCAACATCAGATGCTCTTCCATTACAAGTAGTAATTCCTCACTCTCACTCCATTCCTACTTCTGTTGAAAGACCCCCAGTGGTTGATAGGGCTGACCATGAAGTTGTAGAACCACAGCTTCAATCCCAGGTCATAGAGCCAAACACAGAGTCACATTCTATCTCAACCTCTCCCCCACTGTCTAAAATGTTACCCAGAAGATTAATAGGAAGTAGTGTATTGTTAAATGTGAGTGAACCCTCAGCTCTGCCTCCTCCAAAGAAAAGAAGAACTTATACTGAGGCATCTGAAAGCCCATCCTTGTCCTCCCAACAGGACATGGACTTTGAAATGGCCGATGAACAGTTACTAGAGACATTCTCTCAACAGGATGAATCTATTGAAATTCAACATAGGGCCATGGCATCTTGTACTGAGTCAAGCACAATTCCATTACTCATAATGGAACCATACATATCCACAGATGATACTCAGGACACAGAGCGAGGAGTGCACATAGAGTCTGTTAAAGTGCCTGCCATAGTTACGGCAGAAGAGCAGTCACATGCTTCTGAGGGAAAATCTGACTCTCAGCCACCCTTAATAGAGTCATTTTCTCCCCTCCCAGATCAAACACCTCTGGCTCCCTCACGGGATTCTCCACTCGTAGATTTATCTGGAGAAAGTGGAGGGCAACTCGGTCAATCTATCCCTGAAGCAATTCAGACATCTATTTCACATGAAATGATAGGTTTGACTGAGGATCGGGACTCGCGAATTCCCATTGCACCACCACTGACCTCTCTTGAAGAGGCTAGGGTGATTTTAACTGCAGGTACAGAAGAACAGCAACAGGAAGACTCCTCACGAGCAATTATATTGAGAGAAACACAAGCACGTGAGGTGAGTGAACCAAACACGAGTGCAATTCAGGTGAGAGCACACACAGACACAGATACTGAAAACCTGTTAGCTCAAATTGCTGCTCTAAAAGAAGAACTTGCTAAAAGCCAAGCTGAGGCTCAAGCATTCAAAGCACAAGTGGTTGAACGGTCTTCTTCTTCCACCTCTGTCAACAATCAGCTGGCACTCATAAGAAATGATATCTCAGATCTCAAGAACACTGTCACACCAAAGCTCAATTCCATTCAGGAAACTCCAACTTTATCATCTGATGACATTTCTAACTTCTGCTCTCTACATACAAGGATGACTTCTCTTGAAGATTTGGTTGAAATGAATCATTCACTGGATTCCTCCAGATTTCTGAAGATAGAGACAGGTATGGAACATCTGAATGAAGGGATGAAGCACCTGTACTACATGATCAAAAATTCTCACTGTCCCAATGAAGAACAAAGGACTTACTTTGAAGGGTCGTCTGGTGGAGGCTCAGGCTCGGGAGGTGATGGAGGTCATAAAGGATCTAAGGGAAAGTCCGTAGAGGATCCCTCAACTAAGGGGGAGAAGAAAGGGAGTAGTGGAAAGGGGAAAGAAAAAGATACCTCTGCTGGGGACAAAGGAAAGGCTGATGATGTCTACTACAGTGGAGAACAGGATGACTTTGATATTTTTGGCATTCCCACTGAACCAGTCTTGGAAGATAAAGATGGTTTATTTGAAGCTGAAGAGGAAAGTGATTTTGGAGAATGGGAAGAGGAAGCTACAGTGGATCCTATCTTTGAGAAAGAGTTTCAGCAGCAGCAGTCAGAGATGAAAAGAAAAGAAGCTGAACTCAAAAAGGTCTCCCAGATCATTGACATGAGGAAAGACATACAAAGAACAGAAACTCTTCAAAAGCAATGTCTTCATGACATTAAGGCTCAAGAAAGGAGAAGAGATGTCAGACTGAAGATTGGTGAAAAATGGGATGAAGCTAGGAGAGTACTTGATATGCCTCAGCTGAGCACTAACAATGATAGACAGTTCCTACATCTTCTTGACAAGCTGGAAATCTCAAATCCTAACAATGACATGTACATGAATGCTATCAAGACTGAAGTCTCAAGGATCACAACTGCTTTTGATAGATCCCTAAATGAGATGAGCATTTTTGTATATTGTCAGAGTGAAGGATCTTTCAAGGTGTCACTTCATCTGTTTGAGAATCGTTCTTTGTCAGAGATTTGGGTTCTTCTCAACAAGGTAAAAAGAAGCTCAGAATTGAATGAAGTTCTTCGAGAAAGGCTTAAAGAGTTTGCCAGCAGGGCTAGTCCTCAAGTGGTCAAGAATCCTCATCAGGTGAGATTTTTTAAGTTTGATTGTCTTCAAATCTGTCAGCTAGATGTACAATCTCTTAAAGACTACTCAGCTAAGCATCTGGTCTGGATGGAACATCATTTAAGAACTGCTGGATACTCATCCATGTTGAAGACTCAAGCTGCTGATTTGATTCAAGCTTATTGTGAAAAGAATATTAAAAGGTACAATCAGATCAAGAATAAGCTAAAGTCAGTTGGAGTTCAACCAGTCAGACCAGCAAGCTTCACTTCAGAAAAGGATCGTGTCTTTGACAAAGAGTTGCTTCAAGATTTAGAAGAAGGTGAAGTCAGAAAAGAAGACAACTGAAGTCAATTAGCTCAAAACTCAATGTAATATGATTAGAGCTTTATGAATCAAGATAGTCTAATGTAGTTATATGTTCAGGCTAGAGGAACATCTATCTTGTATTCACTTGTAAATTTCTTATGGAATCTGGAAAATGTTAAATATAATCCAGAACTTTTCTGCTATTTACTTTGCATTACTGTTTATATCTTATTCTTATTTGTTAGTTGAGTTATCCTCTAGGTATTTGTTGTTATTGTCTAACAAGCAAATAGGGGGAGATTGAAAGGCATATGTCATAGCCTATTCGTTTATTCGAGGATTTAACTCAACTCAAATAAGAATGTAATAAGTAAATAGTGGATCTATCGTTAGAGAGATCTCACAAAGTAAATCTGTCAAAGGGTTAAGAAACATTATTCATCTACAGACTTGAAGACTTAATTCACTGGAAGAAGCTCAAGAAATTGATCAAGCCTCAGTGATATAAATCAAGATTGTGGATTTAATCAAGTGACAGAGATCTCGTCAAGGTATCAATTAATTACAAGGATTTAGTCTGAAGAAAATCAAGAGTATCAAGGTCAAGGCTTGAAGAAACGTCACGGAAGTTAGTCACTCATGAACCAGACAGTACATCGAGTGTCAACATTGAAGTGGTGGAATTCATTCATAATTGACAGTAATTTTCAGAAGATTTTCAGAAGAATGGTTGCTGCTCAAGATTAGTATTAATTCCCTATTAATTAATTAAGTCAAATAATTTAATTAAGAAAATAAATTATATTTGCAAAGATTAATTTATTGATTAATTGAATTAATTGATTAATTAATTCAGAATTAATATTAAGGATTTTCAGAATTATTAGTAGATTAAAATCTATTAATAATTCAGTAAGACAATTTGATTTGAACTACTATGACAATCGGTATGACAATTGATAGTCATACCGAAAGTCTTGCTAGTTCATTCTGATTGTCTTGCTAGCTATTGGGATTGTCTTGCTAGTTCAAAAGGATAGTCTCACCGAAAGTCCTACCAGTTCAAATGGATTGTCATGCCAGTTCATTTGATTGTCTTGCCGAAAGTCTTGCTGATTCAACTGGATTGTTTTGTTTACTTAAACAACAAAACACGGCAAAAGACATTCATGCAATTATTCAACAGAACACACAAGTCAAGAACACAACAGAAAATAAAGGCACAACATTTTATTTTTCATCTGCTTTATTCAAGATCAAAATTCTAGATTGAAAAGTTAAATCCAATCCACTAGAATTATTTATCTTGTTCTTGTGTATCAATCTAGCGGATTAAAATCCCTAGAACTTAATCTCAAATCGCATTTAGCATTTGATCTTTTAATTGCAAACATAGAAAAAGTTCATGTCGAATTTATTCTAGATTTGTAATAATTGATTTGAGATTAATCCCTTAACTTGAATTTTGTTTCACATTTTTATTCCGCATTTTATTCGATTAAACGGTATTGTTTGCATTCAACCCCCCCTTCTACAAATAAATTGGGACCTAACACCTTTCACCATAAGAGCACACAGCTTCATCATCTCCTCATCAACATCAGTCTCAGGCAAGCTTTCAGAATCTGAGTCATCATCACTCTCAGAACTTGATGACTCAGTATCAGACTTTATGAAAAGATCTTTACCCTTGTCTTTCTTTGAGGAAACTGCTTTGGGGAATTCTTCTTCAGCCTTAAGAGCAACTGTCCTTGACTTTCCTCCTTTCCTCTTGCTTCTTTGTTCCATCTCCAGCTCATGAGTCTTGAGCATTCCATAGATTTCGTCAAGAGTTGTTTCATCAAGATTGTAGTTGTCTCTTATTGTCGTTGCCTTCAAATCCCAACATTCAGGAAGAGCTAACAGGAACTTAAGGTTTGAATCTTCAAGATAATACTCTTTATCAACCAATGACAAATCATTCAAAAGTTTGACAAATCTATCATATAAATCATTCAATGACTCATTAGTCTTTGAGTCAAAGTGTTCATACTCTTGAGTGAGTATTGTCTTCCTGTTCTTCTTAATTGTGTCAGTTCCCTGACACCTTATTTCCAGAGCATCCCATATCTTCTTAGTAGTCTTGCAGTTGATTACCCTGTTTGACATTACATTATCAATGGCACTATGCAGTAAGTGTCGTACCTTAGCATCCTTAGCAATTGATGCTATGTCTTCAGCAGTATAATCACTCTTCTCCTTTGGTACGGTCTTTGCTGCTTCAACTGCAACTGCAACAGCGAGCTTGGTTGGTTTGTGAGGGCCTTCCTTGATTCTATCAAGGTATTCTGGATCTGTTGCTTCCAGGAACATGGTCATCCTTACCTTCCATATGGGATATTCAGATGGTCTCAGTATGGGAACTCTGATGGTCTCATACCGACTCTGAATTTGTGTCTTTGGTGGTTCCTCAGTTTTGGTAGGCTTAGTTGGAGTTTCTGTGTCCGACATGATTGTGCTTGGATCTTTAACTGTATGTATGTTAACAGATAGGCTCTGATACCAATTGTTAGGTCACACACACACTGTAGAGGGGGTGAATACAGTGTATAGTACACTCAAATCGAACTTTAAGAACTTAAGTAACAGAAAACAAACTTTATTGAAACAATAAACTCTGTTACAGTATGGAACTGTTACCTCTCAGTGATGAACAAATATCACGAGAGCTGCTAGGGTTACAATGAATAATCTTCTCTAATAATAACACTTATAGTGTAAACCCTATGTCTGTGTTTATATACTACACAGTTATAAGATAATCGCTAATTGATATGGAATATAATTCTGCTTCCTAAAATATATCAATCAGATATCTTTTCTTCCAAGTATTCCATTCTTTACAGAATTCCTTCTTCATGCATATCTCTTCTTATGTTTATCTTGATCTTCTTTCCTTTAATCAGCTACTGTCCTTATCTGATCGTCCTTCAGCACTTAAGTTCTGATATCTATCTTCTGATGATTATCTCCTGATAACATAAGTACTGATATCCTTAAGTCCTGACTTCCAGTATAAGTACTGATCAACAGTTAAGTACTGATTTATCCTGTTCAAGTAAGATCTGAAAGCTAAACATAAAACATATTAGCCATGACATTATTAAATATATCTAACATTATACTCAATGATTGTTTTACTTGTTCAATTATGATATACCGTGTCATGTTTACAAAAAATGTTAGCCAACTTTGATGATTTTGGCAATGACAAATTCTAAAACATTGAATCTCATATTCAATGTACCTTTTTCACTTTCACAACATGAAAATACTTATTTTGTTCTTTTTAGTGTCTCAAAGAGTCTGAATACTACATTAACATTGAATTTTTTATAGTTATTTAGTAAAGATAAAATAATTTGTGCGTGTGTAAGTATATAAATTATTGTTTATTATATTTTCGAGTAAATGACGCTGTTCTCTTTTATTTACATGCTAAATATCTTATTAGTTTATATATTTAATCATTATTTACATCTATAAAGTCAATTGATTACTCAAATAACATGCATGTATAATTATTCAAAAATTCAAATAAATAAATTAAAATTATTTGTATATTATAGCGGTAGTAGCACTAATAAAAATGCATATCTAGTTTCACTCAATCGACCATCAATTATGTTTATGACATGAAAAACATTTATATATTATAAAGATTAATTATATATATTCACGGTTTTTTTTAAAAAATCGAATAAAATACCAAAATCATTTTTCAAATCGTTTTCAAAATTCTTTCGTTAATGATTCTAATCACTCTTCTAATAGTAATGTGAAAACACTGTTCATCATATTTCTAAAATTATATTTTTCAGGCCGATAACATTTTATAAATATAAAATAAACATGTTATATAATTGATTAAATCAAATGAAATAATTTATTATAGTTTTTACTTTTATTCAAATAATTCTAAATATTTAAGTAATTCTAAGCATCTCTATGAAAATTTTCAGAATTAAAAATTAGCATTCTCAATTAATATTGCTCATCTAATTTTTTTAAAAAAAATATTTAATACTATAATTTTATAGTTATTATTTTTAATAACCTTATCAAATTGAATAATTGTGAACAATTTAAAATTTCAATCACAAATATTTGAAAACAAATTTAATTTTAACTATATTATACAAGAAATCATCTATATTTTTTTAAGAATCATCAACTTTTTACCATTTTCCTAATAACATTAATCAATGAAAATTTTAAATTTTATTTTATACTTATAATAATTTTTTTAAAAAGGAACGAAATGAAGTAGTATTTTCGGATTACCTCTTTACAAATTCACCATCATCGAGTGGTACTCTAAAGGCAAATATTCTTTTTTAAAAGTTCAATTTAGCATATTGTTGTACTTTTTAACCAATCTTGCGACAGTTTATATCAAATTTTCAATACATTACCAGTAAAGTTAGTATATTTGATGTATTTTATCAATTAATTTGATCATATGAAGATCACAAACACAACTTTTTAATAAATAAAATATATTACAAATATTTGACCTTATTAGTAAGATGTTTTCGCCGAAATTGGAATTTAAGTTTACTAAAACTAAAAAGTGACGATGTATTTTCGGCTAGATCACCTAATTTAATTTCGAGTATTTTTTAAAAATGGGTCAAGTTCTAATTTTTAATTCCAAATAAAATGAAACACATAGACTCTTTATAATTTTAATCGGTCTAAATATGTAGTACAAATGTAGATAATTTATTTATAAGCGCATTTATTTTAAATATTTTAAAGTAATAATTTTATGTACATTTTAGTTTCTTTTTATATTAAAAAGGTACAAGATGTATTTTTAAACTAAAAATTGATTATAAATAAGTTAATGACATATTTATGTAGTATGCTTAATCTTACATTTTAAATATAATCATTTAAAATTAACTTTATAAATATGATTCATTAAATTTCGTTTGAAGTTAAATAAAATGTTCACTATTTACGAGAGTCACTTATATGTGTATCATTAAAAACAAATGTGACAATATAGTGTAGTGATATGAAGATGTAAATAAAAAAACTCAAGTTTGATTCTCACAAATCACATTTTTATATAAATATAAAAAATAGGGGTAAATTAGTCATTTAAATACATGAATAAAATATTTTTATATAAATATTAAAAATAGGGGTAAATTAGTTATTTTAATACATGAATAAAATGTGTCATGAATTTTATCTTTTTGTTGACCTTTATATATAGAAGGATGTTCTGTTTCTCTTAAACATATTATAAATTTTGAAAAATATAATATTTTGTTAATTTTTTATTAATTTTATAAAAAAATTCACTGCTACAGTGCGACCTGACCATTCTAGATAGCTGAAGTTTACTAGTTTTGGGCCTGGATGTACTATATCATGGATCGAGAATTTTTCAATGAGGCTATATAGATCAACATATTGCTTCCTGGATCAACATATTTTGAAGGCCGCGGTGTAACTTGTAGGACTTTTCTAATGAAATGAAAATGTGTGATTACTAGATTAGATTCCCGGCAATTACCCGGCTATTTTATATTATTTTTTTTGCTAAATATTTTATATTTATTTTATTTAAATTAACATAAATTTTTAGTTACATAGATTTTAGGCACATGAAATAATATATTTTAATTTAATTTTAATTAATTTAAATAATATTATTGACATATTCAAGTTTTTTTAAATAAATTTATTAAAATACTAAATATTTAATAATTATGATACATAAAAATAAATAGTATGTACACTTATTAAAAATTGTAATAAATATGTTTTGCAAATATAAATTTTATACAGATTAAGTATCTTAATAAATATTATTGATGAAAGATAAGAAATTAATAATAGAGAAAAAAAGTAAAGAAAATCAGGTGAAAGAAAAAAAAAGAATTTTTAAGAAAATTAATATATTTATTTGATAAGTAATTTAAATAAAAATAGTGATGAGAGCCAATACTTTAAGATATGGTGAGAAGAAAGAATTATTTGAATTAAAGGAACGCGGAGGAAGGACTAGTGGAATAAAAATGGAGGAAGAAAGGGTTAGAAGTAGGGGTGTGTATTCGGTACGGTTAACCAAAAATTGAACCGAATAACCGAAAAAAGTTCGGTTCGGTTAATCAATATATAAAGTTCGGTTCGGTTTTCGGTAGGAAAAATTCTGAATTTCGATTTTTCGATAATTCGATTTTTAACCGCAGTTAACCGAAAAATCGAAATATTAACCGAATTTCTTATTCAGATATATATAAAAATAAAATATTAATCCCATATTCCTATTTCCTTTTAGCTATTAGTCTATTACTCCTGTCATGTCATGTCCATTTACCCGACTCCTGCTGCTCTCCTGATCCTGGCCCCTGGCCCGATACATACACCGATACACACATCCTTCAGTTCATTTCCCATGTTTAGTCTTGTAATTTACTTGGTTTCTTGTCTTCACTGCCCAGGCAGAAGCATAATCCGAGCAACTATCAGCAAGCAGAGCATCCAACAATGGTAATTTAAATTCTGCAATTTAATATTTAGACTCATTTTATATTCTGCAATTTCCTGTAAACTTCAATTTCGGTTTTTATTTTCGGTTTTCGGTAATAATCGAAATGGTTAATTCAATTTCGGTTAAAAACCGAATACATTTCGGTTCGGTTTTCGGTAGTGATTTTTCCTTTAATTCGATTTCGTTTAACCGAAAAAAGTTCAGTTCGGTTCGGTTTTAACCGAATACACAGCCCTAATTAGAAGAGATAATTAGTCAATGGAAATAAAGATGAAGAAATATTTAATGCAATATAATTAATAGTTTTTAAGAATAATAAAAACATGATATCGTGTGTACCTTTTTTGAAAGGAGATGTCAAGTGTTCTCCTTTAAGAAGAAAAGAGTGTTCACGTGCGTAGTTCACGACCATACATATTATTATACAACTAGATTAGTTCCCGGACGGATGCCCGTTATATTATTATTCTTTTATAAAAATATTTTTTGAAATAATTTAATTTTAGTATGTATTATATTTATAACATGTTTATGATGCTGAGAAATAAAATAAAATTATAAATATAAATATTTAAAAAGAGTATGACATAAATTATAATATTTTTTATTATAATTTTTTTATTAATTATAAAAATTAAAAAATTGATGAATATTCAAATTATTGGAAAAAAGAATTAGTGGAGACTTTAAAAATGAAGATGCAGAATTGAGAAATGAGAAAGAAAGAGAATGAACAGAGGTTATTATAAATGAAAGAGAGAGAATTTCAAGTATAATTAGTTAGGAGAAAGTGTTAGTGGAAGATGATATCATCAAATTAATATAAGTTTGACACATAATATTTGATGATATCACTTATTGAATGAGAGCTTGACACGTAGTAAGATGACATCAGTTGTGCTCTATTTTAGTATAGTGTAGATTGTGTAAAGTTGTTATGTAGTTCACATGAATTTACCCTTTTATCACATTACCTGTAAATAGAAATTTGGATGAATAAAATTTATATGAATTTAGAAATAATTGAAATTTCTTTACATTGTGTTCTATTTTTTTAATATAAATTTGTTGATGGTTCTAATATAAATTTTGTTATTGTTATTTACTTAGTTTATATTATTGTATCTTTAAATAAATGAGAAACTAGAAAATTAAAATCTAAATTGCACACAGAAAATTTGAATGTTGTTGTAGTAATGTCGTTAATATAACTTTCACTAACTTATGATGTAAAATTAAACTAAGAATTAAAATACAAATTTTATATATAAAAAATCTTCAAAATAATAGTGACTCAAATTTTTCTCAGCTTAAAAATGGGTAATAAGTGTAATTAGTTCTTGAAAACTGAATTAAAAATCATTCAGCATGTATGATGCACTATTATTCTATTATTCCATTCTGCATTAAACAAATGGTCTTCCATATCTTCGTGGAATTCATGGAGGGAAACTTATGTTTCTGCAGCTTGTAGTTGCGAGTACAAGTCAATATTCGGCTTTTCATTACCAGAGTTGTGCACATATATTATACAATCCACAAAATGCTTGGGAATTTGGATGCATAATCTTTAAATTGTAGGACAATTTTTTTCAAGTGCAGTACTTCCTTATTACAGTTGCAGGATATTTTTTCCAAGTACAGGACTTTCTTCTCCAGTCAAATAAACGATAATAATTTTTTTTGAAATACAATAAACGATAATAGTTGTTTAAATATCTTGGAAAATCTTGCAATTTGAATTAACTAATGTGTGTACTGCAAAGCGTGGTCGTGGGTCTTCCAGTTAAATGAAACAATTACAAGCGTTACAGAACTTTGCCACTGAAAGTCAAAATATTTACAAGCGTGCCATTAAAATCTGTTAAGATTTTCACCGAGAAGTGTATTGTACGTGTCATGTAATCCGACGGCTATTATTGAGTCTCCAGGATCTCCGATTAAAAAGGGTCTTCATTGAACCCATCTCTCTCTATATATATAGGGGGTCGGTCTACAACAAACGTTTGTTGTAGACCGGTATACAACAAACTGCTTTTCCACCGTTGGATGGTGGATCTAACGGCTGGTAATTAAAAAAGGATAAAGGGGACCGCGGAAATTTTCAGCAGTCCGGAGTAATTACGAAAATACCCCTACCCACGGGCCGCAGAAATTTTTAGCGGTTGGTGTCGTTTTTTGTTTGCCTAATCCCTACCAAACACAGACTCTCAAATACAAACATACACAAACACAGCAGTTGTGCGGAGTATATCAAGAGCATAAGCAAAACACCCCAACAGAAGCAACACCCAGCAAAATCATTCTTTTTCGTAATTAAGGTATATAATCGATTCCTTATGTTATTTACAGTTTTATTGATATAAATTTATATTTTTTTCTTGTTGTAGATCTGATTTTGTGTATGTAATTCAAATTTTTAGGGTTAATTAATGTATGAATCCTTCTAATGAATTAACATATGAATTGTAGTATGATTAAATTCGATTTTTTAGAATTTCTAGGGTTCATAATTTGAAATTGATTTAACTCGAAAAATGTTAGTATTGTAGTATGAAAATTTAATTCATTTTTAGGATTAATTTAATTAGATTTTTAGGATAAATTAGTGTTAATTTCGAATTTTTTTATTGTTAAAATCGAATTTAATGATAATATTAGTGTTAAATTTGAATTAAATTAGTGTTAATGTTAATTTCGAATTAATTTAGTGTAAAATCGAATTTAATGATAATTTTAGTGTTAAAGTCGAATTAAATTAGTGTTAATTTCGAATTAATTTAGTGTATAAATCGAATTTAATGAAAAAATTAGTGTGAAATTCGAATTAAATTAGGAATTTATAATTATGAATTTAGGATTAATTTATGGGTTAAATTTCAATGCTTAATTTTTGGGATGTAATCAACATGTGGTAATTGTTTTTATTGTGTACGTGGTGGTGTTTTTATTGTGGTGATTGATGAATTATGTTGACAATATTTTCAGGTATGAATAATTTTGGTGATTTCGGGAATATGTTGCCGGGTCCGAACGCGCATAAGGTTATTTAGGATAATCGGTATCACGTTAGTGAGGATGTTTGGGACGGTGCAGGGGGGGAGGAGTTGCAGAGCTATTCTGGGAACAAGTCATGCATGATTAGAAGTTAAGGAGACCACAACGGGAATTGTTACACATGCTTGGGTTTGGGATTTTTGCAGACCCTGCTGTTGTCTTGACTACTGACACTCGGTTGATATCTACTTTGGTAGAGCGTTGGAGACCGGAGACCAACACTTTCTTCACGAGGCAGGGGGATATGACTGTTATATTGGAGGATGTAGTGTTTATTCTAGGGTTGCCAATTCAGGGGGATGCACTGACTTGTGGGGTGATAGAGAACAAGGTTGCGTATTTTGCTAATAACTGGTTTGGGCCTTTGACCGAGGAGGAGGTGAAGGAGGCTTTGTATCGGAATAACATCAAGCTAGGGTGGTTGTTTGAGAGATATGGTGCACAGAAGCCTGAGAAGAATAATATGAGGGTCACGGTTGTATATACTAAGGCGTATATGCTATTCTTGATGGGTTGTATCCTCTTCCCTAGCATCAACCGGTCTTTTGTTCATGTTCGGTATATGCACCGATTGATTAATATGCGGGAGATTCCTTATTATGCTTGGGGTGCAGCTGTGTTAGCTCATATATACCGGGGTTTGGAGATTGCTGCAAAGAAGGGCAGTAAGAGCATTGCTTGTTGTGTCTGGGTGTTACAGGTTTGGTCTTACGAGAGATTTCCTCGTATTGGCGTGCCTTTACGGTCTCCTGGTCAGGAGGATTATCCGGTTGCTGAGGGATGGGCCTATTTTAGTGATACTCATGTGGGGGTTTCAAAGAAGCGCAGGAAGACATGTCCTCACCACAGCTTACCGTTCTATAGGGGTGAGTTTGATGGTGTTGCTGGTGATGAGGTGGTTTGGAGGCCGTATGCTAGATTCGATGATGTTATGGACAGTGAGATGATACAGGCACAATTAGCTGGGTGCGGTCGAGTTCCCCTCGTATGTTATGATGTGGTCGAGTGGCAGAATCTGGACAGGGTGAGCAGACAGTTTGGTGCTAGTCCCCAGATTCCACGGGCGCCGGTGAACATGGTTGGCTATAAGGGCCAAGGAGGCCACATTTACAGGGGAGGATTGGCTTGTACGGTGGTTCATTGATATTGGCAAATGGGCTAGGTTTTGTTCAGATTTGGATGAATTTGTTGATGTCTCGGTTGACATTACTTCTGAGGCTGATTACATGGCGTGGTATGCTGATATATCTCATATGCGAATAGGGAATCCGGATCCACATCCTCAGTAGTAGTACAAGACGAGGGAGTTGTATGATAACCTCGAGGGATATGAAGTTGTAAGTGTTTTATAAATATGCATATTTCACATTACACCACACACTACCAAATTTGTATTCACACGTATTTCATCTTGCACATATGATATCCTTGTGGAATTGATGAAAAAATGTTTGTTTGTTTTTATTTGTAGATGGTTGTCGGGCTTAATATGTTGAAGCAACTGGATGCTGGGGTTTCTCCAGAGTTTGTGGAGGAGTTTGGGAGGATTTCCGATACCTTCCTCACATCATTCTCTCGGTTGATGAAGAAGATCAAAGGACCCGCCTATAGATGTCCCACATTTCAGAACATAAAACCAGATTTCATTGCACCTTCGGCTGACGACTTTGACATTCCAGCCATTCCTGCCCAAGATGTCGTTGACATGACACAGCCATCCCAACATGTGTCTCAGCCACCCCAGACTATTTCCTCATCAAGTAGGCCCGCGAAGCTTGCATCCCGCAGGATGAAAGAAGAGAAGTGGAGTATCACTAAGAGTCTCAGCATGACAAAGAAGAATGCTATATATTCAGATTGGGGATGGGGCTTTGGGATGGGGCCGAGGATTCCCGGTGGTCTTACTGTTCAGGACTATCACATCCATGCATCAGCTATGCAGAGTCTGGCTCCAGGAACATGGGTTGATGACATGATCATATACACTTATATGGTATTGTTCATTACTCGTTGCTAATACATTTTAGTTGTCTAATACATTTTAGTTGTCTAATAAATTTTAGTTGTTGCATTCATTTTACTTGTTGCATTTATTTTACTTGTTGCATTCATATATATTTTCAGGGATTGCTAAGGAGTCGGGAGGAGGAGATTCACACAGGAGGTATATGGGAGAGGAAACCCGTCTTTTACTTCATGGATCCCTACTTCATGGTACTTGGGAAAGGACATGTGAAGAAAATCAGAAAAGCATCGAGGATCGGTGGAGATACATTGCAGAGGGCATGGAATAAAGCATTACATAGTTTTACTGGTTTTGCCACTGCTACTGTTGGTCCTTCTGTTCTCGAGGTGGACTACATATTCATCCCATGTTGTGTCGGAGATGTGCATTGGGTTTTGTTCATGTTCGGTACTAGACGATTTGAAGGTCTTATCAGAGATTCAATGAATGACGAGCCGGATTATCGTGAGGATATACGAGTGGTGGTATGTTCCTATTACTGTCTTCTATATAGTCCTTACCAATTGTATATTGTATTCATTATTGGATCATATTTTGTTGCAGTCATGGTTGTTGCCGAGGCTATTGCATATGATACAGCCGGGGCGTGGCCCTACTTCAGCCGAGGTCCTAACTCTACCATCCAGACCAAAGCAACGAAACTCTAATGGTTGCGGTGTTTATGTGATGAAATACATGGACTACTTCACACAAAGATATGAGTTAGTCGAGGTACCGAATTGGTCGCAAGAGGAGGTTGATATCTTTAGGTATCGGATAACCTTCAGCTAGGGAAGGCAAGGGGGATTTCCGGGATTCGTATGCGTAGACGTCACGAAACTTCGTAGTACTTATGTGGTTGGATTTTATTTCGTATGTAGTTGGATTTTATTTCGTATGTAGTTGGATTTTATTTCATATGTAGTTGGACTTTATTTCGTATGTAGTTGGTTTGACGTAGTTTAATTTTGCTGGATTTTGGTTATTTTGTGGAATTTGGATTGTTGTCGATTTTGGTGGATTTTTGTGAATTTTGGTGGATTTTGGTGGATTGTTGTGAATTTTGGTGGATTTTGGTCGATTTTCCGCGGTCCGTGTGTTTGGTTTTTTGCCCAAAAATAGAGCACAAAACAGAGGAGGGGCAGAGTAATAAGCACAAACCTTTTGTTGAAATTTATTAATTTTTGGAAGTTGGTCCTAAACTACCTTCCAAAAATTGAAACCACTCTCAAAAGTCTTAAAATATGGTAATGAGTGATTTTAAAAAAAATGATTTTTTTTCAATTTTTACATTAAATTAAAAATTACTTAAAAAGTCAACAAAAGTCAACATTTTGTCCAAATGTTAAAAAAAACTTTTCAATACATTTCATAACAATTTCTAATGTATAGTTCGACTTGTAAATTTTAATTTTCAATCTCAAATTTCATACTTGAATTCATATAAAATACATAATTGCCGCTCAAATTCAATAAAAATTCTAAAATACATAGGTTTGAATAAAAATTACACGATCAATACAATCCACTAAATTTTACGAAATATATTATTCCTAATAAAAAATACCTAGTATATTAGAAAGACCACCGGATAACCGGTGTTGAGCAACTTCTTGCGTAGTATCCACGAAGCATGCAATATGGTAGAGAACAAGTACACAACCATCACTGATATGCCCTTCCGTAAGTTTCCACGGGTAAGGGTTGGAGTCGTTCCAAATTGTAACGGGAATCGTATTCGAGCCATCATAGAGACAAAATCTTGCAAAACATGTCTCGCGTTCCCTCTCCGTCCTTCCCGTTAGGTGTGAAACCCAAACCTTCACATATTCAATGCGCATTTGGTCCATATTACAACCCTCACGAGGCCTCAAGTTTATAATATCGGCAATCCGATCATATTTAACAAGCTTACCGCCATTCCATCCGGATTTTTTCCATTTTTCATCGGGCGTGTTGTTGCCCAAATTTAAGATCGGAAGGAAGTACGGATCCAGATGAGCGTTCACCAATCTCCACAGTTCAGTACCCTCCATCCAATTGCATGCCTCGATCCAATTTTTGGCCCTATAAGCCTCCTCATCGGGTGGGTACAAGTCCGTTTCCTCTTACTCTACATGAGGCGGCTCGTCATTATCCACAAGGGGCATCAACTCGGCACATGCATCTTCCATCTCACTAAAGGTTGGTGAGACCACATCTTCCTCGTCATTGTCCTCATACCACGAGTCGCTTGTTAGGGAGTCCGAGAATGTGTTGCTAACGTGGGAAACCGAATCACAACTATGATCGGAGTTGTTGTCACCACTATACTCGCTAGTCATGTTACCTATCACAATAAAACACAATTATATGACAATAATTGGCAATTATATGACAATAAAACATAACAAAAAAGATAGCAATGTTAAACACTAAAAATTTAAATCCATTAAAAGATTACAACATTCGGTTACAAATGCTACACTACTAATTATATTGCAATTCTTGAGCATTTTTAAGATCTTCTAGTCTACTAGCACACTTTCTTTTATCATGGCCTTTCATTTGACAATAGGTGCACTTTCTTGGCTGCTTCTCCTTTTTACCAATCGATTCTATGCGACTTTTGAAATGAACGTCCTTTTTCCTTCCTTTAGTTTGGGACATAATAAGGTCAATAATTGGTTCTTCATGAGCACTTGTATTTGGAGCATGAGAATTGCTTTCGTAAGATTTAATTCCATCAGCGCTCATTCTTTCGAGAATTGGTATTTCTTGATTCATCACTCCAACGGTATAATCATATCGTTCCTTGGATGCAATGCTACTTTGACAAAAACTCATGGTTAACATTGTCCTGCTATTAAATCGATCGGTTGAGGTCATCTCATGACTTTGTCCAACATCCAAATTGTAAGGCAACACACCATCAACTCTATTGGCATATATTGTCCACCTCCGGTTTATGTAATACGGGGGAATTTCTGAAACCCGTTTCTTAGTGAAGACCACCAATAGGTGTCTACAAGGTAGCCCCGAATGTTCAAACATTCTACACGTACACATTCCCAAAAAGCTTGCTTTCTCGAATGCCACAAAATAAACATTTCTTCTCGTTGGCTCGGACATGGGCCTATAACAACTATAGTACGTATAAACATCCCCCATTCTCTCCCCTTCTTCACTAGCTCGTCGATCTTTTTCAACAAAGTATTTTGAAGACTCAGTCAATTCATCTTGAAATCTTCCAAACATTTCATTAGTGTAGATACAAGAAGCATGATACTCCAATGTGGTATACAATTTCATGGGACTTTTTAGATTAATGGTGACATAATCTTCTTTCTTCTCCCTCATGAATTGCCTTGCCAATGCTTTTTGGGCATTTTCAATGAATTCCTTCAAACCCATTGCCGCACTCACATACTTATCAAAGAAATAATTCATCCCCTCACTCCTCGATGTACTATTTTGAAATGCTAAAAATGTGTTTCTAGTATATGCAAGAATCTACTTGCGCTTCAACTCATATAACCCATTTAACCATTTATGCTCTTGCAAGTGATACTTTTCCACAAACGACACCCATCTAGCCTCAAAAATACATTCGGTGGGAGATTTATAAATACAATGGTTAAAGTCGGTCTTGAATTCCGGAAAAGCCGAATAATAATGAGCTAATTTCTCGGGGAATTTTTGACTAATGTGCCAAGTGAAAGAGATATGTCCTAAGTCGAATCATGTATTAGGATTTAGGAATAACTTTTATGTAATCTGTTTTAATTTCATTGATATTAATAAAAGACTTGTTTTGTTTTTATTGCGGGCTCTATCTATTTTAAGTGTTTAAATAAGATGTACCACAGTTTAGAGTAAAGCTTTTTATAGATTGTGATGAGATCATAATAATGAGACCTAAAAGATGATAACTCTAAACTTAAATAGTTCCTGGTCGTAGGATTACTAACTGGTATAAGGGCTCTACTGGGTATAGAAATTTGTACACGAAGATAGTGTATGATCAATAGAGGATCTACCCCTTCCAGTGAAGGAAGAGAATATTCAATGCTGATCCACTTATGCTAGTTCAGGAATCTCTGGTTAGAGTGAATGAAATTAGAAAGGAGTTTCTAATTTACATTAAATAGAACTAAGCATAGTGAATGCGAAAGCAAGTGATTAAATAATATAGGCTTGACACAAGTTCCATGCCTTGTATTTAATCGTGACATTGCAGGGTAGAAGGAATTAATTGTACGGTAACTATTCACTGCATAGGTTCTTGGTATTCTAAGCAGTGAATTCGTATTATCCAGATAGTCGCGATATGCTGAGAAGTATCCCTCACGATGTAGAATAAATATGATTAATTAATTAATCATATTTAATGAATTAGAGAATTTATATAAATAATGATAAAATAGTTTTATTATTATTTATTTCTACTACCGGCTTAATATTGAACCTACAGGGTCACACCATAAAAGAGAATGATTTAATGGTGGAGGAATTAATTAATAATGGCTGATAATTATTTATTTATGAAATAAATAATTAATTGGCAAATTTAATAATTGATTAAATGAGATTTAATTTATTATATTAAGAATTTAATTTTTGGAAATTAAATAAAGAGAGAGAATTATTTCTAAAGTGTTTAGAAAAAGAATTAATAATTAAAAGGTGTTTTAATTATTAGTGAGAATAACAAAGGGTTAATAATAATAATATTTTATGAAAGTTTTCAGCTGAAAATTTTGCCTATAAATATACCATTATAAACCCTATTTTTGCCTCAACCCAAAAAGATTTACAAAACCCTAATTCTCTCCACCTTCTCCTACTTCATTACATCATTTTCTTGGTGGATACCGGTGGAGTGCTTCACACTTGAGGAGCAGCTGCTAAGGATCTCCGCTCGTGATTCTTGGATCGCTTTTAAAGGTTAGAAATCGATCCCTCGATTTTAATCACGATTTATATTCTTTTATTTGGATTTTATATGTGTAAAATTGTTTTACCATGCTTCCGTGATAGATAAAATCCTACAATGGTATCAGAGCATAGGTTGTATGCTTCCGTGATAGATAAAAATTTCAGAATTTTATGTGCTTGGATGAATTAATTATGATTTTTACAAGTTATATCATGGATTAATTATGACTGATTAGAAATCATTTCTCAAAATTATTTTGACTATAAATCTGGGTTCTACAAGTATTGTAGATCGTCTGGGTATTTTTTTCATAATTTTATGATGTATGGATTAATTGTTATAAATTTTTGAAGTTGTTTTTAATTAAATTCGTAATTAAATAAATAAATATATATATATATAATCTGTAAAATATATATATATATATATATATGTTTTCTTGCTGTACCTATACTGTGGTGGCACGGAAAAGGAACGGCACGGGAAAAGAGATGGAGGCTCGCTGTTCGTTAAAGTCAGAGTACGGCGGCGGCGGTTCAATAAAAAAAACGGTGACAGTCTGAAACTGGCAGAGGAGCGTGCGTCTGGCATGCGCGCGTGGGGCACACACGCTCGTGTGTCACGCGCGGCGCGTGTCAGACACGCGCGGGTCAAAGGTCAGCGTAGTGATGACATCATGCTGACGTCATCAGATGACGTCATGCTGACGTCAGCTTAGGGTTTAGGGCGCGTGAAGCGTGTTTGCGCGTGGGGCGCGTGGCCGGATGTCAGACACGCACCTGACAGCGCGTGTGCGCGTGTCGACGCATGGATTTGCTTCTTTGGGCGCGTGAGGGCGCGTGGCTGCTCAGAATTGGGCGTGTTTGGTGCCGTTGGATTCGTCTTTTCGAGAGGCATCTAATGGTATATTATATGATACATTCTGAAATAGTTTCGAACTGTCTATAGCTAACAGTAGTGTTTTAAAGCTATTTTTTGACTGTTTTAATTGCTTTTAAATGCTTAATGTGATACATAGAGATGTATAATGCTTAGACCAATATGCTACATGATGTAACATGCCTCCCTTGACGTTTATTCATGCTTATATATGTGATATATGCTTAGTTTATCATGCGATGATAGATTTAGGTGAACTTAATTAATATAAGGCGTTTGTTAGACAATCTAGTATAGTGAAATTGTTTCATGACCTTAATATAAATATTATGAATACGATCATGAGATTCTTGTGTTTATGAAACACGTAATTGAATATGAATTTTCAATATTGAGAGAAAGGATGATTCTGCCAACAACAGATTTCTATCTGTAAGAAAGGGTTATTAAGTGACGCCTCTTGACAATGCTCCACCCGATCTGGGAATCATCTGATTATCGATTATTGATTTGAAATATTTAATTTAAAAGGAAGAATCTCTTTATAATATGATTATGATTGTAACGTAATATAATCCCTCTAAAATTAAATAATATCAAGTAGTAATTGGCCAATGACACAACGGGCATGTGTCGGTCATAGCCTTCCAACATGATAAAAAATGGTTCTTATTTTTAAATCATTGTCATTTCATGCCACAGCCGAGGGTTTTGATTTCGAAATAAGAAATACTTGTCTATTACATAGAGATGTATACATTGAATTAGAATCTAAAGGTCGTTACGTGCCACAGCCGTGGGTCATTGGAGACTGATTCAATTGTACGAAATGTTGGGTTAGACTTGACTTAGAATATTGAGTTTGTCGTGCCACAGCTGTGACTCAATTATTCAAGAGGCTAAAGTTATATTAGGGAATAACATAAGATGTAATTGACAAGAGTTGTCTGCCTATTGAATATCACATGACGTTTCGTGCTACAGCCGAGGTTGTGTGATGGAATGTAGGATCCCTATTCCCACTAGCATTATGAATGCTTAATTTTCACTTAGGGGGTTGAATAAATTAGATAAACTAGTGGGAGACACTTATGAATAAATACCCGATTCATATAGTGTTTTGAAATAAAATTGAATATTTTCTAAGTGTTGTTATATGTTTATCATTTACAGATTTACTATATTCGTCATGTCTTCTGCACTATCACACCGGAGCATACTAGATGCTCACAAGTTGACTAGTCCTAATTTAGCTGTTTGTTTTCAATGTAACAAGTTGGGGCACTGGAAGAGGAACTACAAGGTTTACCTTGGAGAATTGAAGAAGAAGAAGAAGGGTAGTAAGACTACCGCTTCTGATTCAGGCATGTTCATGATCGAAGTGAATATGTCACTAGGTCAAATTTCTACTTGGGTATTAGATACCGCCTGTGGTTCTCATATTTGCAATTCATTGCAAGGACTAAAGGGAAGTAGGACTCTTGAAAAAGATGAGGTGATTCTACGTATGGGCAATGGAGCAAGGGTTGCGGCCATATCTGTAGGATCATTTAGTTTACATATGCCTACGGGCAAGACTATTATTCTGAATAATTGTTATTATGTTCCCTCTATAGTGAGGAATATTGTTTCTATTCCTATGTTGGATATGGATGATTTTTCATTTATTATTAAGAATAATGAATGTTCTATTCTTAGAGATAATGTTCTTTATGGACGTGGTATTTTGAATAATGGTCTGTATGTATGTGACGTAGAGCATGATTTACTTCAGATTGAACAAACTAACAAAAGAAAATGAGATGATGAAAATCTGACCTATTTATGGCACTGTAGGCTAGGTCATATTAGTGAAAATAGACTGCGGACATTGCATAAGGAAGGGTTACTTGACCCCTTTGATTTTGAATCATATCCTACATGCGAGTCTTGTCTATTGGGTAAAATGACCAAATCTCCATTTAGTGGACATAGAGAGAGGGCTGCAGATTTGCTAGGATTAGTACACACAGATGTATGTGGACCAATGTCTACGCAAGCCATGGGTGAATTTTCATACTTCATTACTTTCATAGATGATAGATCTAGATTCGAATATGTGTATTTGATGAAACACAAGTCTGAAGCCTTTGAAAAGTTCAAAGAATATAAACATGAAGTGGAGAAACAAACCAAACATAGTATTATAACTCTTCGCTCAGATCGAGGTGGTGAATACTTGAATGGAGAGTTTCTAGATTATCTCAAAGAAAATGGTATAGTCTCCCAGTGGACTCCTCCATATACTCCACAGATGAATGGGGTATCTGAAAGGAGAAATCGAACTTTGTTAGATATGGTTCGGTCCATGATGAGCTATGCGAATCTTCCAGTATTCCTATGGGGTTATGCATTGGAAACCTCAGCATATTTACTGAATAAGGTGCCTTCCAAATCTGTTCCTCAAACTCCATATGAGATATGGAAAGAAAGGAAACCGAGTCTTAAACACGTTAAGATTTGGGGATGTCCAGCTTATGTCAAGAAAGTTGACCCAGATAAGCTGGAATCTCGATCCGTAAAATGTAATTTTGTGGAATATCCTAAAGAGACTTTGGGGTATTACTTTTACACCGATCATCGGGTGTTTGTCTCCAGACATGCTACCTTCTTGGAAAAGGAGTTTATCCTTGAAGGAAACAGTGGGAGCAAAATTGAACTTGATGAAGTTCAAAGAAGCACAAACTACCATGAATCAAGTGGAAACACCTGTTCAGACTGAATAACCTTTTGTGGAACAGCCCATTCGTAGGACAGGGAGAGTGTCTCGTCAACCTGAGAGGTATTATGGCCTTGTCATTGAGAATGGCAATGAGTTGTCAATCATTGATGATGACGACCTTGTGACCTATAATGAGGCTATGAGTAGTGTTGACTCAGAGAAATGGCATAGTGCCATGAAATCCGAAATGGAATCTATGTATACCAACCAAGTATGGACTCTGGTTGAGGCGCCTGAAGGTGTTAAGCCTATTGGGTGCAAGTGGGTATACAAAAGAAAGATTGGAGCAGATGGCCAGGTGGAGACCTATAAGGCTAGGCTCATGGCAAAAGGATTCAAACAAAGGCAAAGGATTGACTTTGATGAAACTTTTTCGCCTGTAGCCTTGTTAAAATCAATTCGGATTTTGCTTGCGATTGCTGCTTACTACGACTATGAGATCTTGTAAATGGACGTAAAAACGGCCTTCCTCAATGGGGAACTTGAGGAGGAAGTGTATATGACACAGCCAGAGGGTTTTCTTTCCAAGGGAAATGAACACCTAGTGTGTAAGCTGCTGCGAACCATATATGGTTTAAGGCAAGCTTCTCGCAGATGGAACATCCGTTTTGATGAGACAATCAAAGAGTTTGGTTTTATCAAAAACATAGATGAACCATATGTCTACAAGAAGGTTAGTGGGAGCGCGGTAACATTTCTTGTATTGTATGTGGATGACATACTTCTTATAGGAAATGATATACCGATGCTACAATCAGTCAAAGTATGGCTATCAAAGAACTTCATCATGAAGGACTTGGGAGAAGCATCCTACATTCTCGGTATGAAGATCTATAGAGATAGATCTAGAAGAATGATAGGTCTTACCCATGGTACATGCATCCAGAAAGTGCTTAAAAGGTTTAGCATGGAAAACTCCAAAAGAGGTCTCATACCGATGAGCCATGGACTGTCCCTTTCCGAAAAAATGTCTCCTAAGACACCTGAGGAAAGAGAGCGTATGAGTAAGATTCCTTATGCTTCAGCAATATGATCTATCATGTACACGATGTTGTGTACTAGGCCTGATGTTGCTTATTCAATTAGTGTGACGAGCAGATATCAGTCCAATCCAGGTGAAGACCACTGGAAAGCAGTGAAAAACATCCTTAAGTACTTGTGAAGGACTCTGGACATTTTTCTTGTTTTTGGTGGTGAATCTGAGTTGAAAATAGAGGGTTATACTGACTCTAGTTTTCAATCAGAGAGTGATAGCAAATCCATGTCAGGGTACGTGTTTACTCTGAATGGTGGTGCGATTAGTTGGAAGAGTTCCAAACAGTCTACAACGGCTGACTCCACAGCGGAAGCAGAATATATAGCTGCAAGTGAGGCTGCAAAAGAAGCCGTTTGGATGAGGAAATTTGTTTCTGAGTTGGGAGTTATTCCTAACATTGAAGAGCCTATTGTGTTGTATTGTGATAACAACGCAGCAATAGCACAAGCCAAGGAACCTAGGTCTCATAAAAATTCCAAACATGTCCTGCGACGCTTTCATCTGATTAGGGAGATTGTTGAAAGATGAGATGTCAACGTCGAGAGAGTTGACACACACAACAACGTAGCAGACCCACTCACAAAGCCACTTTCTCAAAGTCACTTTGATCGTCATAAAGACAAGATGAGTATTAGATACCAGAGTGATTGACTTTAATACAAGTGGGAGATTGAAAGAGATATGTCCTAAGTCCAATTATGTATGAGGATTTAGGAATAACTTTTATGTAATCTGTTTTGATTTCATTGATATTAATAAAAGACTTGTTTTGTTTTTATTGCGGGCTCTATCTATTTTAAGTGTTTAAATAAGATGTACCACATTTTAGAGTAAAGCTTTTTATGGATTGTGATGAGATCATAATAATGAGACATAAAAGATGATAACTCTAAACTTAAATAGTTCCTGGTCATAGGATTACTAACTGGTAATTAGTAATCTGCAAAGATCGGTACATACTATGCTTGCTTCATTATGAAGGATGTCTGTTCTCATAGACATTTGTGTGGTGACACTATAGCTAGTATGTAGGTGCTTATTATAGAATAAGTTCACTGAACATGACTCACACAGCTGAACAACTGATGGAGTTCACTCACGTGTCAGCAGTTGTTCACATAGTGATAGTTGTACAAGTATCCTTAGACTTGAGGTCATCATAGTCATCTTGTGTACACTGAACTATGCTTTGGTTTAGTTCTTAGTCTCCAGGGACAATTATAAGGGCTCTACTGCGTATAGGAATTTGTACACGAAGATAGTGTATGATCAATAGAGGATCTACCCCTTCCAGTGAAGGAAGAGAATGTTCAATGCTGATCCACTTATACTAGTTCAGGAATCTCTGGTTAGAGTGAATGAAATTAGAAAGGAGTTTCTAATTTACATTAAATAGAACTAAGCATAGTGAATGGGAAAGCAAGTGATTAAATAAGATTGGCGTGACACAAGTTCCATGGCTTGTATTTAATCGTGACATTGCGGGGTAGAAGGAATTAATTGTACGGTAACTATTCACTGAATAGGTTCTTGGTATTCTAAGCAGTGAATTCGTATTATCCGGATAGTCGCGATATGCTGAGAAGTATCCCTCACGATGTAGAATAAATATGATAATTAATTAATCATATTTAATGAATTAGAGAATTTATATAAATAATGATAAAATAGTTTTATTATTATTTATTTCTACTACCGGCTTAATATTGAACCTACAGGGTCACACCATAAAAGAGAATGATTTAATGGTGGAGGAATTAATTAATAATGGCTGATAATTATTTATTTATGAAATAAATAATTAATTGACAAATTTAATAATTGATTAAATGAGATTTAATTGATTATAAATTAATTAAGAAAAGTTCTTAATATTATTAATTAAGAATTTAATATTTGGAAATTAAATCAAGAGAGAGAATTATTTCTAAAGTGTTTAGAAAAAGAATTAATAATTAAAAGGTGTTTTAATTATTAGTGAGAATAATAAAGGGTTAATAATAATAATATTTTATGAAACTTTTCAGCTAAAATTTTTGCCTATAAATATACCATTATAAACCCTATTTTTGCCTCAACCCAAAAAGATTTACAAAACCCTAATTCTCTCCACCTCCTCCTACTTCATTACATCGTTTTCTTGGTGGATACCGGTGGAGTGCTTCACACTTGAGGAGAAGCTGCTAAGGATCTCCGCTCGTGGTTCTTGGATCGCTTTTAAAGATTAGAAATCGATCCCTCGATTTTAATCACGATTTATATGCTTTTATTTGGATTTTATATGTGTAAAATTGTTTTACCATGCTTCCGTGATAGATAAAATCATACACCAAGAACACAATAAATGGGTAGTATTCGGGAGTACAACCGCAATAGCGCTTGCCATGGCTTGATCATGATCCGTGATTATAGTCAATGGAGGCTTATTCCCCACACCTTCAAGCCAAGTACGAAGAATCCACTCAAAAGTCGACGCGTGTTCATCCCGCATCAATGCAAACCCAAAAATAACCGATTGATAATGATGATTGACTCCAGTAAATGGGACAAATGGCATTGCATATCTATTTATCTGATAAGTGGTATCAAAAACCACAACATCGCCAAAATTTTGGTAGGCCATTATACATCTCAGATCAATCCATACTAGACACTTCAAACGATTCTCTTTATCAACTTCGGTCCTAATAAAATATTTATAACCACTTTCTTCATTCAACCTATGCAACAAGTCCAACCCCGCTTGGGCGTCACTAATCTCAAACATTTTATTCCTCTCGTCTCTTAACACATTCCTAACATGTTGAACATTGAAACAAACTTTATCATTACCTCCATGAATGTTACCAATCATATTCATCACTTGACAATTACGAACCCCCGAACCATAAAGCGTTTTAATCAAATTACGGGTCGCGGTGTTGACATGTTTTTCGTGTTGTACCAAATTCATCTTACTAGGGGAAACAAGACCGTGGTTGTGTACCAATTCAAGGTTGATTACATTCCAAAAGACGTTTTTTCTTTTGATAATTGACATACATCCTCACCTTGAACTCACTTTTAGGAAGAACCTCTCTACGCCGTTTATTTTGACTACTCTCGATGACGACACTTTTTCCATAAAGCCTACAAACATATAAACGACCATATATCTCGTTGTCTTTATTATGATGGCTCGCTTGAATTTTAATAGCAAATCCATTTCGTAAAGCATAAGCCCTAAAAAAATGACCGGTCTCATCCACACTTTGAAAATTTTGATTCAAATATGGAACTCCCCCCATCAATATTTTCATACATATTTGCATTCTCTACATTATCATCTTCATCCTCACCCTCAACATTATCACTATCATTTTCAACCTCATTTTCATCATTTTCATCTTCAACATCAACCAAATCGTCATCTAAATTAATAAATTCCTCATTTTTATCTACAAAATCATCATCTTCAACATATACAGGGGTTTTAGATTCTTCACTAGTATTTAAATCATCAAGATGTAAACTATGATCAATAGCCTTTTTTTCATTTTGACGTTTATGACGAAACATACGTGCAAATAATTTATCCGCCATGAAAATATGAAATTTAAGATAAGAAATATACCTTGAATTGACAAAACTACTTGAATTTCTTGATGAAAATACCCAAAAATCGCCTAAAATGTAAACTTGGAGAGTAGATTTTTTTTGGAAATTTTGGTGTTTTTGTGTGGTGAAATGAGGAGCTGTTGGGATGTTGGGGATAAGGAAGCAGTACCCAACCGCGAAAATTTTCTGCGGTCCGTCCTTACCAATTACGGAAAGTTTCAGCGGTTCGGCCGTTAGCTAAGCCCTTCATCCCTCATCCAACGGCTGATAACCTGTTTGTTAACATACAGTTATTAACAAATGGTTGTTACAGACCTGACCCCATATATATATATATATATAGAGTCTTACTCTAATACAAACTAAATTTAAATACAAACTACAAACTACACCTACCACACACAACTACACATAATTCCCTCCATTTTTAATTGAATTTTTCCCATCAATTAGTGAACTCTTTTTTAAAATCTAAGTTCACTATATTTTTCTACGTCATTCAACAATCAGTATGAATACCATATTTGATATGTTTCCACAATAAATCACTAATTATGTCTACGAGAATCACTAAAAGTACTGGTTCTGATTTCAGTTTACTGATTCGGGTAAGTTTAAATACTGATTTGTCGTCAAAATATAGCAAATATGCTATGCAAATCGATGAGTGGAAGATGAATAAAAATACGGTGAAATTATTTTTTTTAAAAAGTTAACCAACTAACGGGAAAAGTAAAATTAAAAACGAAGGGGAAAGTGATTAAACATGTGGGTCTCATTGGTTTGTAGTTTGTATTCTAATATTGATTTGTATTTGAGCACTTGCCTGTATATATATATTTGATTTGAACGTGCAGATTAAATAAAAGTGAAATTTGATGAACATAAGTGATGAAACTAATTAATATTTAAGATATAAAATTAGTGTAAATATAAAATTTTAATTTTTTTTAACAAATGTATATAATTTTTTTTAAAAAGAAAGTGCGGGGACGGGAGTATATTCTTTTGCATAGAAATACAGTTGTGCCAGTCTTCAAATCAAAGTCTCTTGAGTCTTATATCTCGACTCCAACACGTATTCCAATTCAACTACGTTTTCCCTAACATTAAGGATGACAACAATATCCTTTTAACAAAGACTACCGTTGCAAACAACAGTCAACAGCTGTCCAGTATTTTCTTGGTATAAAATTAGTTGGAATAAAATCGGAATCGAACTTAATTGATACCTATTTAGAATATTTAATATCAGAGATTAATCGAAATATAAATTATACGTACTTTAAGATATAATATTAAAATATTATTATAATTATATTTTTTATTTATCAACAAATAAATATTTATTATATCATAAATTCTATAATTATTTATAATTAAATAAATGTAATATTTTAAATTATTATATATACTCCAATATCTTATAAAATTAATCCGATTCCAAAAATCAGATTGGTCGGGCATTTTTGTAAAACGATCAAATTGAGGATTTTCACCACACTGTTCTAAAGTATAAAGAATTATTCTTTTTCCGATTTTCTTTTTCGTTTATTCACCTAACATAGTAAAGAAAATAAGTGGCATAATTAGCAAAAAAGAAAAAAGAAAATAAGAGTGGCATACTAGTATCCAACAAATCTTCTGAATTTTTACTTTTACCATGTATGTGGAAGATTCCATATTATTAGGGATCTCACATTATTAAACAAAATTTATTAAGAATAAGATACTCTATTTAGGTATAAACCAAATCGTGCATTACTATATCACTTGCCTCTTGCGAGTAATTTCTGCCTGTCATCTCATCACAGAGATTTGCTAGATATATCAATTATCAAATATATACACACTAGGTTACACGTTCGTATTTGATTTTACAAGGCTGTGAATCTCTTTTTCGGTGAATCTCTCTTTTTCTTGATAGAGAAGTCCCTAAAGAAATTCTTTAAATATTAGACCGTGAAACTCCAACCATTGTCTCACACAAACCTAATACATAATCAATCCATACAAGAAAAAGAACTGCATTATACTATTCTTGTGAATGTTTTGTATGTGAATCAGTGTTTTTCGTGTTTCTTATAACTGAATCTGCAGAGTCTTTTAGGACTTGATCTGCAGAGTCTTTTAGAAATTATATAAAGCTTTTATGCATGTCTGTAGGTATATGGCATATTTTGATTTGATTAGACTTGCGTTAATATTTTTATTACTAGAATACAAATTCTAACTTGTGATATTAATTGCCTTCATTGTTTCAGCCATGGAAACTTCTAGTAAAGCTCCGGTGAGACTCGAGGTTTGTGAATTCTTAAACTTGGTATTATTATATATCAATTAATATCTCTTTTTATTACGAAGAGATTGATTTTTGTAATGATACTTCAGGGGAATTTTCTTGCAACTCTTGCATGTTGGTTCCTTGGACTTGGATCACTAGTGTCATGGAATAGTATGTTGACCATAGGCGACTACTACTACGAATTATTTCCCGTAAGTAACTCTTAATTTGTTATAAAGAAATGACAAAATTCAAAATGCCTCCTACTACATGACTGTGTTTAAAGTAACTTGTCAATTGCTTTGAAGAATCTTAAGATATTAAACCTCAGAATGTTTATTTAATGAACAAGAGATGTTAGCAAATGAGTTCCTTGATGCATTGTTGCTCTTCCTTTGGATAATCATATTTGGCATTGTTGAACATTATATTATCGAGTGTCAATTAATAGTGTTTGATAAAAAAAATATATTTAAAGAAGATGTATTACTGGTTTAGGGGGGTAGTTTATTTCAGGGTTTTGTGTAGATTTGTGTATTTCACTATTTACATATTAATGAAAAAGCCGGCACAAGTTTTATGCAAAAGATGTACTTATTCATATTTCTTTAAGAGTCATGCATTTTATTATATTATTCTGTTGTAATTAGGTTTGCAAGATATTTTGTTTGACGAATAGTACATTTTATTTTGAAGGATTACCATCCATCAAGGGTACTCACACTCGTCTATCAACCATTTGCACTAGGAACGATGGCAATACTGGCTTATAACGAGTCAAAGATCGATACTAGGAAACGTAATATAGCTGGATACATCCTATTCTGTTTGAGCACTTTTGCACTTATAGCGGTAAGTATGTTTCTCCTGAAACATGGGTAATCGGATTCTATATACTAAAAACTACTGTTAATTTTTTGTAAACCAACTTATTAGAGAAAATTATATATTGAGGTTTCAGTTGGACTTGGCTACATCAGGGAAAGGGGGTATTGGAAATTATATTGGTATATGTATATTTGTTGGTGCTTTTGGAGTTGCAGATGCTCATGTCCAAGGTGGAATGGTAGGAGACCTAGCTTTCATGCGCCCGGAGTTTATCCAGGTGATCACGTAGTTTAACATTATTGAAGATAAGAAATTCATATATTGAGTTTGTTATCACTGAAAAATAGATAGAAGTCAAATTGCTACATTCATAACTTCAGTTCATAAACCTTGCAGTCATTCTTTGGTGGTTTAGCTGCATCAGGGGCCCTTACCTCTGGTTTGAGGCTTATGACAAAAGCAGCATTTGAAAATTCAGAAAATGGTCTTCGAAAGGGAACGAGTATGTTCATATTTTACAATTGAAGCTTTGAGTTGCCGAGTACTTGACTGTCTGATCTCAATTTCTTCTTCAACCTGGAGACGCCTTCATTTTGCTCTTTAGTCTCAGTTTATAGTTATATCTATATCGTGCTTATTTGTTAATACCCTTCCTTGCCAAGACCCACGGGTCAAAAGATGATATCATGATCAATTTCTCAAATACTTTCGCACCCTGCCTCCATTAAGATTCAAAACCTCCACCTAATTAACCAGGGGAAGCGATGAGTAATTCACCTACAATGCTAAACATTAACATGTATATCATGCTTATATGTTCATACTGTCTATAAATAATAAAGGTTAACTGGCACAGATGATGGTATATACCCTTAGACTTAAGTATGCTATTGACACGATTAGTGCTGATTATTGTTCTTTAAAGATCTCAAAAATTACTTGATTGTTAGTTTAGTAACTGAATACATAAAGAACATTAATGCAAATTTTGGTCTGAGGTAGGCTGACAAGAAATTTTGTTTGATTGTTTTGCAGTGTTGTTTCTTGCTATATCCACGTTCTTGGAATTTCTCTGCATATTGCTGTATGCATTTGTTTTCCCTAAACTACCGATTGTTAAGTACTATCGCTCAAAAGCAGCATCCGAAGGATCGAAAACTGTTACTTGTGATCTTGCAGCTGCTGGCATCCAGAAACAAGAAATTCAAAAAGTACTTAATTTAATTAATCATTGTATTACAGATAGTTCTATGTGAAGTAATATTCTAATCTGGAGCTTTTTGGTCTTGCAGGCTGGTGATGATGCTAATCCCCAGAGGCTAACCACCAAAAAATTGTTCTATCAGAACATTGATTACTTATTGGACTTGTTTCTGATATATGTCATAACCTTGTCAATTTTCCCGGGGTTCTTATATGAAAACACTGGTGAACACCAGTTGGGTTCATGGTAAGTGTAATAATTTACATGGCTAGTTTATTATGTCAAATTAAATTGCACAAAAGAAATCACCTATCCTTATTTTTAAGCATAATCATGTTTAATCATTTATCTGATTCACTCTTTGGTCAGAGGTTTATTTATCGGTTAATCAAGTTTTCACCTTATCATCTATTGTTGGATTCCTCGGATAAAATTAATTTCTCAAAATTTTGTCAAAACTTCCTAATTTCTCAGTACTGCTTTTCAGGTATCCACTTGTTCTGATAGCAATGTACAATGTGCTGGATCTGGTTGGTAGATATGTTCCTCTGATAGAATGTATCAAGTTGGAGTCTCGAAAAGGCCTCATGATTGCGATATTATCCCGTTTCTTGCTCATACCTGCATTTTATTTCACTGCGAAATATGGTGATCAGGGGTGGATGATACTACTTGTTTCTTTTTTGGGATTAACCAATGGATACCTGACTGTGTGTGTCATGACTGTAGCTCCTAAAGGATACAAGGTGTGTCAACCAGACAATTGCTTAATGTGTAACTAACTTGAGTTTTTATTAAGTGTTAGTAACAAAGTGTTCATTTTCAGGGCCCGGAGCAAAATGCATTGGGAAATCTTCTAGTTCTATTCCTTCTGGGTGGTATATTTGCAGGTGTTGCTCTGGACTGGTTGTGGCTAATTGGCACCGCGACTAAATTTTGAAGAGATAATTGCAAGCAAGCTCGAGCGAGGAATTTGCTATAATCAATATGGACAGATTATTAGTCACAACAGCTATTGTATATCAGCAATCTACTGTTTACTATAACTGTTCTCGTTTCTTTTGTAAATCAGTAGTTAAAGATTTTATTAGTTGGAGATTTAGATCGACAAATTTAGTGATAAATAAAGATGCGGAAACGTTTTAAGTTTCCGAATTGTACAGTAGAAGTTTCTCAACTTTTTTATTGATGGCCATGTTTGAGCTAATCATGATGTAATCTATGAATGAGAGAGAATTCATACATTTGTTCGGCCTGTAAAACGAAATAATATAGAAGAAATAATGGAGCAGCAGCAGCCGTAAAACTCAGCATCTACAATGAATTTCAAAAAAGTTAACGTGCAAGTTCTAACAGTCAATTAATTTACATGAAAGTCTTAAGAATACAGAGAACACGGTCTATAATATGTAACTGAATTTTCTAGTTGCATCAACTGATATTAGTTCAAACGTCAGACTTTTGTTAGCTTAGAAACGTGGCCTTGACCTCAGGCATACTTGCCCAAAGACTAAGTGACAGATGCAACCTCGCTTGAATAACAATGCACTCCAATTTTTTGTTGGAAATGGTCAGACATGTTTCGTAAACCAACCTGGGGAGTGGGGATGGCTCAGTTGTATTTGTATCAGGTAAGGTGCAACATCAGGGAACCTAGCGAAGAATTTGACTCATTCGTAACAATATTTATAATCCATTACTCAAAATTGTGATCATAAAACCGATGGCGGATTCATATGTGGGTCAGCGGAGACACGTGAACTCACGGAAACAAAAATTAAATGTTAGTTATTAAAATTTTAAGGTACAAATATGTGTATTTTATAAAGTGCCTAAATCTTTCATAATTTGAGTCAAGTTTAATTTTATTCATAATTATATGACTATAAATTCGAGATTAAATAGTTAAAATATTAATTTTCAGCACGTACTACAAAAAATTCGAAAAATTATTCAGACAAGTAGAAGTGTTTTAGTATCTCAGTACTTTTGAGTGGGTATTAAACTAATAAAAAGCTTCAGATACTGAGTATGTCCGAGGCTCTCACGCCAACACCTGGTGACAGTGATGCATGGAAGTGGCTGTGAACTGCATGGCAAATCCGATCTTTCGTAGTTCTAAGTCTTGTGCTCCAAACAATTTTAGTTCTAGTTGCTCCTCTAAGAAAGAGAAGTTCAAGTGGTTGGGTCGTTATTCCGATTTGGTCAGAATATTTGCTTGCCGATTGGGTAGCTAATGCGGCACTTGGACTCATAGGCACCAGCGGCGTCACTGCTGCATGTGATCATTATATAGACACTGATTATAGTCTTTTGGCGTTCTGGGCTACGTTCTTTTTTATCACATCTTGGAGGTCAAGACACAATAACTGCTTCTTCTCTGGAGGATAACGAGTTGTGGCGCAGGTATTTACATGGAATATTTTTCAGATGTTCTGGAGTATTTTATGTTGTCAATGTTCGAGCTCTTCCAGTTTAAAAAAAATTTACGGATGGCAACAATACTGATGTTTGTAACTGGGGTTAAGTACTCTGAGCGCATGCGTTCTTTATATATCATGCAAGCACTAGTAACTTCCGAAACTCTGTGGTTGCACAACCAGATCTGCGGCCTGACACGTCGAAAGAAAAGGGCAAACCTCCTCCACATTTTCTCGGTACATTTAAGTACGGTAAATTACAGATCTTGAAGTGGTGCAGTATGCTTATCGCTTCTTTGAATCATTTAAAGGACTTGCAGTTGATCTTCGTTTAAGCTTGTCAGAGCCGGGCATTCTTTATTGCAAGATCGGCCGAAGATGCATTCAGAGTAATAGAGGTGGAGCTGAATTTTCTCTATGAAGTTCTCTACACCAAGTTCCCTGTTATGTATAGTCGACTAGGATACTTCTCCCGGTGCTTCTCATCCTTCGCTGTTATCATATCTTTAGTACTATTCTATGACATGGAAAAGACAGATGCTAAAAGGCTTGAATATGAACTGGCTGATGTGCAAATTACCTACGCTTTTCTTGTTGGGGATATTACATTGGATGTAATTGGGTATATTATGCTTATATACTCAAACCGGACCCTCATGGTCCTAAGCAATTTACCAGATGAAGCCCCCGGTACGATCCGTTTCTGGTTGCGAAAGATAAATATGGGAACATTGAAGTCCAGAAGCTCCTGGTTTTTCTTACTGATGATGCACCGGAGGTGGGGGAATCTATGTCAACATTTAACTTGATATTGGACTCCCTACACAAACGTCTTAGAAAAAAAGAACTACTTTATGACTTCTTTTCCATAACTAGATTCTTGGATGATAGATGGCATCACATTTGTAGTCTCCCTACGGTTGTAGCTGTAAGGATCCTAAAGTTAAAATGTGGTCTTCCCCGTTCCATTTCCACTATGGATCTAAGAAACCTATTAATAATAAAAAGCCTATGACCCCGTAGGCATGACGCGCCTTCGGAGTCCGTAAGGTATAATATCCACAGATCACGAATGATAGGAAGTTATCACCAAAAACTGAATATCCGTAGACCGTAGGCCCCACAACTCAACCTTATCCTCTAAACTTTTACGTGTCATTCACCTAAGTAGCATGTCATATCCCCTCCTTTTCTCTACCCTCCACGTGTCCAAGTAGTCTATGATAGTCAGCTCCCTTACCAAACTAAAAGACAGCTGGCTAGTCATAGGGAATAAAAAGGAGAATCAAAGAAAAGAAACATGACAAGACAACTAAAAAGAAAATCAACACAGACACTTTACGGACCACACCTGAAAACACAAACACTCCATCAAATTGGCGCCGCTGCCGGGGATGTTCTCTTCAGCTTCTTAGATGCCTTCTCAGGGTATAATCAAATCAAGCTAGCTCCCGGAGACCAGGATAAAACAACATTTATTACCCATCGAGCAATATATGCTTGTAGCGGTGGTTGAGTGAAAAGCCCGGATTTTTTTTCGCGCAAATTCTCGATTTCCTATTTTCTATTTTTGCTACCGCATTCTTCCTATGGGATTAATGAATGCCGGAGCTACATATCAACGAATCATGAAAAAGATATTCTCCAGCCAAATTGGGAGAAATTTGGAAGTATATGTAGACGACATGATTGTCAAACCTAAATTTGAAAAAGGACATCTACATGATCTGAGAAAAACTTTTTTAACCATTCGAAATCACGGCCTTTGATTAAATCCCTCCAAATGCACCTTTGGAGTACCAAGCGGGAAGTTCTTAGGCCATATGATTAGTGTTAGGCCATATGATTAGTGGACGTGGGATATAATTTAACCCAGAAAAGGTTAGGGCCATACTGGAAATGCACCCCCCAACAAAACCTAAGCAGATTCGGTCGTTGAATGGATGTTTGACTTCTCTCCGAAGATTTGTTTCCAAGTTGGCTGAAAGAATCATCCCTTTTTTTGATGCCCTGAAAGGAGTGAACAAATCTAGAGATGTGCAGTGGACGCCTTCATGCCAGGAAGCTTTCGATTCCTTACAAAACTACTTATCGTCTCCACCAGTTCTCTCCCAACCCCTCTCAGGAGAACCCCTATATTTGTATCTGGACGTAGCCCCATCAACTGTAAGCTCATGTTTGGTTCGCGAAGAAGAAGGCAGAAAATTCCCTGTGTACTATGTTAGTCATGTTCTACGAGATGCAGAAATCAAATATCCCACTATTGAAAAAATGGCATATTCCTTTCTCCTTGCTAGCAGGAAACTTCGCCCCTATTTTCAGGGGCACGATATCAGAGTTTACACCAATCATCCCCTTCGGAAGATCCTTCACAGACCCAACCTCTCTGGAAGATTGGTAAATTGGGCCGTAGAGCTCAACCAATTCAACATCACCTACCTACCTCGCCCTTCCATTAAAGGTCAAACTTTGGCTGATTTTCTAATTGAATGCTCCGCACCTTCAGAAGTTGAAACTCTCACGGAAAATTCTCCCCAGTGGGAATATCTACCTCCTCCATGGCTGTTATTCGTTGACGGGTCCTCCACCTCAGATATCAGTGGAGCTGGAGTCTTGTTGATAAGCCCCGAAGGGTTCGAAATCCAACAATCTATAAGGTTTAGCTTCCCTGCTACCAATAACTGCTCAGAGTATGAAGCGCTTCTAGCGGGCTTACGACTAGCCAAAGCCCTTCAAGTACAATACTTAAAGGCCTACAACGACTCTCAACTCATAGTCAACCAGGTTCTTGGAGGATTTACCGTCAAATCCCCCCTAATGGTGAAATATCTTGAAGAAGCTAGAGCCCGACTCCTAGAATTTCACATCGCTTCCCTTGAAGGGATCATGCGAGAGGAAAATCAAAGAGCTGATACCTTGGCAAAGATAGCCACAGACGAAGACCACTCCCCTTCTATGGGCCTTTACAAAATCTTGCTGACATCCCCTTGGTAAATCACCTGACCGAACTAGCTTCGAAAATACTAGTGCTCTCTTATGGCCCTCATTAGATGACTCCGATCTATCTTTATCTGCAAGAAGGAATTCTCCCTCTAGCCAAGAGGGCTGCTCAGTTGTTACGCTCCAAAGCTGCCCATTACACTATCATGGATGGCACTTTTTATCGAAGATCTTTCTTGGCCCCTCTTCTAAAATGTGTTGATTGCTCAGAAGCAGACTATTGCATGCTCGAAGTCCATGAAGGGATATGTGGAAGCCATTCGTCTGGAGAGGCTCTAGCTCACAAAATCATCAGGAAAGGGTACTACTGGCCTACCCTAAGGAAAGATTGTCTAAACTATGTAAAAACCTGTGCCAAATGCCAGTTTCATGCTTCAGTTCCCAGGTTGCCTCCGGTTAATCCCACGGCTATTTTATCCCCCATTCCTTTCGATGTTGGGGGCATGGATATTATGGGACCTTTTCCCCCAGCCAAAGGTAATATTCGGTTTTTACTAGTAGCTGTTGATTATATGACAAAGTGGGTCGAAGCCAGAGCTGTGGCTCACACGGCTTCAGGAACATGTCGAAAGTTCTTTCATGAACACATCATCACCCGATTTGGAATTCCTCGTATTTTGATTGCTGACAATGGAAGACAATTCATCGAATCTGAATTTGAGGAATATTTAACCACCTACGGGATACAACACCGTAGATCCTCTGTGGCCTACCCCCAATCTAACGGCCAAGTTGAAGTCACTAATCGAACCCTTTTACAGAGTCTGAAGAAGAATATTCAGGATTCGAAGGCACTCTGAGTAGAAGAATTTCCAAATATACTATGGGCCTATCGCACAAGCAGCTAATCACCTGCGGTCAAAATAGTTATTTAAATAACTATTTGTTATGAGAACCAACATAAGCAGCTTATCGCCTGCGGTCCAAATAGTTCGTTTCCATAAATCAAGTTATACAAACATCTTTATAGCGTATTCTCTCTTAAAAACGTATTGTACATGATACGTTTATTAAAGTGCTTATCACGCAAACATGCATGTTTATGATAAATTATTCGCCTTTTGCTCTAAATCCAAACTACTACTTGTTTACGATTTACACAAGCCTCAAATCGGTTTTCCCACAATAATCATATATGCGAAATAGCAAAACACGACATTTTATTAAGAAACTTAAACATTAATCCCCTATGGGATACAATTCACCGAATAAAAATATTTCAAAACATCCACAAAAAAAGAGAACTTCAAAAGCATCTCCCACTAAGATACTCAAGCGATAGTTTTCTTCCTTCACCGAAGCTTAGATCTCTTGCAGCTCTTCAACCTTCAACTCCAACTTCAAGATTTTGCCATCCTGACGATGAATCCTCTCCTGCATTCGGAAATGGTAGCCAGCAGCTCCTCTTCCTTCTTTAGAACCTTCTTTCCTTTGTTACTTGAGCAACTGTCTTGGGACTCCATTGAAAATTTCAAGTTTTTGCTTTCGGGAAAAGAAAAGAAAAAATGGCTCGTTTATGAAACGAGTTTATCTGGAAAAAACTACTCTTTATATAGGACAAGGAGACTCTTCACCTCCTTGCATTTAACCCAGCAATATTAATTACATTAAATGACTCTTCTTAACCTTTTGAAATTCCTCCTCAAACTAATACGTTTCATTAATTAGCACAACTTACTAAACCTTTCATTTTCCTGAGTTTCTTTTTGACCAGTTATTTAAATAATCGGAACAACACGAAAATAAAAACCACGAAATTAAATCCAATAGTCAACACGGAAATTTATTTTAGCATTCCACAAAAATATATTACATAATTGAAAACAAATTTATATCAAGGATAACATGGCCTACGGCCCAACGAAATCCTTAAATCATTATTCTCATTATGAAGCCTATGAAAGGCCTCCCTCAACACCTGCACGTACTCCTCCTTCGCCACTATAGTCTCCCACATGGACCTAATGTTGTCTCTCGAATCCATCAAATACTCCTCCAGCTGCATCTCCCTTGCGGACTTTCCACCACTTGAAGATATCTCTTTATTTTACCTTCGGATATAAAGAAAGAATATATAAGAAAGGGTGAAGGATGGATCACATCTACCCTAACCACACTCCTTATATAGCCCCTCTACGAACCTCCCAACCGTTTCAGTCAACAAATAACTCATCCGTTTCACACAACCAATTACTGCCCATCATAAATGAAACCACAACTATCCAACTCCCCAAAACTTTACATTTCCTAAAGAAAATGCCCTTTTCCGATGAGGCAACCCCCTAGGCAAATTAAAAACCTTAAATGTAAATTCGAAACCCTTGAATTCAAATCCAGAGATGGTAAATTCAAAATCTTTAAATCCAAAGCAACAACATATAAAATAAAAATAGTACCTCTTCCTAAGATTAAAATTAATTATCACAACCAACGACGACAAAATACTTAAGGTCATAAAAATCTTAAAACACATATCAAGTTCCAGCTGATAAAATATCTAAATAAATACCACAGACCATACCAAATAGTGCTAAGGTACTACCATCGTCCAAGTCGTTTAAGGAAAGCACGCAATAAACAGTAACAAACGAAATCCCTTAGAAATAAAAAACAAAAAAGCCCGAAGTCAAATATGTGAAGCTAATTGTTGGGAAACTCAGTCTGTACAACCGAAGGGCCCGGAACTCCGATAACCTTTTCCCCTTCTACCGTAGCTGCAACCTCCATGACATAACCTGGAAGATTCCCTGTGACCGTGGGGTCTGCAGCTATGTCTTCAACCCTAGGGAGAATCACTTCGCCCTCCGCATTCGAACCTCCACCCTCTTCAACCACCTTCGATTTTGTGGCCTCAGATGCCTCCTGCTCATCCATCCTTTTCAATTCCCAAGCTCGGAAATGGTCTACGCTATGCTTGGTCGGATCCACAACATTCCCTTCGCCTACGAACGATAAATAATCATTGAAACTCTCTTCATGCATCGATCCTGCCTTCTCATACAGCGAGGTCTCGTATTCGGCCGAAGCCAAGAATTTATCCACATTATCTTTATAAGTAGTGAGAGCCTCCTGCTCCACATTCTCCAAAGTCTCAGTTACCTTCCGGACTTCTTCCGACTTGACATCTAACTCCTTTTGCAACCTATTCATCTCCGAACGAAGGCTTGCGGACACCCTTTGCTCCGACTGCAGTTTCTCGAGATTTTCCCTGTTGTCCTTTTTTAAGCGCTCTATCTCCTTGCTGTCAGACTTGAGGACCTCCTGTAGCTCGTCATGTTTCTTCTTCATTTCCCCTAGTTGTTCGAGGGCGTCATCCTTAGCCTTCCTTTTGGTTTTCACCTTCTCCTGCTCCGGTTTCACCTTCCCTTTACCTTTATCCACTAGACCGGCCAGATCTACCACTCGAGTCCCCAACTGAAATCAAGAAAAGGCACACATAGTTTAGGAAAACCAGAAGTTTAATGAAAAATATACATGAAAATAATACCAAGGATATAACGCTGTCATATGTTTTTCTAACCATACCTTTCCCTGTAGAGTTTTTGTTTGAATTATAGCATCCTCATCAGCTTCACTCATAACCTTCTTACGGTCAGGAGATAGAGAGAACACACCCAATGCTCCTAGGGGAGCATTAACCCCCCTTTCTTCAGCCAACCAACCCTCCCCTAAAAAAAAGAAGAGAGGGCAACAAACAAAACAACAATAAGAACATGAGGAAGAGGAAGAAGGGAAATAACAGAAAATACAAATCTACCTGTAGTGAAATGAAGGATGGTGCATTTCTTCGAAATCTCCTCAGATTGTAGCTTCCCAGCACTTAGAACCAAGCTCTTCACAGGGACCGTTGCTTTCGGATCGTTTCTCTCCTCAAAAGAAGAAGCCGGAGCCGACTCCAAATCAACTAAGTTCGTTCCTTTCTCACTAATAACCAAAAGATTTAGAGTTTTCTTTGTTTTCCTTTCTTCCGTCCTCGCCCTTTTGGTAGCAACCTCTTCCTCGCCCAGATGAGATTCTGTAGGCCTCTTCACTCCAACAGATACTGAAACACTTCCTTCGGCCCCGACTTGACTAGCAACATTTCCCGAAGACACATCCTCACCTTTCTCTAGAGTCACCCTCGCCTTCAACTATCTCTCATGAGCCAGTTTCAAGATTCTTCGGTGATCCATATGAGTGGGAATAGGCAGTTCTCTGAGCAAAACTGAAATGACAGAATTTTTTTGTTATTTACAAAGGAAAATAAAGGTAAAAAGGAAAGAAGATAGTCTGAAATCCAAAATATAAAAGATTCTATAAACAAATGAATGTCGGACGCTTACAGTTATGAGTTACTAAAAATTCAGGGTCCCAGAAACTTGCTACTGGCCACAAACCCTCCTTCTCCCCCCTACATACTGAACAACATAATCAATTTCATTCTTCTCCAGCACTTCATACCTTTTCACTGCCCCCACTATACCATTGGGTCTTTTATACTCTGGCAAATAAGCCAAATCCCCCCCCTTAAATTTTAAAAACTCGCCATGCCAACCTTTATTAGATGAAGGGCCTTGTACCAAAATTCCCCCTAAGGTTGTGGCCCCCCTCCACTGGATCTCTTATAAAGGATTGTAACCTCGAGACCCCTGCATTTTGTGCAAAGACCATAAAAGGCCTAAGGTTGGTTCCAGACCCCATTCAGTACACCTAGCTATAAAGGCAGTAATTTTCTGTTAGGTCATACAACACTGTAGAAGGGGGTTGAATACAGTATTTTCAGAATCAAATCAATTTAACACAAGTATGTAACAAAGATCAAATATATTTAATATACTCTGTTACAATAAGAACTGTTGTTCTCTCTCAGTGATGAACACATATCACTAAGAGCAGCTAGGTTACAATGTATAATCTTCTCGATAATGATAACACATATAGTGTAAACCCTAAGTCTGTGTTTATATAGTACACAGTTACAAGATAACTTCTAATTGATATGGAATAAAATTCTGTCTCCTAAAATATATCAATCAGATATCTTCTACAAGTCTTCCAGTCTTCTAACTCTTTCCATGCATATCTTCTTTTATTTAGTCTCGATCTTCTACTGTAAATCAGCTTCCCTCCTTATATGAAAGTCTTCTGACACTTAAGTCCTGATATGACCTTAAGTTCTGATATTAAGTTCTGACTTCCAGTAAGTCCTGATTTCAGTAAGTCCTGATATGTCCTGTTTGTTAAGATCTGAAAACCAAACATGAATCATATTAGACATGACATCTCAAATATATCTAACAATCTCCCCCAACTTGTAAATTATGCAAAATATACAAGTTAATAGATTTGATGATGTCAAAAACATTTAAATAAAATGCAAATAAGAGTTTAACTAGATAACTAACTACAACTTACAGTCCTTGTAGCTTTTACCAATCTCACTGAGTCAATCTGAATCCTTAATGATTCTTGACAAAGCTTTATATCAGCTTTTCTTCTTTAATCCTCAGGACTTAAGACATTGTAGTCTTGACTTGCTTCATCTCTTCATACTGACTTCCAATTTGATAGATTGCAGTCCTTAAAACAGAGATATGGTTTCTTTCTAAACCATCATTCAGTCTTATTACCCCAGGATGAGAAGAATCTTCATTATAGCATAGACATTTCCCTTTCAGAATCACTTCAAGCTTAGCAGAATTCTTCTTCATTGGAATCTCACTTCCATCATCTTCAACAATACTAGGAATGAATTATGTAACTCTTGAACCAGAAATTCTTGCTTTATCTCTGATGGTCTTCAATATGAAGTTTGACCATCTCCTGGTAATATCAGAATTTACCTCTAAAAGGTAATGAAAGAATTGAAATTATTTTAGTGATTTGTTCAACACATCTGATTCTGATATATGATATGTCCTTCCATCTTCAAGAAATATAATCAGATTTTCCTTGACATTGTGCTTGTCATGAGCATCCAGTACCACTTGAACAGAGATAACCTTATCAAGGTGTTTCTGTGTAACATCTTTAAGAGGTTAATCAGTTAAAAGAAATGGATCTCTAGTCAGCACTTCAACTCCTGTTTTAATCTTAGCTTCATCAGAACCTAGTCCAGCTCTGTCTCTTGCTTCTCTGGCTTTCAATCCAACAGTCATGAAATTAGATAACAATTGGATTTTTTTTGGATCTGATGGTTTGACATTTTTCCATAGAAGTTTTTTTTTGTCAGCTACTTTCATCTTGTCCAAATCAACTTGAGCACTGTCAGAGGTTGATGTCTTGATGCATTCATCAGAACTTGTTATTTCTGTTGTAGCTTGCAGTTCTTCACTTTGAACAACTTGAGCCTTATCAGAGGTTGTCTTGAATTCTTAAGAAATCTTCATTCTTGTCAGAGTTTGAACATTTTTATCTTCAGCAAGATTATCATCAGTAACTTGAACCATTTTGCACACTGGCTTTATCAGAATTTGAGGAATTTTCATCCCTAGTGGCTTGGTTGGTTCATCAACTTTTCCTTTCCCTTTTTCTTTGGGATCAATCTCAATTTGTGATCTTGTTTTGGGCTTTGATGCCTCAGTATTTGACTTCTCCTTGATCACAATGCCTTTTTCCTTAGGTCTTGGAGGTTTCTTTGCAACAAAAGCTTTTGGCTTTAGATTTTTCTTTTCAGCTTTAAATCTAGCTTCTTCCTCCTTGAGATTTTCTAAATCCATTCCTGGATTATGCTTCAGAAATAATCTTCTATCAATTTCCTCATTAAGTGTCTGAATCTTGGGATCTTTATAGTAGACCGTAGTCTGCTTTCCCTTGAGCTTCAGAGTTTGCATGAACTTTTGAGAATCTTGACTACCACCTTGTATCAGAACATCAGGCTTTGTCATCAGACTTTGCTCATGAGAACTTGATATCAGATTTTGAGTTTCAGTATTTGCTATCAGATTTTGAGTTTGTGCAGCTTCAGAACTTGTCTTCTTTTGAATAGAAGATTTATTTGCATCAGTAATTCGTTTCTTTGAAGAAACCTTGCTGCTCTGCCATTTACTTTGAACTTGACCTCTACCCTTGCTAGGGTTTCCCTGGTCATCAGCTTCATCATCTTTCTTCTTCAGTATTTGATCATTAGAGTATTTGGACTTAACTATCTTTTCCCCATTTTTCGCATCATCTGATAGTATATTAGGTCACACACACACTGTAGAGGGGGTGAATACAGTGTAATGTACAATCAAATCGAACTTTAATAACTCAAGTAACGGAAAACAAACTTTATTGAAACAATAAACTCTGTTACAGTATGGAACTGTTACCTCTCAGTGATGAACAAATATCACGAGAGCTGCTAGGGTTACAATGAATAATCTTCTCGAATATATCAACACTTATAGTGTAAACCCTGTCTGTGTTTATATACTACACAGTTACAAGATAATCGCTAATTGATATGGAATATAATTCTGCTTCCTAAAATATATCAATCAGATATCTTTTCTTCCAAGTATTCTATTCTTCATAGAGTTCCTTCTTCATGCATATCTCTTCTTATGTTTGTCTCGACCTTCTTTCCTTTAATCAGCTGCTGTCCTTATCTGAACGTCCTTCAGTACTTAAGTTCTAATATCCATCTTCTGATGATTATCTCCTGATAATATAAGTACTGATATCCTTAAGTCCTGACTTCCAGTAAGTACTGATTTATCCTGTTTAAGTAAGATCTGAAAACTAAACATAAATCATATTAGCCATGACATTATCAAATATATCTAACAATCTCCCCCAACTTGTAAATTAGCATAATATACAAGTTTAACAGATATTTGATGATGTCAAAAACATTAAGTACAAATGCATGAGAATTAGACTAGATAACTACAACTTACAGTCCTTAAAGCTTTACCAATCTTTAATTTCTGATAACAACTTCATTCTATACAAATATCAGAATTTAAGCAGTTGTAGATCTTGACTTGGCTTCATCTTCTGATCTCTCTGATGTCAGGAGTTGTTCTGAGATAGTTCTTCAACAAACATTTTTCAGCATATCTAAGTTCATCAATCATCCTCCTTTTAGCATCTTTAAGCTCTGCAGTATCTTCACCAATTTGAAAGATTGCAGCCCTGAGATCATTAATCTTAGCTTTTCTTATATCTTGATCCAGTCTGATCAAATATGCTTTATCAGACTCAAGATTGAATTCCACAGCCCTGTAACCCAGAAAGGTAGTTATAATCTTAGCAGTGTTGGGCTTCATTTCAACTATATCACCCTTGTGTTCTCTGTACTTTGGAAGATATGTGCTGTCAGACTTAACAGAATAAAGCCTTTTCTGTCTCTGAATCCGATCCTTCAAATAGTTTGCAGCACTTTCTGTTAATCTGTCATTCACTTGAAGTAAGAATAGTACATGCTCCAGTTCTTCAAAATACTTCAATGGAATGGCATTTTGGTCCACAGGTAACTGAGTTCCATTCTTTGGTCCACTCCTGTCCTGCAGGAGTTTCACTCCAAGGCACTGGTGCTTCTCTTGTAACAAACTTCTTAACAAGTTCAGATTTAAGAACAGTTTGTTGAGGAGCATGTCCTGAAGGACCTGCTTCATCAGCATCTTCATTTGGAGCAACATCACCAGTATCTCCAGTATTTGCAGCATCAGAACTTACAGAATCAGTATCTTCTGATAAAACAACAGTATGAGTAGCCATGGAGGCTTCAGGATCATCCTCTAATTGCTGATCTGGTTCCAAGTTCTGATCAACAGCCATATCCCGATGCTCACCTATATTCTGATCATCAGCAGCTAGATGCAGAGAAGGTGTTGTAGATAATTCTGGAGTTTGAGCAGCATCAGTAACAGGTGTTGTTGATGGTTTAGTTGCAATTGGAGCTTCTAAGTAAAGTACGTCAGGCACAACCAAGTTCTGGATATCAATATCAGCACTTGTGCTTGAATTAACAGGAGATACAGTCCTAGGAGACACATAAGATGTGTTGGCCTTTTCAGTAAAAGCTTCCTTAGTTGAAGTTAATGGAGAAGCAGGGGCCTTAGCAGAAACTGGTTCTTGTGAGATCAGAGATTCCTGAACTCCTTCCTTAGCTGTTGCTTCCTCATCATCTGAAACTGGCCTTTTTGCCCTCTGTTTCTTGTATCTCTTTGAAGATATGGATTCCTTGGGAGTTTCATCAACAGTCATTCTTCTAAGCCTTTTCAGAAGCCTAGATCTCCCAATTACAGATTCCTTCTGAGAAGGAACTTTCCCAGCTTCTTTATTAACAGGTTATGAAGTAGAAACCTGTTCCTCACTATCAGATTCATCTCTAAAAACAATCCTCCTTCTCTTCTGAGGTGTTTGAGAAACAGTCTTTGTCCTCTTAGCCTTGGAAGATGAAGGCTTCACAGTAGGTGCTGAGGATGAAGGTTGAACTATCTGTGAAGTGGAGAGATATGATTTGAGATATTGTCTGAGGGTAGGTTGAGTAGTATGAGTGGTATGTTCTGATGGTTGCTGTGGTGTTTGGGAGGTGGTGGTTGGTTGGACATCAGGATAAACAGATCTGTAGGTATAAATATCAGCATTTACTAAGATCTATTTTACAAATTGAGGAATCTGTAAGGGTCTAACCACTCTTTTCTTAACATCAGCATTTACTAGGTCATTAAAAGCCCATTTTGCACTTTTGAATGGTAAAATTAAGGTACTGGCTAATTGAGGGAGATTAGTACAGCAAAAGTTATATATAAGCTGACAGAATCTAGCAAAATAAACTACATTTCTGTCTTCTGTCATCCTATCCCCTATGAAACCTATCACAGCATTTGCAAAATCGAAATGAGTTTGGTTAATGATTGCATACCCGATGTGCTGACTCATTTTAGGGATTGCATCAAAGTTGGAACACTTGTTCCCAAAAGCTTTAGTGATGCAGTCGAAGGAGAAGCTCCATTCCTTTCTGATATGAGCCCGTTTTAACTGCCCAAACTTAGCCAAACTCTGCTCATACCCCAAACTGGCCATTAACTCCTGAAGAGCTGATTCCTCTGGGGTTGAAAAAGTACATCCTTCTGGTAAATGGAGAGCCTTTCGAATTGTACCAGGAGTTACCACATGTGTAGAATCATCCACTTCAAAAACAATACCGGGAGTACCATGTGTACCACCATTATCAAAGTGCCCAGTTCGCCAAAATATCAGAACTTGTTGGCTCGAAAAGACTGAAGGTTGGGTCAATGCATACCCAATTTCACTGTGTGCAAGAAGATCTTGCACAAAATGCAACTCAGAAGGAGCTTCAGCATGATCAAGAATTGCAGCATAGTTATTTGGAACAAACTTAGCTCCATCAATGATTAAATCCTTAGGTGCCATGAAAATAATCGAGATTTAAGAGTGCCTGTTAGGTGTTTGATAGAATGTCTATATGAAAAACCAACGTTAGGAGAAGAAAGAGAGTAAAAGCAAATAGAGAGATAAAGTATAAAAGTGAATAAAAGATTAAGAAATCCTCTCTCTGTCTGACTTATACTTTGAAGAAAAATGTAATCGTTGGACACCTGTCAGACATGCAGTAATAATGAATAGTTAATGGGCATGGGAAAACAGTAATCATTACTTACCCACTTGCAGTTTTTCAAGGAAAAACTGTTCCACTTACCCAGTAATTCCATTAATCAAGGTAAATCAGTTTTAATTCAAAATGGAAACTGTTTCCACTTATTCAATTAATTTTCACTTCAACACCAATATTCTGAAAAAAAAAATCGAGTGAGAATGACCAAAATAAATCAAGGGAACAAGTACTGATAATGTAAAATCAGAATTTAATTTAAATTTAAATTGAAATGGTCATCAGAATATGAATATTTATCAGGATTTATCAATGCATTACAAAACACCTCAGAGACAAGAACTTGCAAAAAAAAGAAATTTCATTAATATATTAAGAGAATACATTCATGAAATTTAAATTACATCAGAACTTTTACAAGATTGTCCTAAACTGCTAAACCTAACATCAACAACCTTTATCCTAGCTCAAGAAGCAGGGCAAGGCTAACGATGAAGAAAAACAGGAAGAAGAAAATAAATCATTTCTTCTTCCTACTCTCGACAAACAGAATAGCGAGTCGTATGATTCGCTCTTGCTGGCGGAGAGCTTCCAGTCTTTCCTCCTCCAATCGCTCCAGATGGCGATGGTAATCAATGTAGAAGAACAGGAGGTGGGTGAGTACCTCCTGGGGAACTGAGTCCCATATCTCATCAGGAATGGCAGTGACGTGCCATTCCTGCTGCCAGTCTTCACAACTCAGCTCCATGTTGAATGTTTCATAGTTCAAAAACATATTGTAATTGACCATGGTGTTTTGGATATTTAGAAAATGGAGATGAGTTTTGTGATAAAAGAGTTGATGTGAAGGCTAATGTGAAGTGGTTGTTTATATAGGTAAAAGAAGGCCAGGAGACGCAAAGAAATTTAATGCTGACAGGTAGAATTAATTCTACCTCATCTCCCTAGACTGGGAAGATGAAAAACAGTCATTGGAAGTGTAAGTCATGGTTAATGCGCACAAGTAACAAGTAAAAATTACTGTACGTGTCGTGAACCACTATCCCTAATGATATTGACTGTTAATATTCTACCCAAACATAGTCTGATTTAAAATGAAACTGTTTTTAGATTTTATCCACAAATAAGTCAAGTAAAGAATCAGAATTTAATATCAGAACTTAGACTTATATCAGAACTTAACAGTTATCAGAACATAATTTCTTAACTCGAAAAATGAATGCCTATCTTAGTAAGTCCTCACACAAATTCTGATATAGATTCTTCAGAACTTAATCATCAGAACATGCAATCAGAACGTGTCCTCAGAATTTGTGCAATGTGACACATAAACTGTTCATCTAAAATAACATAGATCACCACAGTTATTTTCATCATTCATATGGAGTGTTTAGTGTGTGCATTAAGCTAAATATCAGACAAAGAGTAAAGTCTGATTCGCTTCAGTATATCTTAGAAATAAGGCATAACTAAAACTTTACCAAAAACCTGTCATTATTCTGAAACCTACTATTGAATGAGTTCATGCTTGAGTCCACCTCAACTATATTGTGCTAATTTTGTGCATCTTTTTAAATTTCATTTTACAGTGGCTTCTCAGTGTAAGTGAGTCACAACTGCTTATCAGAATTTATGCTATTATCAGAGTATTTCTCCAGTAATCATAGAGTGTGAAAAGTCACCAAGAAAATATTTTGCTTTTCTGATGCATATTTACTTAATACCAGCAATGCACTTGGGTCGTCCCTTCTACATTTGTACTCTAGATCTCAAAGGAGTACCTGAATTTTAATCCTTGATTCTTGTCTTTTTCTTTTGATAAGAGAGGTTTATCAGCACTTAGTACATTCAACAGATTTACTAGCGTCAGAACTTAACATATGAGAAGCATTAATCTAGTTTGTGACTTAGTAATAAGATAGACAAAGTAAACTCAACTAAGCTCAATATCAGAATTTGCTTGTGCCAATAGATTTCCACATAAATAATTACTTCTAACATGGGATCCCTAGTTTATTAAAGACTACTATGTCAGCATCTAGCACAGGTATCCTCATAGGATTGAATAGTTACATTAACAGACATATCACTAGCAGAGTTTAGAAACTTACATCAGACAACAGTCAGTACTTAAGCAAATTTTCAATTAAGCACATAATACACAAAGAGAGTAATTTCTGTAAATACTGATCATAAAGTCTGATGCATCAGAACAAAACTAAGCAGATTTAGAGAAAGAACCTGAAACCATTCCAAGTTCATTTACCAATCTTGTAAAAGTAGCTTCACACAGTGGTTTTGTGAAGATATCTGCTAGTTGTTGATCTGTTGGAACAAAGTGCAATTCCACTGTACCTTCATCCACATGTTCCCTGATGAAGTGGTACCTGATGCTGATGTGCTTTATCATAGAGTGTTGAACTGGATTACCTGTCATAGCAATAGCACTTTGATTATCACAGTAAATAGGGATTTTGAAATATGTTAACCCATAATCCAGTAACTGATTCTTCATCCAAAGAATCTGTGCACAACAACTTCCTGCAGCAATGTACTCTGCTTCTACAGTTGATGTGGAAATTGACTTTTGTTTCTTGCTAAACCAAGAAACCAATCTGCCTCCAAGAAATTGGCAGCTTCCACTTGTGCTTTTCCTGTCAATTTTGCAACCTGCAAAATCTGCATCTGAGTAACCTATTAGTTTAAAATCTGATTCTCTGGGATACCACAATTTCAGATCAGCTATTCCCTTAAGATACTTGAAAATTCTTTTCACAGCTGTTAAGTGAGGTTCTCTTAGATCTGCTTGAAATCTTGCACAAAGACAGGTAGCATACATGATATCAGGTCTACTAGCAGTTATATAGAGTAGAGAGCCAATCATACCTCTATAATCAGTAATATCTACTGATTTACCAGTATCCTTGTCCAGTTTTATTGCAGTGGCCATGGGAGTGGATGCACTTGAACAATCTTGCATTCCAAATTTCTTCAGCAAGTTTCTGGTGTACTTAGTTTGACAAATAAAAATGCCTTCTTCATTCTGCTTGACTTGAAGGCCCAGAAAATAGTTGAGTTCCCCCATCATACTCATCTGATACCTTGACTGTATCAGTTTGGCAAACTTTTTACAAAGTCTGTCATTTGTAGATCCAAAAATGATATCATCAACATAAATCTGGACTAGAAGTAAGTCCTTTCCAGGTTGAGGTAGAACAGTGTTTTGTCTATAGTCCCTCTGTTAAATCCACTTTCCAGAAGAAACTGAGCTAAAGTCTCATACCATGCTCTAGGAGCTTGCTTAAGTCCATAAAGTGCTTTATCAAGCCTGTAGACATAATCTGGATATTTGGAATCTGCAAAGCCTGGAGGTTGTTTAACATATACTTCTTCCTCCAATTCTCCATTGAGAAAAGCACTTTTCGCATCCATTTGAAAGACAGTAAACTTTTTGTGAGCAGCATAAGCCAAAAATATCCTTATGGCTTCTAACCTAACAACTGGTGCAAATGTTTCATCATAATCAATTCCCTCCTGTTGAGAATATCCTTTTGCAACCAGCCTTTCCTTATTCCTTGTAATTATGCCATCACTGTCAGTTTTGTTTCTGGATACCCACTTTGTACCAACAACAGATCTATTCTTTGGTCTTGGCACTAGGGTCCAGACTTTGTTTCTTTCAAATTCATTTAACTCTTCCTGCATTGCTTGCACCCAATCAGCATCTTGAAGAGCTTCTTCCACTTTCTTTGGCTCAGTCTGAGAAAGAAAAGAATTGTAAAGTCATTCATTTGAAGTACCTTTTCTAGTTCTGACACCTGCATCAGGATTTCCAATTATCAAATCAGGTGTATGTGATTTAGTCCACTTCTTTGCAGATAGAAGGTTTTCTCTAGAACTGGATGCTCCCCCATGATCCATGCTGTCTTCATTTTCATTTTCTGATGCTCCCCCTGAAACTATGCTCTCTGAGTTGGATTCTTCAGAATTTAGATTTTCAGAACTATCAAAACTTGGCTTATCAGAACTTGACGAATCGGAACTTGAAGAGCCAGATGTATGTTCTGATGCTTCTTGTGATGTGGTAAGATCTTGAGTATGCTCCCCCTGCATAGGTGCATCTTCCTTTGGCGTAGTCACCACAGTTTCAATAACATCAGAGTTCAATCCATCAGAGTTTGCAGTATCAGGACTTAGATTGTCAGGATTTTCAGTATCAGAATTTGAGTTTTCATTTTCAAATCTCAGCTGATCATGATCAATAAAATCTTCAAGTCCAGTAATCTTCTTGTCATCAAAAGAGACATTGATAGATTCCATGACCACTCTTGTTCTCAAATTATAGACTCTGAAGGCTTTTGTGGAAAGTGGATATCCAACAAAGATTCCTTCATCAGCTTTTAGATCAAATTTGGATAGCTGTTCAGGATGAGTCTTGAGAACAAAACACTTGCATCCAAATACATGAAAATACTTCAGATTTGGCTTCTTTTTCTTCACCATCTCATATGGTGTCTTTCCTTGCTTGTTAATGAGTGTTACATTTTGAGTAAAATAAGCAGTCTGCACAGCTTCAGCCCGGAAATAGGTTGGAAGCTTTGCTTCTTCAAGCATTGTACGTGCAGCTTCAATGAGAGTTCTATTCTTTCTTTCAACAACTTCATTTTGCTGTGGAGTTCCAGGAACAGAGAATTCCTGCTTGATTCCATGATTTTTACATAACTTTTCCATTATCAGATTCTTGAACTCAGTGCCATTATCACTCCTTATTGTCTTCACAGAATCTTTGACCAATTTATCCAGTTGTTTGACATGATCAATCAAGATAGATGCAATTTCACTTTTTGTGTGCAAGAAATACACCCATGTGTATCTGGTGAACTCATCCACTATGACCATAGCATATTTCTTCTTTGCAATAGACATGACATTTACTGGACCAAATAGATCAACATGTAGTAGGTGATAAGGCTCAAGAATTGATGATTCAGTCTTGCTCTTGAATGAAGATTTTCTTTGTTTGGCCTTTTCACAAGAATTACAAAGGCCATCAGGAGCAAATACTGACTTTGACAGTCCTCTCACAAGATCTTTCTTGACCAACTCATTTATATTGTTGAAATTTAAATGTGAGAGTTTCTTGTGCCAATTCCAGCTTTTTTCAATTGATGCTCTACTCATCAGACAGATTGCAGAACCATCAGTACTTGTTGAAAGCTTAGCTTCATAAATGTTACCACACCTGTATCCTTTCAGAACAACTTTGCCTATAGATTTACTCACAACTTCACAGTGTTCTTTAAAGAAATCAACATGATAACCTCTATCACATATTTGACTTATACTCAGCAGATTGTGTTTAAGTCCCGAGACCAGAGCTACTTCTTTAATGATGACATTCCCAAGATTGATATTGCCATATCCCAATGTTTTTCCAATGTTGCCATCTCCATAAGAAATACTTGGGCCAGCTTTCTCCACAAAGTCTGATAGCAGGGCTTTATTTCTAGTCATATGTCCTGAACATCCACTGTCCAGAACCAGGATGTTTTTCCAGTTGCCCTGCAATCACAAAGACCACTAATAATTAGTTTTAAGGACCCAGACTTGCTTGGATCCTTTGGCCTTATCAAGTTTGTTAACATTTGCAGCGGATTTAGCATCAGAGTTTATGTTAATATTTTTCTTATCAGAACTTACACTATCAGATTTTGAATCAGAATTTACACTAGAAGGAACAATGGAAACTTTCTTTAAAGAAGGTTTTATTTGATAATAATCATAGTACAAACTATGATATTCCTTACAAGTATAAATGAAATGCCATAAACTAACAATGAAAATAAGGATTTGTGGCTTATATCTAACAGACTGACTCTTAACTCCTGACTTTGAAGGTAAGGAGTTTATGTTCTTATTCTTCCTGCAAAAAGAGGCCAGTTGGTTAGAACTTCCACAGTTATGACACGTTTTCCTAGGAGCTTTAGGAACAGGCTTATAATCATTACTTTTATTCACACCTTCCTTTCCATTCCTATTTTTCTTAGGTGATTTTACCTTGTTTGCATTCTTAACATCTTTCAGCTTATGCTTAAGCTGCTTCTTAGTCATTAAGCCTATGTTTACTTCAGCTGTCTTTTCCTGTTTTAGTTTGTCAGAAGTTAATCCCTTTTTAACTTCTGATTTCTCATTATCAGACTTTACACTTACAAACTTAACAGGTTTTAACTTTGGCTTTTGCTTAACAACAACAGGCTTAATTTCTATAGTTCCTTTATCATTCTTATCCTCTCCATAACCTAAACCTTCTTTCCAGTTTTCACTACTTAGCAAATTTTGAGTTGTTCTACCAGAGTTAGTCCAAGTCCTGATAACCTCTCTTTCCTTTTCTAACTCAGTTTTTAGAGATTCATTCATTTTTAGCACTTCATTCCTAACATAAAAGGCATCATCTCTATCTTTCTGAGTTTGATGGAACATAACTAACTCTTTTTCTAAGAAATCATTTCTTTTCTTAAAAGCAAGATTTTCAGAAATTAATCTTTCACATGTTAAAGTTTGATCTCTATAACTAACAAACATGGTTTTAAGATATCTTCTCAACTCATTAATATCATCAGTATGAAAAGCATAAGAGTCTGAGGTACCTTTGATTCAGCAGCTTCAGAACTGCTTTCAGCACTTGCTTTATCAGCATTTACCATCAAAGCATAATTCTCCTCACTTTCATAGTCTGAGGTGTCTGTCCAGCTTTTCTTCTTTGTGGCAAGAGCCTTGCCTTTGTCACTCTTCACTTTCTTGCAATCAGGAGATATGTGGCCTTTCTCACCACAGTTATAGCATTTGACATTGGTGTAATCTCCTCTGTCAGACTTTCCTCCTCTGCCCTCAGATCTTCTGAAATTCTTCTTATCAGAACTTGTGCCTTTCCTGGAAAACTTCTTTCCCTTCCTGAACTTCCTGTATACAATCTTTGTGATCCCTTTCACCATAAGAGCACACAGCTTCATCATCTCCTCATTAGCATCAGTCTCAGGTAGCTGCCTTGGGGGATTCTTCTTCAGCCTTAAGAGCAACTGTCCTTGACTTTCCTCCTTTCCTCTTGCTTCTTTGTTCCATCTCAAGTTCATGAGTCTTGAGCATTCCATAAATTTCATCAAGAGTTGTTTCATCAAGATTGTAGTTGTCTCTTATTGTTGTAGCCTTCAAATCCCAGCATTCAGGAAGAGCTAACAGGAATTTAAGGTTTGAATCTTCAAGATCATACTCCTTATTAACCAGTGACAAATCATTCAAGAGTTTGACAAATCTATCGTATAAATCAGTCAATGACTCATTAGCCTTTGAGTCAAAGTGTTCATACTCTTGAGGGAGTATTGTCTTCCTGTTCTTCTTAATTGTATCAGTTCCCTGACACCTTGTTTCCAGAGCATCCCATATCTCCTTTGCAGTCTTGTAGTTAATTACCCTGTTTGACATTACATTATCAATAGCACTATGCGGTAAGTGTCATACCTTAGCATCCTTAGCAATTGATGCGATATCTTCAGCAGTGTAATCACTCTTCTCCTTTGGTACAGTCTTTGCTGCTTCACCTGCAACAGCGAGCTTGGTTGGTTTGTGAGGTCCTTCCTTGATTCTATCAAGATATTCTGGATCTGTAGCTTCCAGAAACATGGTCATCCTCACCTTCCATATGGCATATTCAGATGGTCTCAATATGGGAACTCTGATGGTTTCATACCGACTTTGAATTTGTGTCTTTGGAGGTTCTTCAGTTTTGGTGGGCTTAGTTGGAGTTTCTGTGTCAGACATGATTGTGTTTGGATCTTAAACTGTTTGTGCGTTAACAGATAGGCTCTGATACCACTTGTTAGGTCACACACATACTGTAGAGGGGGTGAATACAGTGTAATGTACAATCAAATCGAACTTTAATAACTCAAGTAACGGAAAACAAACTTTATTGAAATAATAAACTTTGTTACAGTATGGAACTGTTACCTCTCAGTGATGAACAAATATCACGAGAGCTGCTAGGGTTACAATGAATAATCTTCTCGAATATATCAACACTTATAGTGTAAACCCTATGTCTGTGTTTATATACTACACAATTACAAGATAATCGCTAATTGATATGGAATATAATTCTGCTTCCTAAAATATATCAATCAGATATCTTTTCTTCCAAGTATTCTATTCTTCATAGAGTTCCTTCTTCATGCATATCTCTTCTTATGTTTGTCTCGACCTTCTTTCCTTTAATCAGCTGCTGTCCTTATCTGAACGTCCTTCAGTACTTAAGTTCTGATATCCATCTTCTGATGATTATCTCCTGATAATATAAGTACTGATATCCTTAAGTCCTGACTTCCAGTAAGTACTGATTTATCCTGTTTAAGTAAGATCTGAAAACTAAACATAAATCATATTAGCCATGACATTATCAAATATATCTAACATAGTAGGAGTGAGAGAAGAAGTTCAACTGTAGATTGGATCTCATCCAATTGAGCCTGTTGAGAAGCTTGATTAACCAGGACCTCAGAGATTTGGGCAGTTGCTTCTCTTGAGCTTTCTCAATTGCTTCTACTTTCTCATAAATAGGTCTGATAAACCTCTTTTTGTCAATCTTGGTCTCTATATCTAGCTTTTCAGCTTTTTCAAGAAGCTTATCAACCTTTTCTTGAGTTTGTGAGTGTAGACCTTGAAGGTTCTTGGTAGATAGAACAGTGATCTTGAGTTGTGTCTTGATATCAGAATTTATCACAAGCTCATCAGCTTTAGCAATGTGCTCTGTCAGAACTTTAGAACTTGGAATGAAATCAGAATCATTCCACTTCTTGGTCTACTCTACTCCTCTATTTCATCCCAAGGTACAGGAGCATCATATTCAACAAATTTCTTGGCCAGTGCTTCCTTACCAAGTACATGAGCTGGAGTATGAACAGAAACACTGTCTTCAAAACTTAAAGAAGACTCAGTATGTTCTGACAGCACTAGAGTGTGTGAAGCAACTGGAGATTCAGGAATGACTTCATCTGGATTTTGAGCATCAGAATTTATCTCCAGACTAGGTGTTGTTGGAGTAGATGTGTGGCGCCCTCCAAACCCGGGTCAGAAGTTTGGGGTCCACAACACATATACAATATATAAACCTGAATAAGAAATATTATTTGCAATGACCCTGCTTTACATAACCACGGATCACAACATGTTAAAGTATGAAAACAAGCTACAATCCTAACCTTTATTACAACGTACCAAATCCCAACTAATGTAACTTACAATTGATAATTAAATCATTCTTACAATCTGACTATCTATATACCGCATGAAGGTTCTGCTAGCTCGATTCAACTCAACTGGAACCTTAACCCGCACTTTGGACTGAGGAACTTCACTATCATCCATATTCTTTTCAACTGTAAAATATATAAAAGAATCGCAAGGGTGAGCTAACTAGCTCAGCAAGTCATAATAGTGATAACTGAGGTTAAACAATAATCAAATGAGATGATTCAAAGGAATCAAGTTTCTTTTTAACTAATCATTAGAATTGGATATTCATTTTAAGTTTTAAAACCAAGGTTAGGCTGCTGATCAGTCACGCACTAACCCCGAGCAAAGCACATAGCACTGCTCTAATTACTGGATCCAAGACACACATTGGCCTAACTTGACCATTAGTATGGTCTGACCACGAATCTGGTCCGCATATATAAAAACTATCCAATCCTAAAGCAGTTCAATACGATAAACAATATAATTCGATAACACAAGATCATAATCAATAATGATTAAACATTTGAATAAAACGTAAGGAAACTCATGGATATCTCAAGGGTATATCAGGGTATGTATAAGAAACGGCTTTCAGTTTGTACAAGGGTCAGGTATCAGACCACTAATGATGTTTTAGGGTATGGTTCTTTGAGGTTATTAAAAATGTTTGGAGTATAAAAATTCTTGTGTTTTCAAACAAATTTTCTTCCAGTGTTTGGTGTTTGGTAGTTATACATTTGGGGATTAGTATCATATTTGGGTGGTTTGGTATTTGAAAATCAATGAAGGATGATTTACAAAGAATAAGGCTTATGGCTCAAGATCAAGAAAAATCAGGGTTCAAGGGTAAATAGTCTAATGCACTTGCAATATAAAACAAGAGTTGTTTTTAAATAATAGCGACATGTTATGAAACAGTTCGAAAATCATTGCAATATATCTTGAAGAAAAGTTCGGAAGTACTTGTCTTACAAGGCTTTACAACTATTACTGATCAACTCTGAGCTGACTCTGCTACTCAGGTTCTAACGTCCAACCACTAGATCCCATTGGATTCGACTTCGACACTCAAGTCTTTCTGTTGAAACTCTACTGATCTTATCGACTAACCACTAGGTTATCTTTAGTCCATCGTCCACTTGCAATGTTCCCGACTATAACCTACAGGGTCGAAATACGTTACGTTAGACGTCTAGGTATACTTGACATATCCTCGATACTGATTCTTATCCAATGATATTCAAACCCGACTCATAACTATTCATATTAGAATAACACAGACAAGAATTATGGTTCATATTCTCGAAATCGATCCAGTGTTCGTTTTCAGAAAATACGTATACTCGTCATTTTACGAAATTAGGGTTACTGTGTTTTGGTCAAAACATACAACACAACATACAATCAGGTTCTGTATAAAACATATGTATATGTATTTACTTATTCTCGCTCGACATCCCGATAATCCTCGGATACGTTCCCGTATTTTCGTAGTTCGATTTCCCGAAAATCGGGCAGCGTCTCCTTTGTTTATCGGACTACCCGTCGATTACAATCGACATCAAACCAACGATAATCAAGTTCACAACAACCACAACCCAAAATCCAATCACCAATTCAAGCCAACAATCAATCCAATCACAATTTATTCACTAACTTACGTACTTGACTTCAATATAACAATCAAATTCACGTTTTTTTAAAAAAAAATAATTTTACGAATTCATTTATTTATTTTTAAAAAACTTAGGACTCAGAATAAATTCATCACCGTCCACCGTCGACTCGCCGAAGCTCATCGTTGACGGCGGCAAAATTTATGGGTACCCGATTAGTTTCGGGTTTCCAACATAATTTCACCGATAAAATAAATATTCCGCACGAAAAATAATTATATCACGAATAGTTGATCAGAAATTTTCTGTAAAAAGAATTTAAAATTCCATTTGGAATTAACTGTACAAATTAACACGGGGAAGTAACTAACAGAACACCCAACACACACGCGTTACACATACATACAGAATACATACACACACCTATACATATCATACACACGCGATTGAACAGGGTAAGCCGGAAAAATACGGCAGCGGTTCACCGGAGTCGCACAATGGCGAGAGTACGGGAAGAACAGAGGAATACATATGTATGTATATGCGAAGGAAAAGAAACAATGAAGAGAATAGAGAACGAGAGCAGAGATCGAGTGCGGGGAGGTCAGGGATGAGGAAGAGGAGTAGAAAATAAAACTTAATCTGTTGATTTATTTCAGGAAGCCACGTATCAATAAATTTTGGGTACGTGTCATTCATTTGATAAGTTTTTGACACGTACCGCTCGAATATCCGGAAACCCGAAATTTCCCCAAAATCTAAAAATTAACGAATTGACCCACTTTTAAAACAATTTCGAAAAATCGCCAAAAATATCCCTAATTTATTAACATAACATTTTCATTATTTTTAAAGCATTTTGAAACGCAACTCGTATCCGCAATTCACAATTAACGAACCGGGCTGCACTTAAAACAATTTCAGAAAATTACGAAAATAGTTTTAAAGTATTACAAATATCCCGAAGTTTATAAATCATGAATTTCAAAATTTTAAAACAATTTCTAAAATGCACTTTATGCCCGCTTTTATCAATTAAACGAATCGACGCGTGAGTAAAATTAATCCCGAAAATTTCCAAAATAATTTTAAAATTCTCAGAATATTCCAAACTTACATAAATATGAGTTTCATAATTTTTGAAGAATTTTAGAATTAAATATGGATTTTACCATTAAACATACTCAGAAAATCATTTTAAGATAAATAATGAATGAAATATTCATTTCTCAATTTTATAAAATCCTAAAAATAATTATTGTAATTATAAAATTATAAAAACAATTTTAGAAATGTTCCCAATATTTATGCAAATAAATTTGCACTAAATCCACCTTTGAAAGTGAAAACAATTCAATATGATTCCATAATTAATCGCGCAGACAACCCGGTACACTATAAATCACATATGGATAATAATCAAACAACACATAGCAGTCAAAACCAATACACATATTTTATTTGTTTAATAATTTCCATAATTGCACAATTAAATAATTCAAAAAGATTACACGAGTCGTTATATCCTTCCCCCTTAAAAAGTTTCTGTCCTCATAATCTGGTCTAATTACACAAGTGGGGATATTTGTCAAGCATATCTGACTCTAATTTCTAAGTAGACCCTTCTACTCGAGGGTTCAAACGTACTTACTATAGATATACACTCATTTTCAATGATTTGCCTTTAACGATCAAGAATTTGGATTGATCACTATATGCAAAATAACTTGGACATAAGCCCCATTGGCTCCTGATCAATTACTTAATTCAAACTCAATACTCATCACTTTAACATTAACAAGTAAAATACATTACGTGTACACACGGGTGTGACGGTCATATCATTTATGAATAAATTTATCTACATTTATCAATACCTCGAATGGTTCACTAATTTTAGGACTTAGCTTGTCCCTTCTACTCAAACTTATCCAATCTCTTTCAAGAAGACACTTTTACTAACACTACTGGTCCTATTTCTATACTTATACTTTCTTTCAATACAATTTCGTCTTCTTTCTTTGTCTACTCCGAGCTGCTTCAACTAATAGCACTATATTCTTGGTGTGTCGAATTAACTTAGAATTTAACAACTTCCTTTCTCTCACTTTATCTTAATAAAAATGGGGACCTACACTCGCGTTCACATGAAGCTTGGTAAAGTGACATTCCCAAGCTGACATCACTGATAAATGATCATTCCAATGTTTCCTTAAAACTCAATCTCTTAACATATCTTACATTTTCCCCAATCACTTCCGTACTTTGATTCTCCGTTTAAGGATGATAGGCGGTGCTTATTTTCAACTTGGTTTCCAAACATCTGAACATCTCTTACTCTTTTCCATCAGTTAAGGTTGAAAAGTAATCTCATATATTCACTTATTATCACCTTCAGGTATTTAAACTTTATATTTCACTCTTTCCAATTCGTTTATTAACTCCTCAGTGGTCTTGATTACATCCAATCCTTTCTGTTGGCATAAGGCATCTGTTACCATACGGATTTGCTCAGGTAGTTGTTAACAGATTAATTCAGAATCTTTTGTTAACCTTAGTCAAAACTTCATTCTTGAAGACTCAACATACGGTTGCTTTCCTTCTGATCTTTGGAGAAAAATCCTTGGGCATTCCATACAGACTTTCTTATTCCTTGAGTAGCTGAGGATGTTATCAATAAATACAGTTTGCTTATCCAAGTACTCTTTATACACCACGTTCCTTAATTCCTTATAGCCACCTGATACATTCGTCATTTCACATAATATTACCAGAGCTTACAATGCTCTGAACTGACTTTAATTGTAATCTCTGATATATTCTCAGGTCAGATCTTAAGTTAATCCTCAAGATATAATATATTGCTTGAATTAGGTCTCGTAGGAAATTAATTCTTTATAGGGGTCACTTATTCTTATTCGTCATTTTGCTAAGCTCCCACTTCACGATTCGCCTCATGTAAAGTCACTTTCTGGGTCTGCTTTATCCACTAGGCGTTTCAATACTTCGTCTCAACTCTTTGACCTGTCCAACACCTCCTGATCTATCTTGAAATTTTCTTCTTATACTTGGTTATCACTATTTTTCTTTAAATTTCCATATATCTTGGCGTCTCTTCACTAATTAAATACTTAATATTGTGAATTCCATGTGGGATCTTATTTCTTAATTCTTCTACTTGTAGCATCCAAGTGCTGGAAGAAAATCTGGAGATATCGTAATCGTCTTCCTGGGCGCATAAATTTCTTTTTTTCCAACTACTAACATCGTGATCCATTATCTTCTCTTGACATTTTATCTTTCCCTTCACAACTTCAACTGAAAGGTCACACTATCCATCTTTCTTCCTTTTGGATTATGAACTTTAGCTTCCAATTCCAACTTCGAGAATCTTATAGTTAATCCTTCTGATGTAGTCTCTATGTTCATTCTCTCCTTTTTGTTTATCGCTTGCCACTACATTTGTTTTTCTCATGAATACTTACTTCAGACTCTTATGGTCCGTAGACATTACACCTTCCTCCATACATATCATGTCTCCCCATTTTTCAAAACAAATATTATTACTGTTAGCCCTAATGATGAGTAGGATACTTCTGCTCATAAGATTTCGGTTGTCTAGGTGCATATACAATAACTTTATTATACCGCATCAACACACATCCTACTCCCTTTGAGAAGCATCACTATAAACTACCAAATCTCTTTGATATCTTCAAAGTGATAAAGCAGGTACTATAACCATTCCTTCATTTTACAAAACTTTCTTCACCCTTCTCCATTTCATACTCACTTATTGCTTTTTCCTGGTTAGCTTCGTCAAAGGTATTGCAACTTTCAAGAAATCTTACACAAATTTTTAATAATAATCGATCCATGGTAAAACTTCTTACTTTTTCTGGTACTTTTGGCCTTTCTTTATTCATGGTGACTTTAATTTCTACTGGATCTCCTCTAATCTCCTCCTCACTTATTATTTACACTTTCTATCATTAAAACTTTCACCTTGCAACTTTACATAAAACTTCTTTCTTCTCCGACTCCTCCGTTGTCATTAAATACTTCGCATGGTCCTTCATTGACTTTAAGTAACACAACTGCAACCTATCCAGATATTCCTTAAAGATTCTGTCCATCAAGTTCAATTATTACGGGTATATTGGTTGATCCAAATGACAATGCGAGAACAGTACTTAGTTCTGGAAATTGTCTTTGATAAATCCATAGGTTTAATCTTTAATTGGTGAAATACCAAGTTTTAAATTAGTCTTATAAAAGTATTTTGCTTCCTTCGTTTGATCAAACAAATCATTGGGTCAAGGTAACAGATACTTGCTTTTGATAGTAAACTGGGTGAGCTTTCGCTAGTCGACGCAGAATCTCATACTTCCATTTTCTTATTAACAATTAGTATTGGTGCACCTTATAGGATATGCTGGGTCTAATCGCTTCTTCTTCGAACATCTCTTGTATCTACTTTCCTAACTTCCTCATTTTAACTGGTGCCATTTTGGGAAGGTCCTAGTCATTGGCTTCGTCTCAGGTGCTAAGTCAATCGCGAGCTTCCTTTCTCTATCGGGAAGAAATGTTGATAACTCATCTAAAACATGGCTTGAAATTCCTTAATTTCTATTAAATCTTCAAATTTTGTTTTCTTCTGACTTTTATGTATCCCGTAATCACCATAATGCTCATATCTTGATCATCGTAATCATTATTAACAAATTCTTTACCTTCTTTCACCTTCTGAACCTTCTCACCTTCTCATTTGGCATCCTCAGAATTATCTTTTCACCACAACGGTCTGTCTGGAAATCACGCTTTAGTAGTTAATCCATTCCTTAGAATAATATCAAATCCTCTTATCTTCCATGATATCAAATTTTTTTTTTTACAACTTATTGCCAGGAATCTCAATATTACCATTGGTACTTACTTATTTAACAATTACACGTTCTTGACTTGCTAGTCCTTTAATCACAATCTTATCAACAAAACCTTGAGAGATAAATAATTAAGTTTCTCTCACATCTTTTAATACTTTAACGTATAAGGTATTCACCCTGATCATTCATATCATCACGTCCGTATTCTGAATAACATATTTCACAGGAAAATCACATATTCTCGTTCTCGAAAACGTATTCCTTATTGGAGTAGATTCCCTTGATCCTTAGTGGATTCTTCACTGGGACTAGTGATTTGCAATCCTCGCCAGGTGCCCTTATTTCCTTCCCATACATAAGATGTAGATGGAACTTCGTCCCCTTGATTCGGGATACGTTGATTTCTGTTTGAAAACTTCTTGCAAAGAATGACAGTACAACAAAATGACTAGAAGGATTCAAAATTCAACAAAAATTAGAGTTGAAAAGAAAGAAGAAGTAAGGATTTGAATATGAATGAGACAACCACATTGGTACTTAAGATGGCCATTCTTTCGTACCATATGGCATACAACATATGATTAGGTGGCGTCCCACCCGACTCTTCGTCATTCTGACAAAGTGTCTCACCATAACACTGTTTGTCCCAATCAGAAAGCAAAAGTTGAGGGAAACAATTAAATTTGAAAGGAATGCAATATCCTCCTTTTCGATATCATAGCAAGGAGTTTATTTAAGAAAAGAAGTTCATACTTATTTAGGAATCAAAAAGGGAATATACGCTGTAATATTGAAGACAAGAACGATACCATTGGTCACCATCCATAATTCACTTGGATTCATCTTTCGAGCTTGTTTGATCATATCTCCATTGTTTCATGTAATAACTTTTAGAAAGTACGTTGAAATACCTTCGCAAATTAAGCATTATGGTAGATTCTTATTTGTCACGTCTTGCATCTTTAACATCACACCTCTACATATAATATTTTAACAACTTGATCATAATGACGTCCCTACCAGACAACCTCGAGTTTCCTTTTTCAATTTAGAATAACCCCGAAGCATTCAACATAGCGATCCTTGTTTTAATAATATTCTTCTCTTTAGGAAATCTGGAAATCTTCTTAATCTCCTTCAGTCATACTCAGACCTCTGTTCAATCAGTGAATTCTTTGAACTTGGATAATCCTGTAATTGGATGAGTAATTGCTCCGTACACTGATTCTGTTGTTAATCTTATCAAACAATATTTGTACCTTTCTGTTGAGAATAACCAACTTCTTCATAATCGCAGATCACTTTGTCCTCTGAATTAACAATACTAAGTCTGAAACAGCATTCTTCTAGGTAATCCGGGCTTTCTAACAAACAAGAAACTCAAGTAGTAAGTTGACAACCAATGTTTAAAAATTATTTTATTCGAAAAGGCTTTTAGAAATTTGTAAAGGAAAATCTTTTTCGAAAACTTGTTTAAAAAGTTTGGAAAATCACAAACCTGGTTGTCCTCACTATATGAGTTGGTTGTTGTCCTTCCGACCTATAACAAGGTACCATTTTAAAGAAACAATTACATAAAAGTTCGTTCACTCCAATCTACCTTTTCTCCTTTATCGGGTCCATTTGCCTTCCTTAATCGACGAAAACTTCAATTGTCGTTGCATGTTATCTTATTCGTAGCTTCACATCAAAGCTTCCATACTGGTAATACTCCTGACATTACCGTTGCAGTAGTTAAGTAAAACAGGCTATCCAATAGTCAATAAGTCTATTTCATAGAACAAAATTTGCTCGTACTACATCACATTACTACTTTACATATCGCATTTATCATATCATCATCATTTAATTTCATAAAAATCCCAGATTTATACTTTTCTCTCTTACTCTTTCAAAATTCATCTAGCTCATCCCATACTTATTCACGGGTGGCTTAGTCTCTAAGGGCTTCTTTTAACCCGATAACAGCTATCCCCTGAAACACTTAAATCTCCTCTCTAAACTTCGTCTCACCTCTATTTATAACTCAAGCGCTCATCATTTACTGTAGCTCTCGAATCCATTCTCGTAGGTACAATCGCTTCATAGGACAAGTTCTAAACTGGGGGTATAGAACAGGATGTAGGGTAAACTAAAGAGATACGCTCACAGCCAAATGTCCAGTGAAAGAAGAATAAACAGATGGAGGTTCTTGAATAGGTAATCTCATATCAAAAGGTGGGAAAAGTAGCGTAGAATAGCTTGAAGAAGTGCAACCGTTATAACAGAAGGTAGTGCCATTAATACTGGTGGAGGAACAAGGTACAATTCCAATCTGGGAGAAATTGACAATCCTCGAACGGAAAGCTCCAAACGATCACATGACACTGGGAAATCGAAATCCGCCATTGCCGTTGTCTGGAAATCACGTTGCAAGCTGAGAATCCCGAATCGCAACACGAACCGTGTCGGAGACCTACTATGTAATCGCACTCATCATTACGACGTCTTAGCTTTCTATATCCTAATCCTAATCCAATACCCAATCCCGACAATCTAGGCTTGTTTCAGTGACTTATAACCTGTAGCTCTGATACCAACCTGCGGCGTCCTCCAAACCCGGGTCAGAAGTTTGGGGTCCACAACACATATACAATATATAAACCTGAATAAGAAATATTATTTGCAATGACCCTGCTTTACATAACCACGGATCGCAACATGTTAAATTATGAAAACAAGCTACAATCCCTAACATTTATTACAACGTACCAAATCCCAACTAATGTAACTTACAATTGATAATAAAATCATTCTTACAATCTGACTATCTTTATACCGCATGAAGCTTCTGCTAGCTCGATTCAACTCAACTGGAACCTTAACCCGCACTTTGGACTGAGGAACTTCACTATTATCCATATTCTTTTCAACTGTAAAATATATAAAAGAATCGCAAGGGTGAGCTAACTAGCTCAGCAAGTCATAATAGTGATAACTGAGGTTAAACAATGATCAAATGAGATAATTCAAAGGAATCAAGTTTCTTTTTAACTAATCATTAGAATTGGATATTCATTTTAAGTTTTAAAACCAAGGTTAGACTGCTGATTAGTCACACATTAACCCCGAGCAAAGCACACAACACTGCTCTAATTACTGGATCCAAGGCACACATTGGCCTAACTTGACCATTAGTATGGTCTGACCACGAATCTGGTCCACATATATAAAAACTATCCAATTCTAAAGCAGTTCAATACAATAAACAATATAATTCGATAACACAAGATCATAATCAATGATGATTAAACATTTGAATAAAACGTAAGGAAACTCATGGATATCTCAAGGGTATATCGGGATATGTATAAGAAACGGCTTTCAGTTTATACAAGGGTCAGGTATCAGACCAGTAATGATGTTTCAGGGTATGGTTCTTTGAGGTTATTAAAAATGTTTGGAGTATAAAAATTCCTGTGTTTACAAACAAATTTTCTTCCAGTGTTTGGTGTTTGGTAGTTATACATTTGGGGATTAGTATCATATTTGGGTGGTTTGGTATCTGAAAATCAATGAAGGATGATTTATAAAGAATAAGGCTTATGGCTCAAGATCAAGAAAAATTAGGGTTCAAGGGTAAATAGTCTAATGCACTTGCAATATAAAACAGGAGTTGTTTTTAAATAATAGCGACATGTTATGAAACAGTTCGAAAATCATTGCAATATATCTTGAAGAAAGTTCAGAAGTACTTGCCTTACAAGGCTTTACAACTATTACTGATCAACTCTGAGCTGACTCTGCTGCTCAGGTTCTAACGTCCAACCACTAGATCCCATTGGATTCGACGTCGACACTCAGGTCTTTCTATTGAAACTCTACTGAGCTTATCGACTGACCACTAGGTTATCTTTAGTCCATCGTCCACTTGCAATGTTCCCGACTATAACCTACAGGGTCGAAATACCTTACGTTAGACGTCTAGGTATACTTGACATATCCTCGATACTGATTCTTATCCAACGATATTCAAACCCGACTCGTAACTATTCATATTAGAATAACACTAGAACAACTAAGTTTCATATTCTTGAAATCGATCCAGTGTTCGTTTTTTGAAAATACGTATACTCGTCATTTTACGAAATTAGGGTTACTGTGTTTTGGTCAAAACATACAACACAACATACAATCAGGTTCTGTATAAAACATACGTATATGTATTTACTTATACTCGCTCGACGTCCTGATAATCCTCGGATACGTTCCCGTATTTTCGTAGTTCGATTTCCCGAAAATCAGGTAGCGTCTCCTTTGTTTATCGGACTACCTGTTGAATACAATCGACGTCAAACCAACGACAATCAAGTTCACAAGAACCACAACCCAAAATTCAATCACCAATTCAAGCCAACAATCAGTCAATCACAATTTATTCACTAACTTACGTACTTGACTTTAATATAACAATCAAATTCTCGTTTTTTTTTAAAAAAAATAATTTTACGAATTGATTTATTTATTTTTAAAAAACTTAGGACTCAGAATAAATTCATCATCGTCCACCGTCGACTCACCGAAGCTCATCGTCGACGGCGGCAAAATTTATGGGTACCCGATTAGTTTCGGGTTTCCAACATAATTTCACCGATAAAATAAATATTCCGCACGAAAAATAATTATATCACGAATAGTTGATCAGAAATTTTTTGTAAAAAGAATTTAAAATTCCATTTGGAATTAACTGTACAAATTAACACGGGGAAGTAACTAACAGAACACCCAACACACACGCGTTACACGCGCCAACAACACAAAACGAACACAGAGCCGGAAAAATAAAGAAACCGGCGGCAGCACTGCAACCACGACACACACACACACTCGATACACTGCAACACATACATACAGAATACATACACACACCTATACATATCATACACACACGATTGAACAGGGTAAGACGGAAAAATACGACAGGGGTTCACCGGAGTCGCATAATGGCGAGAGTACGGGAAGAACAGAGGAATACATATGTATGTATATGTGAAGGAAAAGAAACAATGAAGAGAATAGAGAACGAGAGCAGAGATCGAGTGCGGGGAGGTCAGGGATGAGGAAGAGGAGTAGAAAATAAAACTTAATCTGTTGATTTATTTCAGGAAGCCACGTATCAATAAATTTTGGGTACGTGTCATTCATTTGATAAGTTTTTGACACGTACCGCTCGAATATCCGGAAACCCGAAATTTCCCCGAAATCTAAAAATTAACGAACTGACCCACTTTTAAAACAATTTCGAAAAATCGCCAAAAATATCCCTAATTTATTAACATAACATTTTCATTATTTTTAAAGCATTTTGAAACGCAACTCGTATCCGCAATTCACAATTAACGAACCGGGCTGCACTTAAAACAATTTCAGAAAATTACGAAAATAGTTTTAAAGTATTACAAATATCCCGAAGTTTATAAAAACATGAATTTCAAAATTTTAAAACAATTTCTAAAATGCACTTTATGCCCGCTTTTATCAATTAAAGGAATCGACGCGTGAGTAAAATTAATCCCGAAAATTTCCAAAATAATTTTAAAATTCTCAGAATATTCCAAACTTACATAAATATGAGTTTCATAATTTTTGAAGAATTTTAGAATTAAATATGGATTTTACCATTAAACATACTCAGAAAATCATTTTAAGATAAATAATGAATGAAATATTCATTTCTCAATTTTATAAAATCCTAAAAATAATTATTGTAATTATAAAATTATAAAAACAATTTTAGAAATGTTCCCAATATTTATGCAAATAAATTTGCACTAAATCCACCTTTGAAAGTGAAAACAATTCAATATGATTCCATAATTAATCGCGCGGACAACCCGGTACACTATAAATCACATATGGATAATAATTAAACAACACATAGCGGTCAAAACCAACACACATATTTTATTTATTTAATAATTTCCATAATTGCACAATTAAATAATTCAAAAAGATTACACGAGTCGTTATAAGATGGTATCTCAGCATCAGCATTTAAAATTGGAGAATGATTTGGAGATGTCTGAGCTGCTGTAGGAGCTTCCAAATACATAATAGTAGGAGTGTGCAGCCTGTTGATGTCAATTTCAGGACTTAAGCCTGAATCTTCAACTGTAACATCTTCATGAAGAGGAGAAACAGGAGGTGTAACCACTGTATCCTGAACAGTGTCTTTGTCTTTAGCTGGAGGTGGCAAAGATTCAATGATAATTGGCTCTTTTGAGATCAGAGATTCCTGATCTCCTTCCTCAACTTCTTCAGTATCTTCTGATGGAGACTTAGCCAAATGCCTCTTAACCCTCATTTTCTTCAATCTCCTTGCCAATGAAGGAGTTGCTTTATCATCAGAGTTTAAAGTTCTTTTCCTCTTCAAGGTATCAGAACCTTCAGCTGCAGTTGCTTTCTGAGAATCCACAATTTTAGCTTCAACTGTCATAGGTTCTGATGCATGAACCTGTGCTTCCTCTTCACTATCAGATTCATCCCTGAGAATGATCTTCCTTCTCTTTTGTGGAGTTTGAGGAACAGACTTTGCCCTTTTGGGCCTGGAAGGTGAAGGTCTGATGGTAGGTGCTGATGGTTGTTGTTGTGAGGGTTGTGTTGGTTTTAAGTATGTTCTGATGGTAGGTTGTGGTTGTGGTTGAGAAGTTTGAGGTGATTGTGTAGTGGTGGTCGGTACTGATGGTTGAGGATGAGATGGTTGGATATTAGGATATAGAGCAGTGTATGTAGCTGGGTCAGAGTTTACTAAAAACTGTTTTATAGATATTGGAATTTGAAGGGATCTCAAAACAGTTTTCTTATTATCAGCAGATAATAAGTCAGTAAAGGTTCTCTTAGCAAGTTTAAATGGGGAAAGAAACTCACTTACTAATTGGGGTGCATCAGGGTTACAAAAGCTGTAAGTAAGTTGACAGAATCTAGCAAAATATACAGTATTTCTATCTTTTGTCATCCTATCCCCTATGAATCCTAGTACAGCAGTAGCAAAATCAACATGAGATTGAGTAATCAGAGCATACCCAATTTGCTGACTGAGGATAGGAATTGCATCAAAGTTTGAACACTTGTTTGCAAAGGCCTTTGTGATGCAGTCAAAGAAGAAACTCCATTTCCTCCTTATGTGAGGTCTTCTTCAATTGACCCAGATTTTCCAATGTCTTTTCATAGCCCAAACTAGCCATCATCTGCTGAAGGACTGACTCCTCAACTGTTGAACTGTAGACACAGTTTTCTGGAAAATATAAAGCCTGTCGAACTGTAGCTAGAGTCACTACATGCTCATCCTCCCATGTTGAAAAGATAATACTTGGGGACCCATGAGCACCACCATCATCATACATGCCACTTCTCCAAAACTCCAGCACTTGAGTTCAGAGATGGCTTCTGGTTGGGTCAAAGCATACCCAATCTCAGAGTTAGCAAGGAAATCCTGAATGAAGTGAAGATCTGATGGGGCTTCACTCTTGCTAAGAATAGCCAAGTAATTGTTGGGGACAAACTTAGCTCCATTAAAAACTATGTCTTTTGGTGCCATTTCTGTAAAAAATAAGTGAGAAAATATATTGTACACAAGGTGTTTGATAAAAGTCCTGTATGAAAAAGCTTCAGAGAATATTAGAGAGAAAGAGAGAATAAGAGAGATTAAGAATAGAAAAGTAGGTAAAAGATTAGAAAATTTTTTAACTCCCATATATATACTCTCTCCACTCAACAGTCCATTTTAGAAGTAAAACAGACACTTGTACACCTGTCAGCCAGTAAATAGTTAAAGCAGAGTTAGTGGGCACGAGAAATAAGTAATAATTAACGTGCACATGCAGTTTTTCAAGACAAACACGTTTACCACTAAACCAAATGATTATGACTATTTTTATCTCACCTAATTATATTCTGATTAAATATGACCGTTACAGTATTTGCCACAAATAATTCAAGTAAAGAATAATGCCACGTAAGCATTAGAGTTTCCCCATCAGGATTTAATATCAGAACTTGACTATTATCAGATTTTAACAGTCATCAGAACATGGCTTCTGTACTCAAAAAGTGAATGTCTGTTTCTGTGATTCTTCATACAAATACTGACTTATTTCTTCAGAGTTTAATCATCAGAACTTATCCTCAGAATTTATGCATATGACACTTAACTGTTTATCTGAAACAACTTGATCACCACAGTAATTTTCATCATTCATATGGAGTGATAGTGTGTGCATTCGCAAAATATCAGATAAATATTAAGGTCTGATATACTTCAGTACATCTTAGAAATAAGGCATAACTAAGAAAAGTGCTTAAAATTTGTCATAATAATGAAGTCTACTATAGGATAAATTTGTGCATGAGTCCACCTCAACTGTTTGTGCTCATTTTATGCATCTTTTGAAATTCCTTTTTACAGTGGCTTCTCAGTGTAAGTGAGTCACAACTGCTTATAAGAATTTATGAAATTATCAGAGTATTTCTCCAGTAATCAGAGAATGTGAAAAGTCACGAAGAAAAATTTATTTGCTTTTCTAATGCATATTACTTAATACCAACAATGCACTTGGGTCTTCCCTTCCACATATTTACTCTAGATCTCAAAGGAGTACCTGACTTTAATTTTCTTTTTCTTTTCGTTTCTTCAGATAAGTGAGGCTTATTAGCATTTAGTTCATCCTTAAGATTTACTGACATCAGAATTTGACAGATAAGAAGCAAGAATCTAGTTTGTGATTTAGTAATAAGATACATAAAGTAAATTTGACTAAGCTCAATATCAGAATTTGCTTGTGTTAATGAATTTTCACGTAAACAACTAATTCAAACATGGGATTTCTAGTATGTTAAAGACTAATAGGTCAGCATCTAGCACAGTAATCCTCATTGGATTGAATAGTCACAGAACATTCAAATCACTATCAGAGTTTATAGTATCACATCAGATAACAATCAGTATTTAATATATTAACAGTTTAAGCACATATTACATGAAAATAAGACAATCTTTAAACACTGATCATAAAGTCTGATGCATGAGAACAAAAACTAAGCAGATTTAGAGAAAGAACTTGAAACCATTCCAAGTTCATTTACCAGTCTTGTAAAAGTAGCTTCACATAGTGGTTTTGTGAAGATATCTGCTAGTTGTTGATCTGTTGGAATAAAATACAATTCCACTGTACCTTTCATCACATGTTCCCTTATGAAATAGTACCTAATGCTGATGTGCTTTATCATTGAGTGTTGAACTGGATTACCTATCATAGCAATAGCACTTTGATTATCACAGTAAATAGGTATTTTAGAAAATTCTAACCCATAATCCAGTAACTGATTCTTCATCCAAAGAATCTGTGCACAACAGCTTCTTGCAGCAATATATTCTGCTTCTGCAGTTAATATGGAAATTGATTTCTATTTCTTGCTAAACCAAGAAACTAATCTGCCTCCAAGAAATTGGCAGCTTCCACTAGTGCTTTTCCTGTCTATTTTGCATCCTGCAAAATCTGCATCTGAGTAACCTATTAGTTTAAAGTCTGATTCTCTAGGATACCACAATCCTAGATCAGCTGTACCCTTGAAATACTTGAAAATTCTTTTCACAGCTATTAAATGAGGTTCTCTTGGATCAGCCTGAAATCTTGCATAAAGACAGGTAGCATGCATGATATCAGGTCTACTAGCAGTTAAATTGAGTAATGAGCCAATCATACCTCTGTAGTTAGTAATATCTACTGATGAACCAGTATCTTTATCTAACTAGGTTGCAGTGGCCATGGGAGTGGATGCAGTTGAACAGTCTTGCATTTCAAATTTCTTCAGTAAATTTCTGGTGTACTTTGATTGATTGATAAAAGTACCTTCTTCATTTTGCTTGACTTGAAGTCCCAGAAAATAGCTAAGTTCTCCCATCATACTCATTTGATATTTTGACTGCATTAGCTTTGCAAATCTTTCACAGAGCTTGGCATTTGTAGAACCAAATATGATATCATCAACATATATATGTACCAAAAGTAAGTCATTTCCATGGTTGAGGTAGAATAGAGTTTTATCAATTGTACCTCTGTGAAATCCACTTTCCAGAAGGAATTGAGCTAAAGTCTCATACCATGCTCTAGGAGCTTGCTTAAGGCCATAAAGTGCTTTATCAAGCCTGTAGACATGATTTGGAAATTTTAAATCTACAAAGCCTGGAGGTTGTTCAACATATACCTCTTCTTCCAATTCTCCATCGAGAAAAGCACTTTTCACATCCATTTAAAAGACTTTAAACTTTTTGTGAGCAGCATAAGCCAAAAAAATTCTTATGGCTTCCAATCTAGCAACAGGTGCAAATGTTTCATCATAATCAATACCCTCCTATTGAGAGTAACCCTTAGCAACCAGCCTTGCTTTGTTCCTTGTAATTATGCCATCACTGTCAGTTTTATTTCTGAACACCCATTTTGTGCCAAAAATGGATCTGTTCTTTGGGCTTAGCACTAGGGTCCGGACTTTATTTCTTTCAAATTAATTTAACTCTTCCTGCATTGCTTGCAACCAATCAGCATCTTGAAGAGCTTCTTCCACTTTTTTTGGTTAAGTCTGAGATAGAAAAAAATGATAGAGACATTCATTTGATGTTGAAGTTCTAGTTCTGACACCTGCTTCAGGATCTCCAATTATTAAGTTAGGTGTATGTGATTTAGTCCACTTCCTTGCAGATGAAAGTTAATTTCTAGAACTGGATCCTCCCTCATGATCCATGCTATCTCCATCAGCATTTTCTGAAGCTCCCCCTATAGTTATGCTCTCTGAAACTTCAGAATTTGAGTTAGATCCTTCAGGATTTGAAGAATCAGAGTTTCCAGAATTATTAGAATTTGGCTCATCAGAACTTGAAGAGCCAGTGACAGGTTCTGATGCTTCTTGAGAGTCTTGAGTTGTGGTAGGATCTTCAGCTTACTCCCACTGAACAGGTGCATTTTCCTTTGGAGTTGTTACCACACTTTCAATGATATCAGAAATTAAACTGTCATAACTTACAGGTTCAGAGTTTAAGTTAGCAGAATTTACAGTATCATAGTTTAAATCTTCATTTTCAAATCTCAGCTGATCGTGATCATTGAAATCTTCAAGTCCAGTAATCTTCTTATCATCAAAAGATACATTGATAGATTCCATGACACCCCTTGTTCTTAAATTTTAGACTCTGAAGGCTTTTGTGGAAAGTGGATATCCAACAAAAATTCCTTCATCAGCTTTTAGATCAAATTTTGACAGCTGTTCAGGATGAGTATTAAGAACAAAACACTAACATCCAAATACATGAAAGTATTTCAGATTTGGCTTATTTTTCTTCACCATCTCATATGGTATTTTTCCATGCTTGTTTATGAGTGTAGCATTCTGTGTAAAACAAGCAGTCTGCACAGTTTCAGCCCAAAAGTAGGTTGGTAGCTTTGCTTCATCAAGCATAGTTCGTGCAGCTTCAATGAAAGTCCTGTTCTTTCTTTCTACAACTCCATTTTTCTATAGAGTTCCAGATGCAAAAAATTCCTGTTTCATTCCATGCTCTTTGCAGAACTCTTCCATGATTGAATTCTTGAACTCAGTGCCATTATCACTTCTTATAATTTTAACATAATCTTTGACCAACTTATCCAGCTGCCTGACATGATTAGTTAGAGTAGATGCAGTTTCATTCTTCTTGTGCAAAAAATACACCCAAGTGTACCTTGTGAACTCATCCACTATAACCATGACATATTTCTTCTTTGCAATAGACATGACATTGACCAGACCAAATAGATCAACATGCATTAGGTGATAAGGCTTAAGAATTGAAGATTCGGTTTTGCTCTTGAAAGAATATTTTCTTGATTTTGCCTTTTGACATGAGTCACAAAGGCCATCAGGAGAAAATACTGATTTTGGCAGTCCTCTCACAAGATCTTTCTTTACTAGTTCATTTATATTGTTGAAAGTGAGAGAGTCTTTTGTGCCAATTCCAGCTTTCTTCAATTGATGCTCTACTCAACAGACAGATTGCAGAACCATCAGAACTTGTTGAAAGTCTGGCTTCATAAATGTTACCATGCTTGTAACCTTTCAGAACCACTTTGCCTGTAGAATTGCTTACAACTTCACAGTGTTCTTCAAAGAAATCCACATGATAACCTCTATCACAGATTTGACTCACACTTAGCAGATTGTGTTTAAGTCCTGAGACAAGAGCTACTAATTCAATGATGACATTCCCAAGATTGATATTGCCATATCCCAGTATTTTTTCCATGTTGCCATCTCCATAAGAAACTCCTGGACCAGCTTTCTCCACAAAGTCTGATAGCAGGGCTTTATTTCCAGTCATATGTCCTGAACATCCACTGTCCAGGACTAGGATATTTTTCCTGTTGCCCTGCAATCACAAAGACCACTAATGGTTAGTTTTAAGGACCCAGACTTGCTTGGATCCTTTGGCCTTTTTAAGTTTGTTAGCATTTGCAGTGGATTTAGTTTCAGAGTTTATGCTAACATGCTGTTTATCAGAGTTTATATCAGACTTTGCATCAGACTTTACACTAGAAGGAATTAGAGTAACTTTCTTCAAAGAAGATTTTATTTGAAAATAATCATAGTACAGATTATGATATTCCTTACAAGTATAAATGGAATGTCATAAACTATCACAATGAAAACAAGGATTTTGTGGCTTAAACCTAACAGACTAACTCTTAACTCCTGATCTAGGAGGTAAAGAGTTTATATCTTTATTTTTCCTGCAAAAAGAAGCAAGATGGTTAGAGTTTCCACAGTTATAACATTTCTTTCTAGGAGCATTAGGAACAGGCATATAATTATTGCTTTTATTCATACCTTCCTTTCCATTCCTATTTTTCCTAGCTCCCTTTACCTTGTTGACATTCCTAATCTCTTTCAGCTTATGCTTAAGCTGCTTCTTTGACATTAAACCTATGTTGACTTCAGCTGATTTATCCTGTTTTAATTTGTCAGAAGTTGACTTATCTTTGACTTCTGTCACGGACTCTTTCATCTTTTCAGAATCAGACTTTACAGTTTTTGCTACAAACTTAACAGGATTTACCTTTGGCTTAGCAGTCTGTTTGACAACAATTGGCTCAATTTGATCAGTTCCTTTTTCACTTTTATCATCTCCATTAGCTAAGCCCTCTTTCCAGTTTCCACTACTTAATAAATTCTGAGTTGTTCTACCAGAGTTAGTCCAAGTTCTGATAATCTCTCTTTCCTTTTCTAAGTCAGCTTTTAGAGATTTATTCAATTTTAACACTTCATCTCTAACATATAAAGCATCATCTTTTTCCTTCTTAGTTTGATGAAGAAAAACTAACTCCTTTTCTAAATAATCATTTCTCTTTTTATAAGCAAGATTTTCAGATGTTAATCTTTCACATGTTAAAGTCTGATCTCTATAACTAATGAACATGATTTTAAGATATAATCTCAACTCAGTAATATCATCAGTATGAAAGGCATAAGTTGTTTGAGGTACCTTCAATTCAGCAGTTTCAGGGCTGGTGTCAGCATTTGCCATCAGGGCATAATTCACCTCATGTTCAGAATCTGAAGTGTCTGTACAGCTTTTCTTCTTTGTGACAAGTGCCTTGCCTTTGTCACTTTTTCCTTTCTTGCAGTCAGGAGATATGTGGCCTCTTTCACCACAGTTGTAGCATTTGACATTTGAGTTGTCTCCTCTGTCAGACTTTCCTCCCTTGCCTTCAGACTTTCTGAAACCTTTCTTATCAGAACTTCCACTTTTCCTGAAAAACTTCTTGCCTTTTCTAAATTTCCTGTAGGCTATCTTTGTGATACCCTTTACCATAAGGGCACACAATTTCATCATCTCTTCTTCAGCATCCATCTCAGGTAAACTTTCAGTTTTTGAATCATCATCATCAGAATATGATGACTCTGAATCAGACTTTATGATGAGGGCCTTTCCTTTCCCCTTTTTGAGGTAACAACTTTTGGAGATTCCTTCTCAGCTTTAAGAGCAACTGTCCTTGACTTCCTTCCATGCCTCTTGCTCCTTTGATCCATCTCAAGTTCATAAGTCTTGAGCATACCATAAATTTCATCAAGAGTAGTTTCAGTAAGGTCATAGTTGTCTCTTATGGTAGTAGACTTCAAATTCCAATTTTCTGGAAGAGCTAAAAGGAATTTAAGATTTGAATCTTCAAGATCATATTCCTTGTCCACTAGTGACAGTTCATTCAAGAGTTTGACAAACCTGTCATATAAGTCAGTTAATGACTCATCAGCTTTTGAGTCAAAGTGCTCATACTCTTGAGTGAGTATTATCCTCCGATTCTTCTTGATTGCATCAGTTCCCTGGCATCTTGTCTCCAAAGCATCCCATATCTCCTTTGCAGTTTTGCAATTAATTACCCTGTTTGACATGACATTATCAATGGCACTATGCAGCAAATGCCTTACCCTTGCATCCTTGGAAATAGATGAGATGTCTTCAGCTGTGTACTTACCTTTCTCCTTTAGTATGGTCTTTGTTGGTTGATCAGCAACTACAACAGAGAGCTTGGTAGGCTTATGCGGTCCTTCATTAATCCTGTCAAGGTATTCTGGATCTGTAGCTTCCAGAAACATATTCATCTTCACTTTCCATATGGGATACTCAGAAAGTTTCAGTATGGAAACCCTAGTAGTCTCATATCGACTGTGGGTTTGAGTGTTTTGAGTTTTTTCAGTTTAGGTGGGCTTGGTTGGAGTTTGTGCTTCTTCAGACATGATTGTTTGGATCTTTATTGTATGTGTGTTAACAGAAAAGCTCTGATACCAATTGTTAGGTCACACAACACTATAGAAGGGGGTTGAATACAGTGTTTTCACAATTAAATCGATTTAACACAAGTATGTAACAAAGATCAAGTATATTGAATAAACTCTGTTACAATTAGAACTGTTGTTCTCTCTCAGTGATGAACAAATATCACTAAGAGCTGCTAGGTTACAATGTATAATTTTCTCGATAATGATAACACATATAGTGTAAACCCTAAGTCTGTGTTTATATAGTACACAGTTACAAGATAACTTCTAATTGATATGGAATACAATTCTGTCTCCTACAATATATCAATCAGATATCTTCTACAAGTCTTCCAGTTTTCTAACTCTTTCCATGCATATCTTCTTTTATTTAGTCTCGATCTTCTACTGTTAATCAGCTTCCTTTCTTATATGAAAGTCTTCCCGCACTTAAGTTCTGATATGACCTTAAGTTCTGATATTAAGTTCTAACTTCCAGTAAGTCCTGATTTCAATAAGTCCTGATATGTCCTGTTTGTTAAGATTTGAAAACTAAACATGAATCATATTAGACATGACATCTCAAATATATCTAACATTTTCCTTACCGAATTAGGACCTAACTGACCAATTCCTATCCTCATCTCATATAAGAGCGTATGCATAAACCGATGCATAGGCAATCTCAACCCAGCCTTGAACGCCTCCAATGGGATGCCAACCCATCCTTCCCCTCCTCTGTGCCACAACCTTTCCCCTTCAGCAGGTAGCCTTATTTCAAACTCCTCCGGAATCTGGAAGGCGTACCTTACTTCAACAAAATAACTAGCATCAAAATTGGGGGGCTTATTAATATATTCCAAATCCCCCAGAAGCTTTTCCAACGCCTTGTACGGGATAATCACATATTGCTTATCTTTGTAATAACTGACCTCCCCAAAAGATTTAAAATAATTCTCTCTCTGAACATCCGAAGGAGTTTTTACAAATTTCTGCTCTACATCCATCCATCCCTGGTCCCCAACTAAACTTCCCATCGCTATACATACTCTACCTTTCCCCTGCATATTTTCTTGCCTCTGCGCCCTAGCCAAGTCAGCCACTTTTTTCCCTCTCCCTCGACCAATACCAGGAAAAATAGATTCTCATGCTTTCTCCTTTCCCCGACCATGAGATATGGAAGGGACACCCTTACGGGAGTGTGATCCCCCAGAAGATGGCCCTGGGCCTTGACCCTTAGACACCACCTCCTGAAGGGGAAGATCATCCTCATTTTTAGACCCCCCCCCTTTCCGGAAGAATCGCTCCTAGAAGTTTCGTCGTTGTCGGTATCTTCTTCTCCGATTAGCGACGCAGACAAAGCTTCATTTTTAGAATCAGGCATACTTTCGCTATCACTCTCTTTAACCACAAACCACCCTCGCTTCCCATCCCTAGATTATCTACAAACAAAAAGAAAAGGCCTTGTCAATAATCCGGCCATAAAAAATAAATAAAAACGAAAAACAAAGAATGCATAACTTAATTACAGAATAGCTTTCCCCTTACCCATACCAAGATCACTCTTCTACTAAACCAATCCTCCTCCTCAGACCCAATTAAACCATACTCTCTTAACAATCAAATGTTACTTTCTCCCACCATGCATCCTCCAAGAATCCCTCTACCTTTTCGGAATCCACTCGCTTAAAACATTCTCTAGTTACGAAACCCAAATTCGCACATTAACCCCTCATAAACATTACTAGTTCATACCCCAAGTGATAAAAGACAAGCGCAAAATCAAAGTAAAGTTAAGATGAATACCTGTTTGTAGATACTACAACTGTGTAGAATAAGTCAAACAACCTTGCTCTTATCCCTGCGGACGCCTCCTTCAGTTCTATCTTAATCAAAAGTGAATAACAAGAAAGAATAAAACTGAACAAATGAATATATTTAAAATTAATAACTTCTCCCATTTTCCAAGGAGGTAAACCGTCGAAACCTTGAAAGCTAATGATTCAAGGGCCCCACAAAAAGGGAAAAAGTGAGCGCGTGAAACCCACTCCCCCTCAAAACCCGGGCCTCTCAATAAGACACGTCACCTCCACCTCATAGTCTTTAGTGAACAACGTAACCGCTTTTGAAAAAGGAAAATTATTATTGACATTATTGATCAATTAAAATCCCTTTAAGGTATCGTATCCAACCCCTAATTGAAGAAAATAGCTTCCTGAAGAAAGCTTCCTAAAGAAAGCTACACTTATGAGGGGGGCATCTGATGGCATCAGATTTGTAGTCTTCCTACGGTTGTAGCCGTAAGGATCATAAAGTTAAAATGTGGTCTCCCCCATTCCATTTCCACTATGGATCTAAGAAACCTATTAATAATAAAAAGCCTACGACCCCGTAGGCATGACGCGCCTTCGGAGTTTGTAAGGTATAGTATGTACAGATCACGAATGATAAGAAGTTATCACCGAAAACTGAATATTCGTATGCCGTAGGCCCCACAACTCAACCTTATCCTCTAAACTTTTACACGTGTCATTCACCCAAGTATCATGTCATATCCCCTCTTTCTCTCTACCCTCCACGTGTCCAAATAGTCTATGATAGTCATCTCCCTACCACATGCCCAAATGACATGTCATTTATCAATTAAATATAATAAAATTTAATAAATAATTATTATACTAATATACAGTGAATTTGAATATAAAATTAGAGTTAGTTGACGGTAACAACCAAATACCATCATAATACTCATTTAAATTAGTAACTTTTTAGATATTAAAATATATGTAAATATTTTAAAATTATATTTGTTATTTCTGAATATTTCTAATATTAAAATAATTATTAAAAAATAAAAAAATTAGTAAAAAGACATGTCGAATCATGAAAATACATGTCTGGCTAATTGACATCATGACATGCATATCTTGGTATTCCCGTTCCGCCGTGACATGCAGCCTAGTGCTGAAGCTCGAAGATTGTTTCGAAATAGTAACCATAAAACCCCGGTTTCATTTTGTGGGGCCGGGATTGGAAAAAAGGATCCAACTGCTCTTCAGAGGGCATGTGAAAGTATTCTTGCTCTTAACACCCAGGTCGAACCAGTCACTCTGTCAGTTTTGTCTAATGTGGCCAAAGAGTTAAGAAATTTACTGTAAACTCTCATGCAGCACAACTTAGTGAAGGTGGAGATGTTGTAACGATTGTTTGGTTATTGATGGCTCATTTCGGACTGGGAGATCGCTCTCGATCAATTGGAGATAATGAAAATTCAGAGCTGGACGTGTTAGATTTTGTAGATGCTGCCCTGGCATTTCAATTAAACAATTTGACTGGAAGGGGGTAGGATCCAGTTCCTATGTTAATAGGAGCGGGAGTTCTTCTTTTTCCGTAGGCAACAACAAGTCTTGGCCGGTTTCTGGACCACATTTGGAAACCCTGTACATTTATCCGGACTAGCAGAACATCAAACCCCATTAAAGAATCATATACTATTAAACTGCACAAAATTTTAATACATTTTCGTAATGTAAAAAAACAGAGTTTTCCCAGTTTGACCACCTCATCACAAGCATTTTCAAAGATAGTGTAATTTATTTCAAGTGTACAAGTATACAACTCAAAATTTCCTTTGACATTGTTCAGCCCAACATGCCTCATGATCACTAAATAACTGAAATAAGCTGACCATTGCCAATGTAATTTGAATCAACTAAAATCATCCACATGCAAATGTAATGTGTTTCTAGAATTCTAAAATGTCTATACCGTCAAATAAAATTAAGCCGCCCAGTGCCGCGGAGAAACTCTATTCTATAATTTATTGATAACATGTACCAATACTTTGATTTACATGGAGAGGTGAGTAAATAAACACGAGTGGAAGCTCTTGGGCATTCATAAGGTTCTGCAGGCTGCCTTGGGGTCTCCAAAATGTAAGAAAAACAATAGCAGGGCAGTTTCATTTATGAGACATTTGAGAATGGAAACCAAAAACACCTGGCTTCGGAAAAAGAAAATTTCTAGGTCAATTATGTTAGTTCCCGGGGTAATATGCATATCTTAGTGTTACCGAAAAAAATGTGATGTTGGCATGGAGACAAATTTTTACTTATGGGGCCATAAGCCCTTCAATAGTGTAACTTAGTGACTTGGCCCAGTCATCTTTAAGTAGCAGTGTCTGCAGGGTGTGCATCATGTCATAATCTGGGTCAAGCTTTCTCTGCCAACCCTACAAAATCAGAAGCACCACTATATGATTATCGATTTCCAATATTCATCACCATATCACATAAACATAAGAAACTAATCCTGTGGATAAGTATCAGAACTTGAAGTTCAGTGGTCACATTTCCACTCTAGTAGGCACGTGAATGATTAAAAGTGTAGATACTTCATCACACAGATAGCACATATATAAAAGCAAGGAAAAAATGAGACTCATTTGGCAAGGAAGCAAGCATGTTGATAAATGGCTCATTTCTTCGTAACTATAATTCACTAAATATATATGCATTGGCGTATATTGAGCCTTTTAGACTGTGTTTCTGCAATACAAGCATAACACATATAGCGACAATTACGAACTTTTCCTTGTACATTTGTTACTCTGTCAACCTTCATAATCTCATCTCATATCACAATTTGTTTAATTTCACAAGACCTACGCACTTAATATAACTGTTAGCTCCCGTTAACTGTGTGTATGATATTGGAAAAGTATGGTGCTGCAGACTGCAGGAAAGGATCAATAGAGGACATTGGTCAAAGTATAGGAGAAGAAACAACTGTGAAGAAGACAGAACAAGGATACATGCACTAAACAATTGAAATCATGACATGCATAACAACACCATTCTCTTTTGGTATTTAAATGAAAAAAGAAGACTTGATTAAGCTAAAACAATTTCAGTAGAGATTACCTCAAGAACCAAAGTGGTAACCATCACAGTGCAAACATTCCCATCTATATTGACTCTATGTCGCCTAACTTTCTCAAGTAATTGATGCATGCAATCTGCAGGATGAACTGCGTCACCGTCCACAGTACCCCAAAAGTCAAATGATTCTGTCACTTCCTGTTAAATAAAAAGTTCTTAATAAAGAAGTATCATAGAATTAAAACCCACTACTAGATAACTAATACTTATAAAGCATAAACAATCAGCATAAGAAAATGTAACTACATAAAAAGTAACCTTTAACAATGACCAGAACCAATATTCTAATACATAGATATGCAGATATACAATTCCAACCAAACTGAACAAGTATAACTTATCTATTACTGTACTTCCTGGTTTTGTCATATTCTACCATTGAATTCATTATATGTAAGAAACCACTGTTTCCGATACTTAGGGAACACTTTTGAAACTATAAATTTATATTCAAGTCATCAAACAATATAAGCTTGGTCTGGTTTTTACTGTTCATTTTTTAATTTCAGATGTCAAACCATTTAGACTGTTAGTTGCTCATGATATGCTACTGAAACACATGAAGACCATGGGAGCTTTAGCGACCACATGGAAGATCCGCTGATCATAAAAATAACAAAATCTGCAGTCAGCTAATAACTAAAATAGGAAACATCCTCTACAGTTTTTAAAACTATAATTTTCCACTTTGAAACATGTAAGCACTTAGATGATGGTTTGTCATAATTAACTCCAGACGGGTATACTTCTTAACTGACAACTACTACACTGCACTACTTTATTACCTTAATAAAGGCCTTCGGATTGGGACAATTTTGTTGCTTTGATAATCTAAGTGTGCACTCCGCCGCTGTACGACCATCTCGACGGGCAACAGCCTTAAAGAATTCCAGCAAATTTACCCGATCACCTCCGGAAAGTTCAGCTGTCATACCTACATCAAGGAAAATGACATGAGGCTTTGTTTTAAACAGCCGCCTTCGAGAAGAGTTGCTTTGGGCTACCCGGACAAGAATATTTCCAGGATGCATGTCAGCATGAATAAAGTTGTCCACCTGGAAGAAAATAGATAAAAACTTTAAAACCAGTATAAAGTAAAAACTATAATCAACTTCCACACAACTAAGAAATTAACTTGTACGCTCCATTGCTATTTCTGGAGAAGAGAACATAATTAAATTATAAACACACTGAAAACATCAAATTCATAAATTATTTTGCCTTATGCAAACATATTATATTAGCACCTACTCTCTGATAGAAGAACCCAAAAAAACATTGTATCAAGTTCACAAGTATATGTCACACTGTCCTTCATATATTTTGTACTGTAAAGCATGTAATCAGACAACAATCCAAAACCACCTGCGGAAGCAGTTCAAAGTCCTTTATTTAAAAATTTAAATTTTGTGACAAAATGACACAACTATATTTTTAATGCATGAGCTTTGTCTTTGTTTATTGAAATAGCGTGCCATAAAATTGCAACCATTCAATAAAAAATATAATTCTTTGGCAAAAACAAGACTATGCAGTGCTAGAAAATCAGAAGTTGTAGCCTGATGCTACTTTCCGTATACATTGGCCATGCATTGCCATACAAGCATGCCAAGTTCAATCAATAACAGAATCATATAATATCACTGTTGCTATCTTGTGGTTGAAAGAGAAAAAAGAACGCCCAACATCTCTTTACATGCATGGCTTTAGAAAGGCGAAATTGTACAGTTAAATATATTTACCACTTACCAGAAGCATCTTTAGAAGTGCATGAGTCCCAATATGCGCAAGGGAACTTTTAAGTCGCTCATGCCCGCTAAGTTCATCAACATAGTGAGCAACACTTTCCCCTTGCTCAAATGATTCCACCAATACAGCAGGATGAACGAGTGGGTACACAGGCTTCGGAAATGAAACATTCTTCCACCTACGAAAATTATAGATGAAGCGGCTCAAATGAGAAGCCTCCCTTGCAAGGTCCACTTGAGACATCATAAAAACCGCAAACTGCTGCAAACTTTCATCTAGTCTCAACCAGTTCAGAGCGGGTATAAATTTTGACGTCTTTGCTACTAAGTTAATTATCTGAAAGTCTCTTCTAATGGAATCACCAACTCCAGGATGTCTAACTTTCACCGCAACTACCATTGGCTTGTTCTCACGACCACGGTATCGACACTTCAAAGATGCACGATACACCTGGGCAATACTTCCTGATGCTACTGGTGCTTCCTCAAAATTGTCAAAAATTTCATAAATCTTACGGCCAAAAGCCCTTTCAATACTCTTTTTGGTGTACAAAAAGCTATGTTCAGGGGCTTTGGCATGAAGCTTTGAAAGTTCAGTGCAAAGATCTATTGGAAAAAGATCCGGTCGGGTAGCTGCCCACTGACCCCACTTTATAAATGCTGGTCCTGCTCTTTCCAGGGTGAAACGGACAAGCTGAAGCCATTTCTTTCTATATTGAACTCCTAGGGAATCCACAAAAGGGGCCATCACTATGCTGGGAGAAAACAACATGGCCAAGTAAAGAGCTCTCAGCAATAAAAATACACCTTCGAATGCTGAATAGATTACAGAGGTTAAAAAAGCATGTCCATCCTGCGCTTGTGCATACAAAGAATTACTACGCTGCAAGGTATCCGAATTTGCTGATGCTTGCGCCCATGCTACATTACCACATGTTATAGCAAATAAGCCAGGAACTATCACATATGAGCGACTCAAGGCCAGGGTAATTGCTTGGGTGAGCCTATATATGGGGTTGGAAGTATGTCCACGGTAAAAAGCCTCTTCCAAGCAACTTGAGCATGATGTGTTATTCTGTTGCCTGCTGGGATGGCATGATAATTCCTAATGTATCTATCATTGCAAAATCTGGCCCGGACCCTGTAGCCCAAAAACGACCACTGTTTCCCACTAGACATAAATTGTGAAAATAACCTGCGTTGTGGGGAGTATAGCACTTCTGTACTATCTGCCGAAAATTTCCTCCCATTTGAATAGATGGTTTTCTGGCTTGGGTGAATGGACTCTGATATTCTCTTAATATTTTCTATCCTAAGAAATCTGCAACCAAAATAGTATAGTCAAATTTTAGTGATCACCTAATTTAACTTGCTCAAATATTCTTTTACAAATCCATGTTATAGCAACAACAGGTAAATAATGAAATGTTAGAAACCTACTAGTAGGTAACTGTCATTAAGAATATTCAACAACAAAGTTAGCCGAAACTTAAAGCTGATGACCAAGGATAATGTATTACAGCATTAGGTTAACATCATAAGTGAAACATCTACTGATACTAAGCCCAAAAAAAAAAAAAATTGCTGATAGCCTAGCGGTTATGCTCCTCATAGTCATGTGTAAGAAATCGAGCTCTCCCTCAACATATACTTATTCATCTAATGCACTTAAAATATGTAACAAGCCAATAAAAAATTAGCTAGATTATATATAAAATCCAGGTACTTGTACAATTAACAAAACTATCTAAACATAACACTAAACCCTGCCAAAAAAAACCTATGTGCTACAATAAATGTGTGTAAATGTATCTATATATGGAATTTTAAGGTAAACAAAAAAAGAGTTGAAAGCAGAAAGAGAGGGGGGGGGGAGAGAGAGAGAAGGACCTTAACATAGTGACAAGTGGGTAAAAAATATGAAACGGGTCGGTATTAAAATACCCAAGAAGTGTACAACGGGCATTTTCCACACATTTGAGGATGAAAATGAGAAAGAACCTCTCAAGCTTTAATTTTTTATGATTACTTTCGAGTAATAAAAAACCTATATGAGCTTCTGGTGAGTTTTTGGGTCGGTAAAAACAAGGCGGCGAAGTTCAAAGATGACCCTCCAAAACCCCCAACAACTCGGGTATATGTTTGGCCGTTTGGGTTGTATTCAAGAAAAAGGGGTTTGATTTGGATCACTTTCGCCAAGCACAGTTTTATGCAGTTCTATATTGACTTGACTTGTAATGGAAGAAAAATCGATTTTTGCATTATAAGGTTATTTATTATAGAAATTTTCAATTTTATCAGAACTATCTTTTTGTAGATTTTAACTGTTTAACCTAAGTTTTTGATACTTGTTTTAAATTAATTAATTAATTAATTAACCTTTGGTTATTTTTTGTTGTTGAGAAATATGTTCTTATATATCATTAACATGGTTACGTGCTGATTCTCAATGATCAGGAGAAACTCAGTATCTGACTGCTTTGGATGTCATCAGGATTTGATGCACCATCACGATTTATAGTCTGTAGTGAATATAAAGTATGTTCCTTATTTTGAGTGATGGATATTTGTTGTGTTCTGAGTGATAGGACTTTGTATATTCAGTTACAGATATGTATCATTTTCTGTTAGTAATTGATAATGCATACCTAGATTGATTTGTAACAGCTGTGTATTATATAACCACAGTTAAGGTCCTCACATAGTAATTAACTCGATTATTGTACGACCTAGCAGCTCGACCTAGCAGCTATTAAGAACATTAGTATTTATTGAGAGAGTTTGTAACAGTTTTTATCAGAAATATAAAGAACTGTTATATTTTTATACTTATTCGAAACGTTTATACAATTGTATCCAACCCCCTTAAACAATTGTATCTTTACTGGGCAATAAGTGGCATCAGAGCAAACTGATAAATTTACAATCAGAAGCGATCTAAACATGTCTTTGAACAAGTATGAAAGTATTAAAATTTCCATTCTGAAAAAGGCTGAATATCCTACATGGAAGGTGAAGATGCTCATGCACCTAGAGGCTACAGATCCAGACTATCTCGACGTAATCAATGATGGACCCTACATGCCAACAAAACTGGTGCCTGCAACTCCTACTGTTGCTGAACACTATCAGTTGAAGGAGAAGAGTGAGTGGACACCAGAAGAGAAAGTTATTGTGCTAGAAGATGTAAAGGTAAGAAACATTTTGCATAGCAGTCTTGATTTTATGATGACAAATAGGGTTATAGCCTACAAAACTGCCAAGGAGATCTGGGATGCTCTTGAAACTCAATGTCATGGAACCATGGTCATCAAGAAGAACAGAAGGGCTGTTCTAATTCAAGAATATGAACATTTTGAGGTCAAACCTGATGAAAGCCTCACCGACATCTATGACAGGTTTCTCACCCTTCTCAATAATCTATCCTTGGTGGGAAAAGTGTATGATCGGGAGGATTCAAACAGTAAGTTTCTGAGAGCCTTGAATGAGGAATGGGAGACTCAGACTTCAATCATACGACATCAGTATGATTTAGAAATAATCACCCTGGATGAAGTTTATGGAATGCTCAGAACTGATGATCTGGAAGTTCAGCAAAGGAAAGAGAGGAAAAGCAACAAGGGAAAATCAGTTGCTTTGAAAGTGAATGCTAAAACTTCAAAAGAAATGTCAGTTGAAGCTGCAAGGAAAAAGAACAATCTGCCAAAAATCAGATACTGATGATTCATCATCAAATCCTGATGATGATACTGATTCTGAAACTGATGAGAACATGACAAATTATGATGTCATGCACGTTAGAAATATGTTGTGGACTTGATGATAAGTTGAACAAAACACCTTAGTAGATTTAACTTAGTGATTTTGTAGCTTTCAACGGATGATCACTTTCACCATCCGTTGAAAGAGTAGCTTATGTAAAATAAGTTTAATATCACATTTTTGCATACTTGTATAAGCTTAGTAAACTAGATTTGTGAGAAATGTTCAAGTCATGTTGACTACTAGATTGATATGCAAGATAGGTTGGTCAATTGTAAATAGATAATGCCTTGCAATCTTGTATAAGTGAAGTGGAGTTAATTGTCAAAGAAAATGGTCTCAACGGATGTTTCACAAAGCTCCAACGGATGTTCAGTCAAGCTTCAACGATGCTCAGATAAAACTTCAACGGATGACCAATAAAGCTTCAATGGATGATCAACCAAAGTATCAACGAATGATCAACTACAGTTTTAACGGATGATCCAATGAAGTTCCAACGGATGTTCAAATTCAAAAGAGCAGTTGATAGTGACTTGACAGTCACATGCGTTGATTGTATGCAATTGGAATGTGGCAGCCTAATTACTGGTTTCAGAGAACATAGAAGCATTACTATTTTCATGCAACTAAGAAGATATTCAAAGATGTTGGAATAGAATAATGAAATAGCATGAAGTTAGACAAGATATAGTTTTGTTTTATTATCTTGTCTTACTGTCATGTAAACTTGGTGATATATAAACCAAGTGTAGCAAGTAGAACAATTAACTAAGCAAGCACATTATTCAGAGAGATATATAAATATGTACTTGTTAAGAATTTCTCTGTAATTTTGTTTGTGCACTTGTAAAGCAGCTGTGTGCTACTCAAAGCATCACAGAGTTCTCCATCTGATATATATATATATATATATATATATATATATATATATATTTCAAATCCACCAGAAAGTTTTAAAGTTTTGTATTTTATTACTTAGTATTTTGATTTCTATTATTCTTCCATTTCGCATTACTGTAAATCAAACACTGTTATATATATTAAGTTAGAACAGTTTTAAAATCTCAAAAAGAAGCCAGAATTACATTCAACCCCCCTTCTGTAATTCTTGTTGTATTGTTAGGGAATAACAATTGGTATCAGAGCAAGCTCTTGAAGTACAAAGAGTGTAAAGATCACAACAATCAACAAGATGAACAAAAAGGATGTTGGAGTGAAGATCCCATTTCTGGACAAAGGCAATTATCACCACTAGAAGGTGAAGATGCACCTACATCTTCTTTTCCAAGATGAGGCCTATGTGGACTGCATAGAGAGAGGTCCTCATGTACCATTGAGAGCTGCAACTGGCAATGAACCATCAGTTCCAAAACCTAGACATGGATGGTCTGATCCTGACATTGAGCAAGTCAGGAAAGATAAAAAGGCCATGAACATATTGTTTAATGGTGTTGATGGTGATATGTTTGACAATATAATCAACTGTAAAATAGAAAAAGAGGTTTGGGACACAATTCAAATCATTTGTGATGGAACTGAACAGGTAAGAGAAAACAAGATGCAGCTCCTGATTCAGCAATATGAGCATTTTCACTGTGAAGAAAGTGAATCACTCACTGATATTTTCAGTAGGTTTCAAAAACTATTGAATGCTCTAAAACTGCATGGAAGAGTCTATCAAACAAAAGACTTTAACCTCAAGATCCTGAGATCTCTCCCAAAAGAGTGGAAGCCAATGACAGTCTCATTGAGAAATTCACAAGATTACAAGGAGTTCACCTTGGAGAGACTGTATGACATCCTGAAAACCTATAAGCTTAAAATAGAGCAAGATGAAAGGATGGAGAAATGAAGTCAGAAAGGAGGATCCATAGCATTAGTTGCTGAGTTAGAGAAGGAGAAAGAGGTGAAGGTTGAAGATATGGAATCTACATCAAAGGTCTGTGAAAGCAAGGGTAAAGGGCTGGTAGCTGAAAATGAAGATCAGTTGAGCCAAGATGACATGGATGATATTGATGAGCATCTAGCATTCTTATCCAGAAGATTTGCCAAGCTAAAATTCAAGAAGAATTTTGGAGCAGCCAAGCCAAATAGAAACATGGTCGATAAGTCAAAATTCAAGTGTTTCAAATGTGGCTTGCTAGGTCATTTTGCCAGTGAGTGTATAAAGTCTAATTCCAGCAAAAAAGAAGTTTGAGCCTTTTGATTATAAGAAAAAATACTTTGAGTTGCTCAAACAAAAGGAAAGGGCTTTCATCACACAGGAGAATGAATGAGTTGCAGATGGATTAGATGAGGATGAAGAAACAAGCTATGTCAATCTAGCCCTAATGACCAAATCAGATGAAATAGAGACCAGTTCATCAAGTAATTAGGTAATCACCACTAACCTAGCACATTTATCTATAGCTGAGTGTAATGATGTAATAAATGACATGTCTACTGAATTATATCACCTGTGTGTTACACTTAAGTCCCTCACGAAGGAAAATGCTAAAATTAAAGAAAACAATTTATTTTTAAGTGAGAGGAATAATGTGCTAGAGTCTCAATTTATCGAATAGTTGAAAAATTGAGAATTGAGTGTAAAATTGCTAAGGATGAATTAACTGAGTCCTTAAAGAAAGAAGAGATTTTGAAGAAGCAGCTTGAACGAGAACATGAGGTGATCAAGGCATGGAAATCATCTAGGGATGTTCATGCTCAAATCACTAAGGTTCAAGGTATAGAGTCCTTTTGTGATGCAGCCTGGAAAAAGAGTAAAGAGAAGCTTGAGTTCAATTTGATTGAAGGACTGTCAACGGATGTGGATTTGATGAATGAAGAATGTTATCCGTCGAAAGACCAAATGGACTATCCATCGAAAGACAAGGAACCACATATATCGACTGAGAAAAAACCAGTTAGCAAAGCCAAGCTAGCTAAGTTGAATGAGAAATATTGACCAGTTTCCAAAAACTTTGTTCCAGGAGAATCAAGTCAAGTGAGAAAAGAAAAAAGAGTTAATGTTGGGCATCTGTCCATCAAGCAATTGAATGACAGATTAGAAAAGATTGAGGTTAAAATAGAATCTAAAAAGAAAAATAATAGGAATGAGAAGGTAGAAATTAACAAACATAACAACTACACACCTGATAAATATGCACCAAGAAAAATCTGTGTTAAGTGTGGTAGTGTTAATCATTTATCTGTTAATTGCAAAAATGCTATGCCTACTCCCATGTCTGCACCTTCTTCTTTTCCCAACATGACTACCATGCCTATGAATGCCATGTCTGCTCAGAATATGAATGCACAATTTGCTAATATGCCATTTGCACATAATCCTTATTATGCTACATTTAGTATGCCTCAAATGCCATTTAGCATGCCTTACTGGAATAACATGTTTGCAAATAGCATGCCTTTTCATAAAAACCAAAATATGCATGATAATTCTGTGTTAATGGCTGGTTTCAAAGGTCCAACTCAAATGACTAAGGATGAATCTGAAATTCCCAAGTTAAATGAGGCCAAACCTAAGAAACCAAAGAAAAAGGCTAACAAGGCGAGACCCAAGAAAACTTGGGTACCAATATCAACTTGATTTGATTTTGATGTGTACATGGAAACAGAAAGAATCTTTGGTATTTAGATAGTGGTTGCTCAAGGCACATGACTGGAGATTCTATCCTGCTCACTGAGTTCAAGGAAAGAGCTGGCCCAAGTATCACTTTTGAAGATGATAGCAAGGGTTATACTGTGGGATATGGCTTGATTTCAAAGGATAATGTCATCATTGAAGAGGTTGTCCTAGTGGATGGACTCAAGCATAATTTGTTGAGTATCAGCCAGCTTTGTGATAAGGGCAACTCAGTCACTTTCAACTCTGAAGCCTGTGTTATGACCAACAAAAAGAACAACAAAGTGGTTCTCACTGGAGTGAGAAAAAGGAATGTGTACCTAGCTGACTTCAACTCATCAAATGCAGAATCAGTAACTTGTCTTCTCAGATAAGCAAGTCAAGATGAAAGTTGGCTATGGCACAAGAAGCTATCCCATCTAAACTTCAAAACTATGAATGAGCTAGTCAAGAAAGAATTGGTTAGAGGCATTCCTCAAGTGGAGTTTACTAAGGATGGATTGTGTGATGCATGCCATAAAGGAAAGCAGATTAAAGCATCATTCAGAAAGAAGCTTGATTCAACAATTGAAGAACCTTTACAACTATTGCACATGGATTTGTTTGGACCAGTCAATATGTTGTCCATCTGTAGGAATAGATATTTCCTAGTTATTGTAGATGATTTCTCAAAATTCTCTTGGACATACTTTCTAAAATCCAAAGATGAAGCTAGTGAAATCATCATCAATCACGTAAGACAAGTCAACAATCATCATGACTTCAAAGTAAGAAGAATCAGGAGTGACAATGGAACTGAGTTCAAGAATTCTGTGATGAGATCATTTTATGAAGAGAATGGGATTATGCATGAGTTTTCTATAGCTAGAACTCCACAATAAAATGGAGTGGTGGAAAGGAAAAACAGATCTCTTATTGAAGCTGCAAGGACAATGCTTGAAAAATCAAAGTTACCAACATACTTTTGGGCTGAAGCTGTGAATACTGCATGCTATACTCAGAATATTTCTTTGATTAATCAAGCCAAATGCATGACTCCTTATCAGTTGTTCAAGAATAGGAAGCCAACTCTAAATTTCTTACATGTCTTTGGCTGCAAATACTATATCTTAAGGAATCAAACTGATCAACATGGAAAGTTTGATGCCAAAACAGATGAAGGAATTTTTGTTGGATATGTTGTGGGAAAAGCATATAGAGTCTACAATCTAAGAACCAACATTGTTATGGAATCTGTACATGTTGTGTTTGATGATAAAAATATTGAAGGACTGCAAGATGGAGATTTCCATGAGAGCCTCAAATTTGACAATGTGGAGATGATCTGTGAAGATAGTGATGATGATAGTGATCAAGAACCAATATCCAAGGACAATGCAGAAAAATCTATAACTAATGAAGCACATAACTCAACATCCGTTGAAAGACCAAGTGCATCATCCGTTGAAAGACAATCCGCATCATCTTTCGACAGGGAAATAACAACATCCATTGACCCCTCAATAGGATTTGGGAGTCAAATAAGATCACTATCAGAAAGAACCCTGTTAGATATATTTGTGATGTCATGTCTAATCTGATTTGTTTAGTTTCAGAACTTAATATCAGAACTTACTGGAAATCAGAACTTACTGAAATCAGAACTTACTGAAGTCATAACTTATATCAGAACTTAAGGCGTCAGGATTTATATCAGGACTTAAGTGCGGGTACTTCAGATAAGGAATGCAGCTGATTTACAGGAGAAGAACATGACTAAAATAATAGAAGATATGCATGGAGAGTTGGACGACTAGAAGACTTGTAGAAGATAATATATGATTGATATATTTTAGGAGACATAATTATATTCCATATCAATTAGAAGATATCTTGTAACTGTGTACTATATAAACACAGCTTAGGGTTTACACTATAAGTGTTATCATTCACGAGAACATTATTCATTGTAACCTAGCAGCTCTTAGTGATATTATTCATCACTGAGAGAGTAGTTTAACCTACTTTGTAACAGAGCTTATTATATTGAATAAACTTGATTATTGTTACATACTTGTGTTCTAAATCGATTTGATTGTATAAACACTATATTCAACCCCCTTCTATAGTGTTATGTGACCTAACAAGTGGTATCAGAGCCTCTCTGTTGATATACAAATAGTGAAATCCAGTTTACAATCATGTCTGACGAAACACAAACTCCACCTAAGCCCACCAAAACTCAAGATACTCAAAACAATCAAACACACAGACGATATGAGAGTATTAGGGTTTCCATACTTAGAGCATCTGAGTATCCTATATGGAAGGTAAAGATGGCTATGTTTCTGGAAGCCACAGATCCAAAATACCTTGATAGAATTAATGATGGACCATATAATCCTACCAAGCTCTCTGTTGCAGTTGCTGATCAACCAGAAAAGATGATACCAAAGGAGAAAGGTTATTACACACATGAAGACATCTCATATATTGCCAAGGATGCAAGGGTAATGCATCTGCTTCATAGTTCAATTGACAATGTCATGTCAAACAAGGTAATTGGATGCAAGACTGTAAAGGAAATATGGGATGCTTTGAAGACAAGATGCCGAGGAACTGAAGCCATAAAAAAGAACAGAAAGACTATACTCACACAAGAGTATGAGCACATTGATTCAAAAGCTGATGAATCATTAACTGATTTATATGACAGGGGAGAAGAAAAGGATCTCATCATACAGTCTGATTCAGAGTCATCATATTCTGATGATGATGATTCAGAATCTGAAAATTTATCTGAAGTGGATGTTGATGCAGAGATGATGCAACTGTGTGCTCTTATTGTGAAGGGTATCACAAAGATAGCCTACAAGAAATTTAGAAAGGGTAAGAAGTTTTCCAGGAAAGGTGGAAGTTCTGAAAAGAAAGGGTTCAGAAAGACTGAAAGCAAAGGAGGAAAGTCTGACAGAGGAGACAACTCAAATGTCAAATACTACAATTGTGGTGAAAGAGGCCACATCTCTCCTGACTGCAAGAAAGGAAAAGGTGATAAAGGCCAGACACTTATCACAAAGAAGAAAAACTGGGCAGACACTTCAGATTCTGAAGAAGAGGTGAACTATGCTTTGATGGCAAATGCTGATAGCAGTTCTAGAACTGCTGAATTGAAGGTACCTCATTCAACTCTTGCTTTTCATACTGATGATATTTCTGAATTGAGATTATATCTTAAAACCATGTTCATTAATTTTAGAGATCAGACTTTAGAAAATGAAAGATTAAAATCTGAAAATCTTGCTCTTAGAAAGAGAAATGACTACTTTAAAAAAGAGTTAGTTTTATTTCATCAAACTCAGAAAGAAAGAGATGAGGCTTTGTATGTTAAAGATGAACTGCTAAAATTGAATAAATCTCTTAAATCTGAACTGGAAAAGGAAAAGGAGATAATAAAAACTTGGACTAACTCTGGAAGAACAACTCAGAAAATCTTAGAAAATAGAAATTGGAAAGAAGGACTAGGTTACCTAGATGATAAAGAAGAAAAGGAAACTGTGTCATCTAAACTAAACTTTACCAAAAAAGATGAAAAGCCTAAAGTTAATCCTATCAAGTTTGTGTCAAATTCTAACAAGTTAAAATCTGAAAAGATGAAAGACTCTAAAACAGAAGTCAAAGAAAAGTCAACTTCTGACAAATTAAAACAGGATAAAACAGCTGTAGTAAATGTTGGCTTAATGACAAAGAAGCAACTTAAGTATAAGCTGAAAGAGATTAAAAATGTGAACAAGGTCAAGGAAGCTAGGAAAAATAGGAATGGAAAGGAAGTTGTGAATAAAAAGCAATAATTATATGCCTGTTCCAAATGCTCCTAGAAAGAAATGCTATAATTGTGGAAACTCTAACCATCTTGCTTCTTTTTGCAGGAACAATAAAGATATAAACTCTTTACCTCCTAGATCAGGAGTTAAGAGTCAGTATGTTAGGTTTAAACCACAAAATCCTTGTTTTAATTGTGGTAGTTTATGACATTCTATTTATACTTGTAAGGATAATCATAGTTTGTACTATGATTATTATCAAATAAAACCTTCTTTAAAGAAAGTTAGTGTAATTTCTTCTAGTGTAAATTATGATGCAAAGTATGATATAAATCCTGATAAAAAGCATGTTAGCATAAACTCTGAAACTAAATTCACTGCAAATGCTAATAAACTTAATAAGGCCAAAGGATCCAAGCAAGTCTGGGTCCATAAAACTAACCAATAGTGGTCTTTGTGATTGCAGGACAACAGGAAAAACATCCTAGTTCTGGACAGTGGATGTTCAGGACAAATGGCTCGAAATAAAGCCCTGTTATCAGACTTTGTGGAGAAAACTGGCCCAGGAGTTTCTTATGGAGATGACAACATGGGAAAGACTCTGGGATATGGCAATATCAATCTTGGGAATGTCATAATTGAATCAGTAGCTCTTGTCTCAGGACTTAAACATAATCTACTAAGTGTGAGTCAAATCTGTGACAGAGGTTATTATGTGGATTTCTTTGAAGAACACTATGAAGTTGTAAGTAATTTTACAGGAAAAGTGGTTCTGAAAGGTTACAGACATTGTAACATATATGAAGCCAGACTTTCAACAATTCTGATGGTTCTACAATTTGTTTATTAAGCAGAGCATCAATTGAAGAAATCTGGAATTGGCACAAGAGACTCTCTCATTTAAATTTCAATAACATAAATGAGCTAGTAAAGAAATATCTTGTGAGAGGACTGCCAAAATCAATATTTGCTCCTGATGGCCTTTGTAACTCATGTCAAAAGGCAAAATAAAGAAAATCTTCATTCAAGAGCAAAACTGAATCCTCAATTCTTGAGCCTTATCACTTACTGCATGTTGATCTATTTGGTCCAGTCAATGTCATTTCTATTGCAAAGAAGAAATATGTTATGGTTATAGTGGATGAGTTCACAAGATACACTTGGGTGTATTTCTTGCACAAGAAGAATGAAACTGCATATACTCTAACTGATCATGTCAGAAAGCTGGATAAGTTGGTCAAAGATTTTGTTAAAATAATAAGAAGTGATAATGGCACTGAGTTCAAGAATTCAATCATGGAAGTGTTCTGCAAAGAGCATGGAATAAAGCAAGAAATTTTTGCACCCGGAACTCCACAGCAGAATGGAGTTGTAGAAAGAAAAAACATGACTCTTATTGAAGCTGCACGAACTATGCTTGATGAAGCAAAACTACCAACCTACTTTTGGGCTGAAGCTGTGTAGACTGCTTGTTTTACACAGAATGCTACACTCATAAACAAGCATGGATTTTGCAGGATTTAACTGCAAGTAGACCTGATATCATATATGCTACCTGTCTTTGTGCAAGATTTCAGGCTGATCCATGAGAACCTCATCTAATAGCTGTGAAAAGAATTTTCAAGTACCTCAAGGGTACAGTTGATCTAGGATTGTGGTATCCTAGGGAATCATATTTTAAGCTAATAGGTTATTCAAATGCAGATTTTGCAGGATGCAAAATAGACAGGAAAAATACTAGTGGAAGCTGCCAATTTCTTGGAGGTAGATTGGTTTCTTGGTTTAGCAAGAAACAGAAATCAATTTCTACATCAACTGCAGAAGCAGAATATATTGTTGCAGGAAGCTGTTGTGCACATATTCTTTGGATGAAGAATCATTTACTGGACTATGGGTTAGAATTTTCTAAAATACCCATTTACTGTGATAATCAAAGTGTTATTGCTATGACAGGTGTTAGGTCACACACACTATAGAGGGGGTGAATACAGTGTATAGTACACTCAAATCGAACTTTAAGAACTTAAGTAACAGAAAACAAACTTTATTGAGACAATAAACTATGTTACAGTATGGAACTGTTACCTCTCAGTGATGAACAAATATCACGAGAGCTGCTAGGGTTACAATGAATAATCTTCTCTAATAATGATAACACTTATAGTGTAAACCCTATGTCTGTGTTTATATACTACACAGTTACAAGATAATCGCTAATTGATATGGAATATAATTCTGCTTCCTAAAATATATCAATCAGATATCTTTTCTTCCAAGTATTCCATTCTTTACAGAATTCTTTCTTCATGCATATCTCTTCTTATGTTTATCTTGATCTTCTTTCCTTTAATCAGCTACTATCCTTATCTGATCGTCCTTCAGCACTTAAGTTATGATATCTATCTTCTAATGATTATCTCCTGATAACATAAGTATTGATATCCTTAAGTCCTGACTTCCAGTATAAGTACTGATCAACAGTTAAGTACTGATTTATCCTGTTCAAGTAAGATCTGAAAGCTAAACATAAAACATATTAGCCATGACATTATCAAATATATCTAACAATCTCCCCCAACTTGTAAATTAACATAATATAGAAGTTTAACAGATATTTGATGATGTCAAAAACATTAAGTACAAATACATGAGAATTAGACTAGATAACTACAACTTACAGTCCTTAAAGCTTTTACCAATTTCAACTTCTGATAACAACTTCAGTCTATATAAATATCAGAATTTAAGAAGTTGTAGATCTTCGACTTGGCTTCATCATTTTCTGATCTCTCTGATGTCAGGATTTGTTCTGAGATAGTTCTTCAACAAACATTTCTCAGCATATCTGAGTTTATCAATCATTCTCCTTTTGAGATCTTTAAGCTCTGCAGTATCTTCACCAGTTTGAAAGATTGCAGCTCTGAGATCACTGATCTTTGCTTTTCTCAACTCCTGATCTAGTCTTATGACATAAGCTTTTTCAGACTCTAGATTGAATTCAAGTCCCTTAATACCAAGATATGTTCTGATATGTGCAGTATTAGGCTTCATATCAACAATATCACCATTGTGATCTCTATACTTTGGAACATATATGTTGTCAGACTTAACAGAATAAAGCCTTTTATGTCTCTGAATATGTTCTTTTAAGTAGTTTGCAGCAGTCCCTGTTATTCTGTCATCCACTTGAAGTAAGAAAAGTACATGCTCCAATTCTTCAAAATACTTCAATGGAATGGCATTTTGTCTTATATGATAAACCCTACCATCTGTCATGAAATACAACATGATGTATTCTTTCAAGTAGGTATGGTAAACCATCTGTACAGATTCCAGTTGATTCAATCTCTCAGGAGTTGCTCCAATACCTGGTTCACTCAAGGAAGTTGGATCATTGGTAGTGTTGTGTACTCTTCTTTCATCAGTACTTCCCAATCCAGTTTTATCTCTTGCTTCCTTTCCAGTAACTACTCTTGCTTCAAAACCACTTGCAGTAGTCTTCAAAGATTGAGTCTGTTTTACTTTAGTGAATCCTGGTAGGAGTGTCTTTGACCTATTTTCTGATATCAAGTTAACTTGAGCTATATCAGAGGTTACTTGCTTCTTCTGAATATCAGAACTTACAAATTCTTGACTCTGAACAACTTGAGCCATGTCAGAGGTTATTTTAAGAACTTTTCTTGAAGTCAGAACAAGATCATCCTTTTCATCAGTAATTTCTTCTTCCTCAGGAGGTACATAAACCTTGATAGGTTCACCAACCTTTTCTTTACCCTTGGATCTTAGATCTATCTGTGGTTGTGATCTAGCCAATGTTGCTTCAGTATGTGTCCTTTCTTTGATCACAATGCCTTTGAGTTTTGGAAGTGATTTTTTACCAGAAGCTTCAGATTTAGATGTGACTTTCTCTGATTTAAGTCTGGCTTCTTCTTCCTTTAAACTTTCCAAGTCCATTCCTGTATTTTGTTGAAGAAATAACTGTCTTGACATTTCCTCATCAAGATCTAGAAGTTCATCAGAACTTATCCTTTTACCAGCAGCAGAACTTATTCTTTTCCCAGTATCAGAACTTGTCATGTGACTAGCTTGTCTTGATGTAAACCTTCTACCTTGACTATGACCGCTACCCATTCCAGAGTATCCTTGATCATCATTTCCATCATCCTTTCCTTGCAGTGTCTTGTTAGTTTTGCATTTGGACTTAATTACCTTCTCCCCCTTTTTGGCATCAGCAGATAGTAAAAGAGAGATAAGTAATTCCACTGAGGATTGGATTTCAGTAAGTTGCGATTGCTGAGAAGCTTGATTTGTCAGAATTTCATCAATCTGAGCTTGCTGTTTCTCTTGAGTTTTCTCAATATAAGCAATCCTGTCAATGGTAGGTTGAAAGAACTTTTTCTTTTCAATTTTCCAAACTTGTTCCTGTTTGATAAAGTTCTCCTGAATCTTGTGTAGCTCTGCATGAGTAGTTGAATGAAGACCTTGTAGATGTTTAGTACTCAATGCAGTGACTCTAAGCTGGGTTTTAAAATCATCAGAATTTAACATTTCATCAGCTTTAGTCAAGTGCTCAGCAAGATGTTTTTCAGTTGGAACACATGAAACTGAGTTCCATTCCTTAGTCCACTCTTGACCTGCAGGAGTTTCACTCCAAGGTACTGGTGCTTCCCCGGTAACAAACTTCTTTACCAGTTCAGACTTAGGAAGAGTCTGTTGAGGAGTATGTCCTGAAGGACCTGCTTCATCAGCATCTACAGTTGGAGCAGCATCACCAGTATCTCCAGCATTTGCAGCATCAGAACTTAAAGAATCAGTATCTTCTGATAAGACAATAGTGTGAGTCGCAATGGAGGCTTCAGCATCCTCTAATTGCTGATCTGATACTAAGTTCTGATCAACAGCCATATCCTGATGCTCACCTAAAGTCTGATCATCAGCATCTTGATGCAGAGAAGGTGTTGTTGATAACTCTGGAGTTTGAACAGCATCAGTAACAGGTGTTGTGGAAGGATTATTTGTTGTTGGAGTTTCTAAGAGAAATACTTCAGACACAACCAAGTGTTGAACATCAATATCAGCACTTGTGCCTGGATCAACAAGAGACACAGATGGTGAGTTAGCCTTGTCAGATACAGCTTCCTGAGATGGAGTTGATGGAGAAGAAGTGACTGGAGCAAATTCCTTGTCTTGTGAGATCAGAGATTCCTGATCCCCTTTCTTAACTGCTTCCTCTTCATCATCTGAAACTGGCCTTTGTGCCCTCTGTTTCTTGTACTTCCTTGTTGATTTGGATTCCTTGGGAGTTTCAGGAACTGTCATTCGTCTAAGCCTCTTGAGAAGCCTAGAACCCCCAATTTCAGAATCCTTCTGAGAAATCTCTTTCTCAGCTTCAGTTACAACAGGTTCTCTAGCAGGAACCGGTTCCTCAGAATCAGATTCATCTCTCAATGCAATCCTCCTTCTCTTTTGAGGTGTTTGAGGAACATTCTTTGTCCTCTTTGGCTTGGAAGATGAAGATTTCACAGTAGGTGCTGAAGATGAAGGTTGAGCAGTCTGTGAAGTGGAGAGATAGGATTTGAGATATGTTCTGAGGGTAGGTTGAGTAGAATGAGAGGTAGGTACTGAGGTTGATGGATTTTGGGTGTTTGGAGTTGGTTGGACATCAGAGTAAACAGATCTATAAGTATCAGGATCAGCATTTACTAGGATCTGTTTTACAGACTGAGGAATCTGTAAAGGTATAACCACTTTTTTCTTAGTATCAGCATTTACCAGGTCATTAAAGTATCATTTTGCAACCTTAAAAGGTGGGGTTTGGGTGCTGACTAAATGAGGTTCATCAGTACAATAAGTGTAAATAAGTTGACAGAATCTAGCAAAATAAATAACATCTCGATCCTCTGTCATCCTATCCCCAATAAAACCAATTAAAGCAGTTGCAAAATCAAAATGAGTTTGATTGATAATTGCATACCCGATGTGCTGACTCATAATTGGAATAGCATCAAAATTCGAACATTTGTTCCCAAAAGCTTTGGTGATGCAATCAAAGAAGAAACTCCATTCTCTTCTGATATTAGCCCGTTTCAACTGTCCAAGTTTCGTCAGACTCTTTTCATATCCCAATTCAGCCATTAACTCCCGAAGGGCTGAGTCCTCTGAAATTGAGAAAGTACAATCTTCTGGAAGATGTAAATCCCTGCGTACTGTACCAGAAGTGACTGCAAAGGATGAATCACCCACTTGGAAGATAATACTGGGAGTTCCACGTTGACCACCATCATCAAAAAGTCCAGTCCTCCAAAACCTCAGAACTTGTTGGCTTGAAAAGAATTCAGGCTGTGTTAATGCATACCCAACCTCACTATGTGCAAGAAGATCTTGCACAAAGTGCAATTCAGATGGAGCTTCAGTGTGATCAAGAACTACAGCATAGTTGTTGGGGACAAACTTAGCTCCATCAATGATTAAATCCTTTGGTGCCATGTGAAAAAAAATTGAGATTCAAGTATGCCTGTTAGGTGTTTGATATACTGTCTGTATGAAAAACTAACGTGAGAAATAAAGAGAAAGAGAGTAAAAGTAAGGAGAGAGATAAAATATGAAGAAAATAAAAGATTAAAGAAATCTTCTCTCTGTTGTACTTATACTTTGAACAAAAATGTTACCGTTGGACACCTGTCAGACATGCAGTAATAACGGACAGTTACCGGGCTCGAGAAAACAGGAATCATTACTTACCCATTTGCCTAGTTTCAAGGAAAAACCGTTCCATTTATCAAGAGAAACAGTTTTAATTCAAAATTTAAACCGTTATCACTGATTGAATTATTTTTCACTGCATCATTAATATTCTGAAAATACATCACATGAAAATAACCAAGATAAATTAGATAAGTAAGTGCTGAAAACGAATCAGAACTTAATATAAAACAAAATTTATATGGTCATCAGAATATCAATCAGGATTTATCAATACAAGATAAAATAACTCAGAGACAAAATCTTGAAGTAAAAACAACTTTCATTAATATATCAAGACAATACATTTATGAAATGGAAATTACATCAATACTTATACAAGATTTTCCCTAAGCTTCTAAACCGAACATCAACAGCCTTAGTCCTAGCTAAGAAGCCTGACAAAGCTGATGATGAAGAAAAACAGGAAGAAGACAAGATTAAATCATTTCTTCTTCTTCCTACTCTCGACAAACAGAATGGCGAGTCTGATGATTCGCTCTTGCTGGCGGAGAGCTTCCAGCCTTTCCTCCTCCAATCGCTTCAGATGGCGATGGTAGTCCATATAGAAGAACAGGAGGTGTGTCAGTACCTCCTGTGGGACAGAGTCCCATATCTCCTCAGGAATGGCTGTGACATGCCATTCCTGCTGCCAATCGGCACAGCTTAGCTCCATATTGAAGTTTTGGTAGTTCAAAAACATGTTGTATCTGACCATTGTGTTTTTGAAAGAAGAAGTATGAAGATAAGTGTGTGAGAAGAATTTGATGGAAAGAATGATGTGAAGTGGCTGCTTATATAGGCAAGAGAATTCCAGGAGACGCAAAGAAATTAAATGCTGACAGGTAGAATTAATTCTACCTCGTCTCCCTAGACTTTGAAAAAGAATAACATTCATTGGAAAGAGGAAACATGGTTTAAAGCGCACAAGAAACAAGTAACATTGGACTGTTCAGGTATAAATACCATTAACCCTAACCATAGTGACTATTAATCTTCCACTTTAACATATTCAATTATTAACTGAGACTGTTATCAAATTTTATTCACAGATAAGTCAAGTAAAACATTAGACTGTAATATCAGACATTTAACAGTCATCAGAACATAATTTCTTAACTCGAAAAAGGAATGCCCATCTTAGTAAATCCTCATACAAGTTCTAAGTTATAGACTTCAGAACTTAATCATTAGAACGTGTAACTAGAACTTGTCCTCAGAATTTGTGCAAAGTGACACAGTGACTGTTTATCTAAAATAACATAGACCACCACAGTAATTTTGATCATTCATATGGAGTGATTAGTGTGTGCATTAAGCTAAATAACAGACAAAGAGTAAAGTCTGAGTCACTTTAGTACATCTTAGAAATAAGGCATAACTAAAATTTTGCTAAAGAGCTGTCATTGTCATAAAACCTACTGATGAATGAGTTCATGCTTGAGTCCACCTCAACTATTTTGTGCTAATTTTATGCATCTTTTGAAATTCTATTTTACAGTGGCTTCTCAGTGTAAGTGAGTCACGAATGTTTATCAGAATTTATGCTATTATCAGAGTATTTCTCCAATAATCATAGAGTGTGAAAAGTCACCAAGAAAATATTTTGCTTTTCTAATGCATATTTACTTAATACCAGCAATGCACTTGGGTCGTCCCTTCCACATTTTTACTCTAGATCTCAAAGGAGTACCTGATTTTATTCTTTGATCTTTTTGCTTTTTCTTTTGATAAGTGAGGTTTATCAGCACTTAGTACATTCAGCAGTTTTACTAGTATCAGAACTTAACAGATGAGTAGCATTATTCTAATTTGTGACTTAGTAATAAGATATACAAAGTAAACTTAACTAAGCTCAATTATCAGAATTTGCTAGTGTCATAAGATTTCCACTGAAATAATTACTTCTTACATGGAATCATTTGTTTATTGAAGACTACTAGATCAGTATCTAGCACAGTTATCCTCATAGGATTGAATAGGTACTTGAACAAACATATCACTTATCAGAGTTTAGAAACATATATCAGACAACAGTCAGTACTTAAAGACATTTATCAATTAAGCACAGAATACACAATGAGATTAATTCTGTAAATACTGAGCATAAAGTCTGATAACACAGAACAAGACTAAGCAGATTTAGAGAAAGAACCTGAAACCATTCCAAGTTCATTTACCAATCTTGTAAAAGTAGCTTCACACAGTGGTTTTGTGAAGATATTTGCTAGTTGTTGATCTGTGGGAACAAAATGCAATTCCACTGTACCTTCATCCACATGTTCCCTGATGAAGTGGTACCTGATGCTGATGTGCTTTGTCATAGAGTGTTGAACTGGATTACCTGTCATAGCAATAGCACTTTGATTATCACAGTAAATAGGGATTTTGTAATATGTTAACCCATAATCCAGTAACTGATTCTTCATCCAAAGAATTTGTGCACAACAGCTTCCTGCAGCAATATACTCTGCTTCTGCAGTTGATGTGGAAATTGACTTTTGTTTCTTGTTGTACCAAGAAACCAATCTGCCTCCAAGAAATTGACAGCTTCTACTTATGCTTTTCCTGTCAATTTTGCAACCTGCAAAATCTGCATCTGAGTAACCTATTAGTTTAAAATATGATTCTCTAGGATACCATAATCCCAGAGCAGCTGTTCCTTTAAGATACTTAAAGATTCTTTTTACAGCTGTTAAGTGAGGTTCTCTTGGATCTGCTTGAAATCTTGTACAAAGACAGGTAGCATACATGATATCAGGTCTACTAGCAGTTAGATAGAGTAGAGAGCCAATCATACCTCTGTAGTCAGTAATATCTACTGATTTACCGGTATCCTTATCCAGTTTTGTTGCAGTGGCCATTGGAGTGGATGCACTTGAACAATCTTGCATTCCAAATTTCTTCAGCAAGTTTCTGGTGTACTTGGTTTGACAAATAAAAGTGCCTTCCTCATTCTGCTTGACTTGAAGGCCCAGAAAATAGCTAAGTTCCCCCATCATACTCATCTAATATCTTGACTGCATTAGTTTGGCAAACTTCTTGCAAAGTTTGTCATTTGTAGATCCAAAAATGATATCATCAACATAAATCTGGACCAGAAGTAAGTCCTTTCCATGGTTGAGGTAGAACAGTGTTTTGTCTATTGTCCCTCTATTGAATCCACTTTCCATAAGAAACTGAGCTAAAGTCTTATACCATGCTCTAGGAGCTTGCTTAAGTCCATAAAGTGCTTTATCAAGCCTGTAGACATAATCTGGATGTTTGGTATCTACAAAACCTGGAGGTTGTTCAACATATACCTCCTCCTCCAATTCTCCATTGAGAAAAGCACTTTTCACATCCATTTGAAAGACAGTAAACTTTTTGTGAGCAGCATAAGCCAAGAATATCCTTATGGCTTCTAACCTAGCAACTGGTGCAAATGTTTCATCATAATCAATTCCCTCCTGTTGAGAATATCCTTTTGCAACCAGCCTTGCCTTATTCCTTGTAATTATGCCATCACTGTCAGTTTTGTTTCTGAATACCCACTTTGTACCAACAACAGATCTATTCTTTGGTCTTGGCACTAGGGTCCAGACTTTGTTTCTTTCAAATTCATTCAACTCTTCCTGCATTGCTTGCACCAAATCAACATCTTGAAGAGGTTCTTCCACTTTCTTTGGCTCAGTCTGAGAGAGAAAAGAATTGTAAAGACATTCATTTGAAGTACCTGTTCTAGTTCTGACACCTGCATCAGGATTTCCAATTATCAAATCAGGTGTATGTGATTTTGTCCACTTCCTTGCAGATGGAAGGTTTTCTCTAGAACTGGATGCTCCCCCATGATCCATGCTATCTTCATTTTCATTTTCTGATGCTCCCCCTGAAACTATGCTCTCTGAGTTGGAGTCTTCAGTATTTAAATTTTCAGCACTATCAGAACTTGGCTTATCAGAACTTGACGAATCAGAATTTGAAGAGCCAGATGTATGTTCTGATGTTTCTTGAGCTGTGGTAGGATCTTGAGTATGCTCCCCCTGCATCGGTGCATCTTCCCTTGGCGTAGCCACCACAGTTTCAATAACATCAGAGTTTATTCCATCAGAGTTTACAGTATCAGGACTTAGACTTTCAGGATTTTCAGTATCAGAATTTGAGTCTTCATTTTCAAATCTCAGCTGATCATGGTCAATGAAATCTTCAAGACCAGTAATCTTCTTGTCATCAAAAGAGACATTGATAGATTCCATGACTACTTTTGTTCTCAAATTATAGACTCTGAAGGCTTTTGTGGAAAGTGGATATCCAACAAAGATTCCTTCATCAGCTTTTAGATCAAACTTTGATAGCTGTTCAGTATGAGTCTTGAGAACAAAACACTTGCATCCAAATACATGAAAGTATTTCAGATTTGGCTTCTTTTTCTTCACCATCTCATATGGTGTTTTTCCATGCTTGTTAATGAGTGTTGCATTTTGAGTAAAACAAGCAGTCTGCACAGCTTCAGCCCAGAAATAGGTTGGAAGCTTTGCTTCTTCAAGCATTGTACGTGCAGCTTCAATGAGAGTTCTATTCTTCCTTTCAACAACTCCATTTTGTTGTGGAGTTCCAGGAGCAGAAAATTCCTGCTTTATTCCATGGTTTTTGCAGAACTCTTCCATTATCAAATTCTTGAACTCAGTGCCATTATCACTCCTTAAAACTTTCACAGAATCTTTGACCATTTTATCCAGATGTTTGACATGATCAATCAAGATTGATGCAGTTTCACTTTTTGTATGCAAGAAATACACCCATGTGTATCTGGTGAACTCATCCACTATGACCAACGCATACTTCTTCTTTGCAATAGACATGACATTTACTGGACCAAATAGATCAACATGTAGTAGATGATAAGGCTCAAGAATTGATGATTCAGTCTTGCTCTTGAATGAAGATTTTCTTTGTTTGGCTTTCTGACAAGAATCACAAAGACCATCAGGAGCAAATACTGTGTTTTGCAATCCTCTCACAAGATCTTTCTTGACCAGTTCATTTATATTGCTGAAATTTAAATGAGAGAGTTTCTTATGCCAATTCCAGCTTTCTTCAATTGATGCTCTACTCATCAGACAGATTGCAGAACCATCAGTACTTGTTGAAAGCTTAGCTTCATAAATGTTAACACGCCTGTAGCCTTTCAGAACAACTTTGCCTTTAGATTTACTCACAATTTCACAGTGTTCTTCAAAGAAATCAACATGATAACCTCTGTCACAGATTTGACTTATACTCAGTAGGTTGTGTTTAAGTCTTGAGACCAGAGCTACTTGTTTAATTATGACATTTCCAAGATTGATATTGCCATATCCCAATGTTTTTCCAATGTTGCCATCTCCATAAGAAACACTTGGGCCAGCTTTCTCCATAAAGTCTGATAGCAGGGCCTTATTTCCAGTCATATGTCCTGAACATCCACTATCCAGAACTAGAATATTTTTCCTGTTGCCCTGCAATCATAAAGACCACTAATTATTAGTTTTAAGGACCCAGACTTGCTTGGATCCTTTGGCCTTATTAAGTTTGTTAACATTTGCAGCGGTTTTAGCATCAGAGTTTATGTTAACATTTTTCTTATCAGAACTTACACTATCAGACTTTGAATCAGAATTTACACTAGAAGGAACAATGGAAACTTTCTTCAAAGAAGGTTTTATTTGATAATAATCATAGTACAAGCTATGATATTCCTTACAAGTATAAATGGAATGCCATAAACTACCGTAATGAAAACAAGGATTTTGTGGTTTGTATCTAACAGACTGACTCTTAACTCTTGACTTTGAAGGTAAGGAGTTAATATTCTTATTCTTCCTGCAAAAAGAAGCCGGATGGTTAGAACTTCCACAGTTATGACATGTTTTCCTAGAAGCATCAGGAACAGGTTTATAATTATTGCTTTTATTCGCACCTTCCTTTCCATTCCTATTTTTCCTAGGTGATTTTACCTTGTTTGCATTCTTAACATCTTTCAGCTTATGCTTAAGCTGCTTCTTTGTCATTAAGCCTATATTCACTTCAGCTGTCTTTTCCTGTTTTAGTTTGTCAGAAGTTAATTTCTTTGTAACTTTTAATTTTTCATTTTCAGACTTTATAGTTACAAACTTAACAGGTTTTAACTTTGGCTTTTACTTATCAACAGACTTAATTTCTTCAGTTCCTTTATCATTCTTATCTTCTCCATAACCTAATCCCTCTTTCCAGTTTCCACTACTTAGCAAATTTTGAGTTATTTTGCCAGAGTTAGTCCAAGTCCTGATAATCTCTCTTTCCTTTTCTAACTCAGTTTTTAGAGATTCATTTATTTTTAGCATTTCATTCCTAACATAAAAAGCATCATCTCTATCCTTCTGAGTTTGATGGAACATGACTAACTCTTTTTCTAAGAAATCATTTCTTTTCTTAAATGCAAGATTTTCAGAAGTTAATCTTTCACATGTTAAAGTTTGATCTCTATAACTAACAAACATGGTTTTAAGATATCTTCTCAACTCATTAATATCATCAGTATGAAAAGCATAAGTAGTCTGAGGTACCTTTGTTTCAGCAGCTTCAGAACTGCTTTCAGCACTTTCTTTATCAGCATTTGCCATCAATGCATAGTTTTCCTCACTTTCAGAGTCTGAAGTGTCTGTCCAGCTTTTCTGCTTTGTGACAAGAGCCTTGCCTTTGTCACCCTTTACCTTCTTGCAATCAGGAGATATGTGGCCTTTCTCACCACAGTTATAGCATTTAACATTGGTGTAATCTCCTCTGTCATACTTTCCTCCTCTGCCTTCAGATCTTCTGAAATTCTTCTTATCAGAACTTATGCCTTTCCTGGAAAACTTCTTTCCCTTCCTGAACTTCCTGTATGCAATCTTTGTGATTCCTTTCACCATAAGAGCACACAGCTTCATCATCTCCTCATCAGCATCAGTCTCAGGCAAGCTTTCAGAATCTAAGTCATCATCACTCTCAGAACTTGATGACTCAGTATCAGACTTTATGAAAAGAGCTTTACCCTTGTCTTTCTTTGAGGAAGCTGCTTTGGGGAATTCTTCTTCAGCCTTAAGAGCAACTGTCCTTGACTTTCCTCCTTTCCTCTTGCTTCTTTGTTCCATCTCCAGCTCATGAGTCTTGAGCATTCCATAGATTTCGTCAAGAGTTGTTTCATCAAGATTGTAGTTGTCTCTTATTGTCGTTGCCTTCAAATCCCAGCATTCAGGAAGAGCTAACAGGAACTTAAGGTTTGAATCTTCAAGATAATACTCTTTATCAACCAATGACAAATCATTCAAAAGTTTGACAAATCTATCATATAAATCATTCAATGACTCATTAGTCTTTGAGTCAAAGTGTTCATACTCTTGAGTGAGTATTGTCTTCCTGTTCTTCTTAATTGTGTCAGTTCCCTGACACCTTGTTTCCAGAGCATCCCATATCTCCTTAGCAGTCTTGCAGTTGATTACCCTGTTTGACATTACATTATCAATGGCACTATTGCAGTAAGTGTCGTACCTTAGCATCCTTAGCAATTGATGCTATGTCTTCAGCAGTATAATCACTCTTCTCCTTTGGTACAGTCTTTGCTGCTTCACCTGCAACTGCAACTGCGAGCTTGGTTGGTTTGTGAGGGCCTTCCTTGATTCTATCAAGGTATTCTGGATCTGTTGCTTCCAGGAACATGGTCATCCTTACCTTCCATATGGGATATTCAGATGGTCTCAGTATGGGAACTCTGATGGTCTCATACCGACTCTGAATTTGTGTCTTTGGTGGTTCCTCAGTTTTGGTAGGCTTAGTTGGAGTTTCTGTGTCCGACATGATTGTGTTTGGATCTTTAACTGTATGTATGTTAACAGATAGGCTCTGATACCAATTGTTAGGTCACACACACACTGTAGAGGGGGTGAATACAGTGTATAGTACACTCAAATCGAACTTTAAGAACTTAAGTAACAGAAAACAAACTTTATTGAGACAATAAACTCTGTTACAGTATGGAACTGTTACCTCTCAGTGATGAACAAATATCACGAGAGCTGCTAGGGTTACAATGAATAATCTTCTCTAATAATGATAACACTTATAGTGTAAACCCTATGTCTGTGTTTATATACTACACAGTTACAAGATAATCGCTAATTGATATGGAATATAATTCTGCTTCCTAAAATATATCAATCAGATATCTTTTCTTCCAAGTATTCCATTCTTTAAAGAATTCCTTCTTCATGCATATCTCTTCTTATGTTTATCTTGATCTTCTTTCCTTTAATCAGCTACTGTCCTTATCTGATCGTCCTTCAGCACTTAAGTTCTGATATCTATCTTCTGATGATTATCTCCTGATAACATAAGTACTGATATCCTTAAGTCCTGACTTCCAGTATAAGTACTGATCAATAGTTAAGTACTGATTTATCCTGTTCAAGTAAGATCTGAAAGCTAAACATAAAACATATTAGCCATGATATTATCAAATATATCTAACAACAGGTAATCCAGTTCAACACTCAATGACAAAGCACATCAGCATTAGGTACCATTTCATTAGGGAACATGTGATGGAAGGTACAGTAGAATTGCATTTTGTCCCAACAGATCAACAACTAGCAGATATCTTCACAAAACCACTATGTGAAGCTACTTTTACAAGACTGGTAAATGAACTTGGATGGTTTCAGGTTCTTTCTCAAAATATGTTTAGTTTTTGTTCTCACGCATCAAACTTTATGATCAGTGTTTAGAGATTGTCTTATCTCCGTGCAATATGTGCTTAAATTGTAACATATTAAACACTGCTTATTATCTGATGTGATTCTATAAACTCTGAAAGTGTTTTGAATGTTCTGTGAATATTCAATCCAATGAGGATTATATTGTTAGATGTTGACTTAGTAGTCTTTAACAAACTATGTATCCCATGTTTGAACTAGTTGTTTATGTGGAAATCAATAACACAAGCAAATTCTGATTTTGATCTTAGTCAAATTTACTTTGTGTATCTTTTTACTAAGTCACAAACTAGATTATTGCTTCTTATCTGTCAAATTCTGATGTCAGTAAATCTTGAGGATGAACTACATGCTTGATAAGCCTCACTTATCTGAAGAAAACAAAAGAAAAGAAAAATTGAAATCAGGTACTCCTTTGAGATCTAGAGTAAATATGTGAGAGGGAAAATCCAAGTGCATTGATGGTATTAATTTATATGCATTAGAAAAGCAAATTGATTTTTCTTGGTGACTTTTCACATTCTCTGATTACCGGAGAAATACTCTGATAACAGCATAAATTCTGATGGCAGTTGTAACTCATTTACATTGAGAAGCCACTGTCTAAAGAATTTCAAAAGATGCATAAAATGAGCACCAACAGTTGAGGTGGATTCTTGCATAACTTTATTCTACAGAAGACTTCAAAATTAAAGATAGATTTTAAGCACTTTTCTTAGTTATGCCTTATTTCTAAGATATACTGAAGTTTATCAGACTTTAATCTTTATCTGATCATTTGCACATACACACACTATCACTCCATATGAACGATGAATATTACTATGGTGATTAAGTTATTTCAGATAAACAGTTAAGCATTATTTGCATAAATTCTGAGGACAAGTTCTGATTATGTTTTGATGATTAAACTCTGAAGAAACCAGTCAGTATTTATGTGAAGAATGACACAAACGGTCATTCACTTTTTGAGTACAGAAGCCATGTTCTGATGACCATTAAATTCTGATAATAGTCAAGTTCTGATGCAAATCTTGATGGAAACTCTGATGCTTACGTGACATTTTTTAATTACTTGACTTATTTACTGTAACGGTCATAATTTATCAGAAAATAACTAGGTGAGATAAAAATAGTGATGATCATTTGGTTGATGGGTTGCGTGTTGTTTTGGTAACAGCATGTGAGCAATAATTACTGCACATTTACCGTGTCCACTAATAATGTTTTGACTGTTTACATGCTGCCAGGTGTAAAATGTTTGTTCTACTTCCAAAAAGAGCCCTTGTCATGTGGAGAGTATAAATACTAGAGTTAAAAGATTTCAACAATCTTTTACCTACTTTTATTTTTTTTCCTAATCTCTCTTATTTTACTCTCTCTCTTTTTCTCTCTATCTTCTAACGGACTTTCTTACAGGCATTTTATCAAACACCTTGTAAACACACAACTTTTCACTTAATTTTTCACAGAAATGGCACCAAAGGATCTTATTTATGATGGAGCCAAGTTTGTTCCCAACAACTACATGGCTATTCTCAACAAGGACGAGGCTCCTTCTGAACTTCACTTCATTCAAGACTTTCTTTCTCGAAGTGAAATTGGGTATGCTCTGACCCAACCACAACTTCTCTCAGGCAAACAAATTCTGGAGTTCTGGAGGTCCGGGGTATATGATGATGGTGGTGAAAATGGGTCCCAAAGTATTATTTTTTCAACTAGGGAAGATGAGCATCTGGTTACCTTGTCTACTATTCGACAAGCTTTGCATCTACCAGAAAACTGTACTTACAGTTCACAAGTTGGGGAGTCAGCTCTTCAAAATATGATGGCAAATCTTGGGTATGAGAAATCTTTGTCCAAGCTGGGACAACTGTAGAGGCCCTATATCAGGAGGGAGTGGAGCTTCTTTTTCGACTGCATTACCAAAGCTTATGCCAACAAATGCTCCAACTTTGATGTTATCCCAATAATGAGTCAGCAAATTGGGTATGCCCTTCTTAATCAAACTCATTTTGATTATGCTACTGCAATTTTGGGTTTTATAGGTGATAGGATGAAAGAAGATAGCAACACAGTTTATTTTGCTAGATTCTGTCAGCTTATATATAATTTCTGTTGTTCTGATGCACCTCAAAACTTTAGTGAGACAATTGAACCCTTTAAACTTCACAAAAGGGCTTTCATAGACTTAATATCTGTAAAACAGTTCTTAGTAAATTTTGATCCTCTCACATACACACCCATATATCCTGATGTTACACCTACATAACCTACCACTTCTCAACCTCCACCAACCCAGCCTTCCAACTCTCAACCACAGCCTACCATCATAACCTATTTCCAACCAGCACAATCCTCTCAACCACAATCATCAACACCTACAATCAGAACCTCACCTCTCAAATCCAAACCAACCTCTGGTACTTCTCAAAAGGTGCCAGTTGTAAAATCTGACAAATCCTCTAGGCCCAAAAGAACTATCTATGTGCCTAAATCTCCACCAAGGAGAAGAAAGAGGATTATTATGAGGGATGAATCTGATGAGGATGAACAGGTCCAGGTTTCTACATCAGAACCTGTGATAGTAGAAGCTGAAAAGGTAATTTTTCAGAAGGAGGTAGAAGCTGAAGAGTCAACTCTTCAGAAAGAGAATGAAGCTGAGGGTTCTGGAATTCTGAAAAGGAAAAGACCTTCAAGTTCTGATACAGATAAAGTCACTCCTCCATCTAGATAATCAAGGAAGATGAGAGCAGGTAAGCATATGGCACAACCTCAATCTGAGGATGCTAAAGATACTGAGTAAGGGGATCAGGAATCTCTGATCTCATCAGAACCTACAGTAATTGAAGCCCTTCCAACACCTGAAGACACTGTTCATGACACAGTGATCACTCCTCTTATCTCTCCATTCAAAGAAAATGCTACAATTGAAGATTCAGGATGAAGTCCTGAAATTGATATTCATAAGTTACATATACCAACTGTCTTGTATCTGGAAGCACCACAAGCAAATGAGTCAACTCCACCTGTTTCTCCATTAAATGTTGATATTCCTACTACTCTAATTCTGGATTTGGATCCTGAAATAGATGAAGTAGTTCCAAAATCTCCTTCAGCTACACACACTCTTATGTTATTAGAAGATGAGGAGATGTTATCAAGTTCTGGAGACAGTGCTCTAGTTAATGCTCCAATTCTTGGAAAGGAGGCACTACTTAAATTTGTTGAAGAAGATGCTCTTGTTCCATGGGAAGAAACTCACAGAGGAGTTGAATAGACCAAGAAGTGGAATGAACCTGACTTCATTCCAAGCTCAAATGTTCTGAAAGATCATATTTCAAAAGCTGATGAGTTGCTGACAAATTCTGATTTTAAGACACAACTTAAAGTCATTGCTCTCAGTACTAAATCTCTTCAAGGTCTACACTCCACAACTCAGGCAAAGGTTGATAAACTTCAAGAAACAGCTGATAAGCTAGACATGGAGATCAAACTAGACAAAAAGAGATTTATCAGACCTATTCAAGAGAAAATGGAAGCAATTGAGAAAGTTCAAGAAAAGCAGCAGGCCCAACTGGATGAGGTCTTGCAAAATCAAGTTGCTCAACAAATTCAATTAACTGAAATCCAATCTTTAGTGGAACTTCTTCTCTCACTAATCCTGACAGATGATGCCAAAAAGGGGGAGAAGATAGTTAAGTCCAAATGCTCAACTAGTCAAGTACTGAAGAAGAAGGATGATAAGAGAGATGACCAGGGAAACCCTAGCAAGGGCAAAGGTCAAGGTCAAGGGAAAAATAGCAAAGTTTCTTCACAGAAACTAATTTCTGATTCTAGTAAATCTTCTACACAAAAGAATTCAAGTTCTGAAGTTGTAAATGCTCAAACTCTGATAGCAAGTTCTGATAATCAAAATCTGATATCAAGTTGTGATGTTCTCATTCAGTCTGGAAGTTAAGACTCTCAGAAGTTTTTACAAACTCTGAAGCTTAAGGGAAGGGAGACTATTGTCTACTATAAGTATCCCAAGATTCATACACTTGATGAAGAAATTGCTAAAAGATTGTTTCTCAAACATAATCCTGGAAGGGATTTAGAGACTCTAAAGGAGGAAGAAGCTAGATTTGCAGCTGGGAAGACAAATCTTAAATCTAAAGCTTCTAATGCAAAGAAGCCTCCCAGACCTAAGGTGAAAGGCATTGTGATCAAGAAAAGTTCAACTTCTGAGGCTTCAAAGCCCAAGACAAGATTACAAGTTGAAATTGATCCCAAGGCAAAAGGGAAAGGAAAGATTGATGAACCAAAAAAGAAACAGGATATGAAGATTACTCAAATCTTGATGAATCCTTTGTGCAAAATGGTTCAAGTTTTTGATGATACAGCTGTAGAAGATAAAACCATTGAAACTCTGAAAAGAAAGAAGATAACAGAAGAATCTAAGACAACCTCTGACATAGCTCAAGTGGTTAAGAGTGAAGACATTTCAGAATAACAAGGTATAAATGAAACAGCAAATCCTGATCAAGTCATCAAAATATCAACCTCTGACAGAGCTCAAGTTGATTTGAACAAGATGACAGTTACTGATAAGAAGAAACTTCTATGGACAAAATGTTACATTATCAGATCCTAAGAAAAGTCAACTGCTATCTGATTTCTTGACTGTTGGATTGAATGACAGAGAAACAAGAGACAGATCGGGGTTAGGATCAAGCGAAGCCAAGCTGAAAACAGGAGTTGAAGTAACTATCAAAAGATCCATTCTTATTAACTGACAAACAACTTGAGGAAGTTACACAGAAACACCTTGACAAGGTTATATGTGTTCAAGTGGTACTGGATGCTAATGATAAGAGTAATGTCAAGGAAAAGATGATTCTGTTTCTTGAAGATGGAAGAACATACAGAATGTCAGAATCAGATATGCTGAACAAATCTCTCAAAGAACTTCAATTCTTTTATTATCTTTTGGAGATAAAGTCTGAGATTACCAGAAGATGGTCAAATTTCATAATGAAGACCATAAGGGATAAAGCCAGAATCTCCGGATCAAGGGTTGTAGAATTTATTTCAAAGATAATTGAAGATGATGGAAGTAAAATTTTAATGAAGAAGAATTCTGCTAAACTTGAAGTTATTTTGAAAGAAAAATGTATGTGCTATAATGAAGACTCATCTCATCCAAGGGTAATCGGACTTGGTGATGGATTAGAAAGAAATCACATCTCAGCACTAGGACTGCCATCTACCAGATTGGAAGTTAAGATGAAGAACTGAAGCAAGTCAAGGCTACATTAGCTCAAGTCCTGAGAAATGCAGAAGAGAAGCTGATATCAAACTTTGTCAGTAATCACTTTGGATTCAGATTGATTCAATAATATTGGTAAAAGCTGCAAGGACTGTAAGTTGTAGTTAGTTGTCTAAATAAACTCTCATTGCATTTTTACTTAAATGTTTTTGACATCATCAAATCTATTAACTTGTATATTTTTCATAATTTACAAGTTGGGGGAGATTGTTAGATATATTTGTGATGTCATGTCTAATCTGATTTGTTTAGTTTTAGAACTTAATATCAGGACTTACTGGAAATCAGAACTTATTGAAGTCAGAACTTATATCAGAACTTAAGGCGTCAGGATTTATATCATGAATTAAGTGCGGGTACTTCAGATAAGGAATGCAGCTGATTTAAAGGAGATGATTATGACTAAAATAATAGCAGATATGCATGGAGAGTTGGACGACTAAAAACTTGTAGAAGATAATATCTGATTGATATATTTTAGGAGACAGAATTATATTCCATATCGATTAGAAGATATCTTGTAACTGTGTACTATATAAACACAACTTAGGGTTTACACTATAAGTGTTATCATTCACGAGAACATTATTCATTGTAACCTAGCAGCTCTTATTGATATTGTTCATCACTAAGAGAGTAGTTTAACCTACTTTGTAATAGAGCTTATTATATTGAATAAACTTGATTACTGTTACATACTTGTGTTCTAAATCGATTTGATTGTATCAACATTATATTCAACCCCCTTCTATAGTGTTGTGTGACCTAACAAACCCCTTCTTCAAGTCAAAGATCCATAAACTCAGGAGGAGTTTCTGATCATCAAAACTCTACTAATCATCAAGACAATAATGAGGCCTCTTCATCTAGAGCTAATCTACCACAACAGAGAAAATGGACTAGAGATCATCCTTTTGAACTCATTATTGGTGATGCGTCTTCTAGAGTTCAAACTAGGAAAACAACTCAAGAAGAATGTCTGTATAGCGGCTTTCTTTCTAAGGAAAAACTAAAGAAGGTAGAAGAAGCTCTGTTGGATCCTGATTGGGTTTTAGATATGCAGGAGGAGCTAAACCAATTTGAAAGGAATGAGGTATGAAAGCTGGTACCCAAGCCTAAAGGAAAGAATCCAATTGACACCAAGTGGGTATTCAGAAACAAGATGGATGAAAATGGTATAGTTGTTAGTAACAAAGCTAGATTGGTTGCGAAGGGCTACTGTCAACAAGAAGGAATATATTTTGATGAAACTTTTGCTTTGTTGCAAGACTTGAAGTCATCAGAATCTTCTTAGCCTATGCAGCCCATGCCAATTTTATTGTCTATCAAATGGATGTCAAAAGTGCCTTTCTGAATGGAGATTTGGAGGAGGAAGTCTATATCAGTCAGCCTCCTGGTTTTGAAGATTCAAATTTTCCAGAATATGTCTACTATCTTTTGAAAGCACTTTATGGATTGAAGCAAGCACCTAGAGCCTGGTATGACACTTTGTCAAAGTTTTTCTTAAAAAATCACTTCACAAGAGGTACTGTTGACAAAACTTTATTCTTTAAAAATGTTAATGGCTCTAGTATACTTGATCAAATTTATGTAGATAATATTATATTTGGCTCTACAGATGAAAAACTTTGCAAAAAGTTTGCTAAATTGATGCAAAGTAAATATGAAATGAGCATGATGGGAGAACTAACTTACTTTCTTGGTTTACAAGTTAAGCAAGTTAGTGATGGAATATTCATTAAGCAAACCAAATATATTTATGATCTTTTAAAGAAGTTTGATTTAATGGATTGCACATTTGGAAAAACTCTCATGGCCACGACAACTAAACTTGAATTAAACACTACTGAAAAGTCTGTGGATATTTCAAGCTATAGAGGCATGGTTGGCTCCTTCTGTACTTAACAGCTTGTAGGCCAGATATAATGTTTTCTACTTGTCTTTGTTCTAGATTTCAGGCTGATCCTAGAGAATCTCACTTAGTAGCTATTAAGAAAATTTTCAGATATCTCAAGGGAACACCAAAACTTGGCATTTGGTACCCTAGAGATTCTGGTTTTGAACTAACTGGTTATTCAGATGTAGATTATGCAGGTTGTAAAATTGATAGAAAAAGTACAACAGGAACCTGTCAATTTCTAGGAAACAAGCTAGTATCCTGGTTCAGTAAAAAGCAAAATTCAGTTTCTACTTCTATAGCTGAGGCTGAATATATTATTGCTGGTAGTTGATGTGCACAAATTTTATAGATGAAAAACCAATTGTTAAACTATGGTCTACAAGTGGACATAATTCCTATTTTTTGTGATAACACAAGTGCAATTTCCATCACTGAAAATCCAGTACAACACTCAAGAACAAAGCAAATAGATATCAAGTACCACTTCATTAGGGAGCATGTAATGAATGGTACTGTGGAACTTCATTTTGTTCCAAGTGAGAAGCAACTTGCAGATATCTTTACCAAGCCACTTGATGAATCCACCTTGTCTAGGTTGGTAAGTGAGTTAGGTATGCTTAATTACTCTTGAATCATATCTGATAATTTTGCAAGTTGTAATGTAGCTAGAGTTAAAATTGATGTTTCCTTTCTTGATAAAATTTTGACTAAGTCAGAATTTGTATTTCGACGGATGTTCATTATCCGTTGAGAATGAATATATGTTGAAATATAACATCCGTCGAAGTATCAATTATCACTCTGGGTATTTTATTATCATCTGTCAAAGTGTCTCAATCTTAGCCGTTGATTCTGAACATTATCTATCGAAATTACTTACAGCCTGTATGTATATTTCAACGGATAATCTTAGAATTTTGACAGTTTTTATAATTCTTAAACAGCTATTTTGGGCTATTTTCATTGGTTACTTTATTTTACTTTATTACTTTTGACAGTTTATTTCTGAGATAGTATAAAACTAAATTCATTTTTATCCTTTTCTTTTATCATTCTCAAAGTAATTTCTCTAACTCTCTTCTTCTCCAAAGCGAATACTTTCTCTCTGCAACTAAACTTAATTACAACAATGGCACCCATAATCAAGTTTATGTACTCAACTGGCTTTGTCTATGAAAAGAACAATTTTGTAGCTTTGGTGAACAAGCAGATTCCGACATCTGAAGATTATCACAAGATGATAGACTTCATGCTAAACTGTAAATTGAATTATGCCATGCTTGAATCCCCAACCATCTACTGTGAAGTTGTTGAGGAAATCTGGACTACTACAATGTTCAAATCCAATGACAAGACTATTACCTTCACTCTCAAAGGTAATGAACACTGTGTCAACTGTGATGTGATTGAATAGTGTTTTAACTTACCTGAAAATAACACACTTGCTCCACACACAGACACTGACGTGAGCAACATGCTAGTCTCTATGGGTTATGCTCTAACTTTCACTAAGTTAGGTGAAGTTAGAAGATTAGGCCTTAGAAAAGAATGGAGTTTCTTGTGTGACTCTTTTATCAAAGTATTTTCTGGTAAAGTCAGTAATTTTGATGTTGTATCTTACTCACTAGTTAACATGCTCTATATGCTTCTTAGCGATAAGTACTTTAATTTTAGCACTTCTGTCATGTTTGAGATAGGGAGTAAGTTAGTAGATATCAAGAAGAGGTCTAAGAATATTTATTATGCTAGATTTTTAATGATGCTAGCTAATTTTATTTCTGAGAACCTCATCATTGAGAACCCAACAAACAAGTTAGATTGTTGGGTCCAAGAGAGGAGAATTATTGCTGACTTGAACAGGGCTAATCATCATAAGGATGTTGCACTTGTATACATGCCAATCATGGAGTAGCTTCAGTTAAGTGAGGTAACTACTCCTGTCTCTGCCACTACTCAACCTATTTCTTTGCCTTCAACAGTGGCAATGGAATCTGTGAATGTGACCAAACAGATGCCTTCCCAAGCCACTAAACCTAAAATTTTTAAGTCAAAATCAAAGAAAGCCCCCTATGGTTTCTCTCAAAAGAAACCAGTTGCAAAATCTACCAAACACCAAGAGGGGAGTGTGAAGTTAAGTTAGTTAGGTGAGGGAAAAGGTGAACATCAAAGAAGCCCTAAGAATAAGGTTGGAGATGTGAGTGTTTCCCAGCCCAGCCACACTGTAGTTTCCCAACAAACTGCAGTGCTTAAAAAGGACTTAAGCTCATTGCTAGTTGCATCCTCCCAAAAGGGTGTAACTATTGAACAAAGCTCTCATCCAAGAGCACATGACAAGAGGGTAAGGGACACCAGCTCACCCCAAACTTATGCCAGAAAGAAGAAATCTAAACCAACTGGGGATACACAGGGTGCACACACAGTGCCTACTGCAGTCAAAGACTCAATACATGAACCATCACAAAGTCGGCTTGATGTGGCTCCAACAAATGTGGAGTCAAAGCCAAATTCATTAATTATAGAAGCACCTAATACACCAAATTGACCCACACACTCACTGAATGTAGATATGATTTATACATCACTTCCAAATTCTCCATCTTTAACTCTCTTGGAGAAGCCAAAAATCCAAGCAAGTGAGCATCATCTTTTAGATGATTTGTTGGATCACTTGCCATTTCTTTCTGAGTCTACTGAAATATCTGTGCAAAATCTCAAATCAATCACCACAGATGCAACAGTAGTTTCCACTCCAAACTCATTCTTTTCTTCTATCTCGATGGATATTGTTCATCTGTTGACAAGTGATTGTCCTTCGACGGATGTTCTTAACAGCAGTCATCCATTGACACTTACAACTACTGCTTTGACAGATGTTCCTCATCCGTTGATAGTCACTGCACCACTTCAAATCTCAACAATTTTCACAAGTGCAGATGACCTAGTAGTAGTACAATCACTCTTAGGACTGAGGGAAGGGAGTGAACTGAATGAAAGGCTAGGTTGCTCCTAGGCAAACAGAGAGGAAATGAGTGAAATCATGCAGGCTATTTCTTCCAGCCTGGCAAAAGAGAGTGAGAGGAGTTCCACTTTAGTAGGTGAAGGTGAGGGTATGAGGGTGATGAGCCAAGGGGAGCCCTTGATGCAAGAAAAGAGAGATCATGAGAGAAAAGCAGGTACAACTGAATGGGAAGAGCCCATTGTAAGTGAGTTAATCGATGTCAATGAGGCTGACAAGAGACAACTAATTCAACAAGAATATCAAGCTGTTTTAGACTCTGTTTCTTTTGAAGCTGAGGCATTTACTCACCCTGTGTCAACATATCAAATTCTAGCTGAACAGGACAATGTGGCTATCGAAAAGATGCTTCACTTGGTCTATACAACTGCTTCAATGCAAAGAGCAAAGGATGTCATCACAACCATGCCACCTAAAGCTGATGATGATGTTGACTATGGAACTGGTGAGTCTGAAGAGTTCTTTGGAGATGGAGATGGTGATGAAAAAGAGTTCATGGACATAGGGGGAGAAGCAGGCCCTAGCTCTAGATCAAACATTCCACCTTGGGTGTTTTCTAAAGAGTGTGATGGGCAACATTTTAAGACAACTCTTTTTTCACATCATTCAACAGACACACACTGCTCTTCAAGCCACTACTAATGCTAGCACCAAGAAGCTTCTAAAAGCACACCTCAACTCTCTACAACTACATCAAATACAAGCTCTTCAACACAAATAAGATGTCACTTCAATCAAAACAAAGATTGACCAAGTCAAGAAGGATGTCTCTGAAAGCTACAAAATCATTAAGTTAAATCTACTAAGGTGTTTTGTTCAACTTATCATCAAGTACACAACATATTTCTAACAATCTCCCCCAATTTATGTCTACTGGAATTGTAGCCATAAATTAAGAGAAACTAGATGATAACAAAACACCTTAAATGTACAGATTGAAATATAGTAGATAAAACTGATAAGTGCTACAAATTTATTGAAAATTGAACAAAGTAAAGTATACAAAGAGTTCTCACAATCATTATCAAGGTGCTCCTCTAGTCTGAGCGGATGATTTTTATTTCCTTGATTGTCTGGATTTCTTCCCAAGCTTCCTGTTGTTTTCCTCTATTTGATTTTGGAGCTGCCTGTGGAATTCAAGTTCTTCAGCTTATGACAGATCCAGCTTTTCTTGCATTTCCAATAGAGTCTCATTTCTAGAGATACTCAATTGGTCATCCAGTCTGAAGAATTTTCTAACATCCTTGTCATCCACAAATTTCATCAGCCAATAAGGCCTCAAATGCACTCTATTTCCTGTGAAGGGAATTGATAGAGTTTTTGGGAGTGCATCTTTGGCTTTATTACTCCTTAGATCTTCTATCTTCTTTAGAACCAATTTCCTTGCAGTTACATTGAAACCAAAGTTTTTCTTGAAGGATGAGAAGACCTTTATCAGTATAGAGCAGCTTTCGTGGAGAATCATGTGAAGAGGCCATGTGATTTCTCTCCCTCCTTTGTACTTGAACACCAGTCTCTCAGGAATATGTCTGTGAGCATAAATCCCTCTTACTTCTTCCAATTCATCCAAGTAGAGGTTTATATTTGAAAACTCCTTGATGTTACATATATATAAAAGATCTCCCTTGTTGACTGTAGGTTGAGATTTGGTTAGGGTCTTGGTTCTGAGAGTCACAGGCTTGACCTTCTTGGTTGCTTTTATCTTTGTTTTCTTTGGCTTGTTGAAGATAGGTAAATTTAGTTCAGGAATTGGCATACTTTCCTAGTCTATTGGCTCATCCTTGGGAAATATAGGCTCGTCATGAAAGTTCTTTAATGGTTCCACCTTAGATTCCTCATGTACCACTGAGGGCTTGGATGTTTGAGTTGAAGTTGTAGACTGTTTGGGAATGTAGTCTTCCATTCCTCATCACTGAAGTCCAATTTTCTTTTAGAATGAAGTTTGTATCTGAATTTCCTTTTCTGTTGAGGTTTATTTTGCATTTGCTGATCTTGAGCTTCAGTAATCACAGGTGGTTGTACAGAATTCTCAGTTGTAGTTTTCACAGCTTGAAGTTTGGACAAGATAGCAGTTTGATTCTTCTTTTGTTTAAGCTTTTTAGCATCTAAAGCAGCCTACTTCTGTTCTTGTTTGATCCTTTCTTTTTCTTCCTTCTTAGCTTCTATAAATTGAGGGTGTCCATCCACCACACAGATTTCCTTACCATTCCTACAGATCTTGTCAATTCTTCTTTTCAACACTGAATCAGTTGGATATTTGAAGAATGCAATTGACCTTGCCAATAGCTTCTTTTCATCTGGCCTAGGTGTCTCAAATATAAGATCCACATGATTTTTGTCTGAGAACTTTGAATAGTTCTTTTTATGCTTCAAAACCAGATTGGCCTTTGGAGACTTGATGTATGAAGGTTGGCCCTTTTCTAAGCTACCTAGACTCATTTCATTCACAGAGATTTGCTTGACTTATGAGTAGTGATGAAATATCTTGTCTGGTTTCTGTAGCTAACCAAATTTCTTCTGAATTTCTTCATCTATTTTCTTCCACTTGTCATCCAAGTCCTTCTCAACAGCTGCAATATCAAGCATCTTGAAATTTGTCTTTGAATCAAGCTTAGCAGCTGTTATATGGATCAGATCAATGTTGTCCAATGTTGGTGGATTTGGTAATGTAATTTCTGGAACAATTACTTGGCATATTTGAACATTTAACACATGCTCCCCCTCACTGGTTTGCCCTCCTTGACTAACTGGGATGATTGAATCTTTCTCCCCCTTTTTATTATCATCAAGTAGAGTGGAGGTAGAAGTTTGTGCAGCCACCAACTTTTGAAGCAACTGAGTTTGTTGTGCTGATGTAGATGGATAGCTGTGAGAGAGGCTTCAACTGCTTTCAGTCTTGTGTCCAAGGAATACACTTTAGTTTCAAGATTAGAATTCTTCCTCAACTGTCTGTTAATGTCAAGCACTGTTGTATCTAGAAATTTAGCATCCAATCTTTCAGAGACATCCTTCTTGACTTGGTCAATCTCTGTTTTGATTGAAGCAACATCTTGATTATGTTGAAGAGCTTGTATTTGATGTAGTTGTAGAGAGTTGAGGTGTGATTTTAAAATCTTCTTGGTGCTAGCATTAGTAGTGGCTTGAAAAGCAGTGTGTGTCTGTTGAATGATGTGAAAAAGAGTTGTCTTAAAATATTACTCATCACACTCTTTAGAAAACACCCAAGGTGGAAAAACTGTTAGAAGTATTTTTGAATTACAAAGGCTTAAGTTGTCCAAAAAGAGGGCCCAACAAGTGTAGGTCCTTAAAAATCCTTCTAATTAATTACTCTTCTGACTGCAGGGTAACAGGAAAAACACTCTTATCTTGGATAGTGGATGTTCAGGACATATGACTGGAAATAAATCCCTGTTGTCAGAGTTTGAGAAGAAGGCTAGCCCAGATGTATCTTATGGAGATGGAAATGTAGGACACACTCTGGGATGTGGCAACTTGATAATTGGAAAGGTAGCAATAGAGAATGTAGCTCTGATGGAAGGACTGAAGCATAATCTTTGAAGCATCGGTCAAATCACTGACATAGGTTATCATGTTGTGTTCTATGACTCTCACTGTGAAGTGGTTCACAACAAGTCAAAGAAGATTGTCTTGATGGGATACAAATATGGCAATATATATGAAGCAAGGCTACATGAAAGTCTTGAGAAAGAAGCTACTTGCCTTATCTCAAAGGCATCAGTAGATGAGAGCTGGAATTGGCACAAGAAACTCTCACATCTCAACTTCAATTCAATCAATGAACTTGCCAAGAAGGAGCTAGTAAGAGGATTACCAAATATGCTATACTCATCTGATGGTCTTTGTGATGCTTGCCAAAAGTCCAAACAAAGAAGAGTATCTTTCAAAAGCAAAACAGAATTCTCTATTACTGAGCCATATCACATGTTACACTTGGATCTCTTTGGACCAGTAAACATAATGTCCATCAACAAGAAAAGGTACACACTTGTAATTATTGATGATTTCACTAGATATACTTGGGTCTATTTTCTACACAAGAATGATGAAACTCCAGAAATTCTTCTGGATCATATAAGGCAAATTGAGAATGGATCCGCCCACAAATAAAAATTCTGAGAAGTGATAATGGCACTGAGTCCAAGTACTCAAAAATGGAGGAATCTGCAAGTACAAAGGCATACAACAATAATTCTCAACTCCTGGTACACCTCAATAAAATGGTGTTGTTGAGAGAAAGAACAGAACCCTGATTGAAGCTGGCAGGACTCTACTGGAAGAAGCAAAACTACCTACTTACTTTTGGGTTGAAGCAGTAAACACATCATGTTATACTCAGAATATCACACTGATAAACAAACATGGTGTTACTCCTAATCAGATGCTGAAAGAAAAGAAGGCCAGTCTCAAACATCTTCATGTATTTGGATGTAAGTGCTTTATTTTGAGAACTCATATTGATCATCTAGAAAAGTTTGAATCAAAAGCTGATGAAGGAATCTTTATTGGTTATTCACCATCAAGAGCATACAGGGTTTTCAATATGAGAACAAATACTGTAGTTATCTCCATAAATGTATTGTGACGGCCTCAACCCCGGGGTCAGGAGTTGACGTCACTAAACATAATTACCATAAATATAAACAACATAATTATTATTAAAATATACTAACTTGACCCCGAACCAAGATCTGATCCAGGTTCAAGTATAATTCAAGTTCTCATTATTACAAACTCTTTATTCATTATCAAAGACACACTAACTGTATTCAGCAACTCCTCAGACCACATGGTCTGATACAAACTACCTCAGAGGAGCCAGGTCCAGTAGGGGCGGGGACACGGGTCGGTCTGACTGATCTTCTAGGCATCTGCGAAATATACATAGCAGTTTGCAAGGGTGGGCATAATCGCTTAGCAGTACGAAAATATGAATAACAGAATAAAACAGTAATGCAACAATAAGAGGAACATAACTGTAATCATGATATCAACATTATACAACAAAATTAGATAAAAAATGGATATCACTAACTAGCATGCTTCATTAAAACAACGTAGCAGTGTACTGTAAAAACACCAGAGTCCAATTTTAGCATACTAGTCACTCTTATAAAATCACTGTATCAACTACCCGTACCCTTACGGGAAGCACAAAACCCAATCAGATACGTAATGGATATGTGAAGACAGCTGATCAGGCTATCAACACCAGACGGCTCCAACTGCCATCTCATTTATGGCTCCAACTGCCATCTCAATTACCTATTCCGGAACTCAGAGACTAGCTAGATCTCTAACCTGCTGGACTAATCGGTTATACAGTGCGCGCAACCGAATTAGCCTCTTACGCCAACTCAATAGGCCTACTCTGGCCCCAACGTATCCCATATCTGATCGTTTTAATCCAGTTTTCAAAATCATCACTTTTACCTATCTCTTGTCAAAATTAATTATGCCATAGCACACTATTCAAATCCTCTTTCATTTAAATCACGTTTAGAGATAGGTGTTTCCAGAAGTCACTTTTCCCCAAAAACATAATTTTAAACTGCATTTTCAAACACAGGGGATACGTATCTTAAAATATTTATGTTCCATTACGAAAGTAAAACATTTAGTTATTCACATATACTGGACCATAAAAGAATGGTCAGGGGTACTTGCCTTGCAACGCTTTACAAAACCCTAATTAGCTTTCACGCTGACTTTAATCCTGGGAAAACTCGCTCGGAATCTACAAATACAGAATACCCTAATCAGTTACACCGACATGCTTGATATCCTCAAATTCTAACAACTCAATCCAATAACCCGACTCGTATCATTATTATACACATAAACCCGTAATCACATAGTCACGTAGTCGAAATATTGCTAGGGTAACACGTATAAATACATATATTTTCGAACATATTTTTAGGAAATTTTGGAAGCATCTTATTTATTTATAAGACTACACGTCGATTACGATCGACGTCCATAATCAAAACAATCCACAATATTACGCCACCATTTATACAATGTACATCCCAATACCAATTAAAATTAATTATTTAAGTCCGAAAAATATTTTACATAATCATTTTATTTATTTATAAAATTTAGAACTTAGAACATCGTCATCACCGTCCACCGTTGACTCACCGAAGTTCATCGTCAACGGCGACACAATTTATTGGTGTCCGATATAATACGGGTTCCCAAATAAATTATACTGATTAATATTATTTTCTCGCCACGAAATTCTTTTATTTCATAAATGATACTCATTTATTTCCCTGCAGAAAATTAATTAAATAATAAAAAAAAATCAATTTACAATAACCAATCTGCTGCACGAACAGGCCCAACAAAAGGCCCAAACAAATCAAATCCAACTACACACCACTAGCCTCACTGCTAGAGGCCCAACAATAACAGCAAGGCCCAACTGCAACAGGTCAAGCCCAGCAAGGAGCCAGCCCACAGACACACAGCATCGCTTACACGCGGCCACGCGCCGCCACAACCCACACACACAAACACTGGCACACACACACAACACTCGATACACACACATTACAATTTACACACACACATATATATATATATATATATATATATGTATATATATACAATTACAGAAGCAACAATCAAGGAACCAGAGAACTGATCGACACCAGCCGGCCGGAAACTCACCGGAGACAACACGGCGGCGGCGGCAACAGGAACGGAGAAACAGGGGAGAGAAATAATCAGGAGAAGGAGAGAAGAGAAGAGGGAGAACGAGAGAGATGGAGTGCGAGAGAGACTGAGATGAGAGAGAGCGAGAGATTGAGACCGAGAGAGAGGAAGAGATTGATGTTTTTTTTAATTATTTTGCTAGACAGATGCTGCTGAGGAAACTACAACACGTGTCCCCCTGCTTATAGAATTGACACGTGTCTGTACAGATAATTACAAACCTTTAAGGCCCGATTGCTCTGAATTTCAAAATTAACAGATCGAGGTGCACTTAAAACGATTTCAGAAAATTATAAAAATTATATTAATATATTATAAATACCCCGAAGAGAATAGAAACGTAAATTTCGAAATTTCTAAACCATTTTTAAGGTACGCTTTATATCCACTTTTTTAACGAATAACGAAACAACGCGCGGTTAAAATGATGTCCGAAAATTTTCAAAATAATTTTAAAATTCTCAGAATAATGCGAACTTAATAAAATATAAATTTCATAATTTTTTAAGATTCCCATAATTAAATATGGATTTTAGCATTTGACACACTCAGAAAATCATTTAAAAATGAATAATTAACGAAATATTGATTTCTCAATTTTATAAAGTCCTAAAAATAACTATTGAAATTATAAAATCAGAAAACCAATTTTAAAGACAATCCAAATATTTATGGAATTAAAATTACAATAAAATCACTTTTACAAGCGAAATAAAATCATATAACTCACCAATAAATCATATAATTCCAATCCCACATATCAAAAATCATAAATAATTAGATAACAATCAATAACCGCTGCCAAAATCATTACACACCTTTTATTTATTTACTTAAACTTTTATTACACTTTCAAGTATTAGAAATAAAATAAAAATACATGAGTCGTTATATGTATCTTTTGATGATAAGAAGATTTCTGGTTTTGAAGAAGACCCTCATGAAAGTCTAATCTTTGCAAATGAAAATGCATTGTTGGAATCTGGATCAAACTCAAATGAACTGTCAAATCCTGATGATCCAAATCCTGATACTCATTTAGATTCTGAAGATGATCATTATACTAATGAACCTGCACATGTTGAGGGGGAGTAACAACAAGGTTCAGCTGATGATACTAACACTGAAGAATCAACTCAAGGTTCTTCTCAATCTGGTCATTCAGAATACAATGTTGATTCAATATCAGATGGACATAATTCAAGTCCCAAAACTTCATCAGGAGATGACAGCACAGATTTAGGGGGAGCCTCAAATGCATTTGATGAGGCATACAATTCAGGTCGAGCATCTAGCTCCATAAGGACACTTCCTGGTGCCAGAAAATGGACTAAAGATCATATTCCTGATCTGATCATTGGAAATCCTGATGAAGGTGTAAAAATAAGAAGTGCAACTCAAAATGAATGTTTGTATCACAATCTACTTTCAAAAAAAGAGCCAAAGAAAGTAGAAGATGCCCTCAAGGATGTAGATTGGGTCATAGCTATACAAGAAGAGTTAAATGAGTTCGAAAGAAATGAAGTATGAAAGCTGGTGCCTAGACCTAAGAATAAGTCAATTATGGGCACAAAGTTGGTCTTCAGAAATAAGACTGATTCTGATGGAATAATTGTCAGAAACAAGGCAAGATTGGTGGTTAAAGGATATTCTCAACAGGAAGGCATTGACTATGATGAAACATTTGCTCATGTTGCTAGGCTGGAAGCAATCAGAATTTTCTTGGCATATGCTGCACACAAGAAATTTAAAGTCTTTCAGATGGATGTCAAGAGTGTATTTCTCAATGGAGGACTTGAAGAGGAAGTCTATGTTGAACAGCCACCAAGTTTTGTGGATCCTAAACATCCTGATTATGTTTATAGACTTGACAAAGCACTCTATAGACTAAAGCAAGCACCTAGGGCATGGTATGAGACCCTTGCTCATATTCGACTGGAAAGTGGATTCAAAAGAGGTAAATAGATAAAACTTTATTTTATCTGAATCATGGTAAAGATCTGTTTTTAGTTCAAATTTATGTGGATGATATCATTTTTAGATCAACTAATCAAAAGCTGTGTGATAAGTTTTCAAAGTTGATGCAATCAAGATTTCAAATGAGCATGATGGGAGAAATGAGTTACTTCTTGGGATTGCAAATTAAACAGACTGATAATGGTATCTACATTAATCAGTCAAAGTACACAAAGAATCTGTTGAAAAGGTTTAATATGCAAGAAAGGACATCTGCAACTACTCATATGGCAACTGCTACAAAGCTTGATCCTCATGAAGGAAAAGCAGTTGATGTAACAAGCTACAGAGGTATGATTGGTTCTCTTTTGTACCTAACGGCTAGTAGGCCAGACATTATGTTTGCCACCTGTCTATGTGCGAGATTTTAGGAAAATCCAAGGGAGCCACATCTTATTGCAGTAAAGAGAATCTTCAGATACCTCAAGGGTACTGTATCAATTGGTCTCTGGTATACAAGGGAAGTTGATTTTGAATTATGTGGATATTCAGACGCTGACTTTGCTGGCTGCAAGATAGATAAGAAGAGTACATCTGGGTGCTGTCAGTTTTTGGGAGGCAGATTAGTCTCATGGTTCAGTAAGAAGAAGAAATCTATTTCTACTTCAACTGCTGAGGCTGAATATATTGCAGCTGGGAGCTGCTGTGCTCAGTTGTTATGGATGAGAAACCAGCTCATGGACTATGGATTATCATTTTCTAAAATTCCTATTTATTGTGATAATCAAAGTGCTATTTCTATGACAGGAAACCCAGTGCAACACTCTCTTACCAAACATATCAGCATCATATATCACTTTATAAGAGAGCATGTCATGGAAGGAACGATTGGGCTTCATTTTGTTCCTACTGATCAGCAGCTGACTAATATCTTCACGAAGCCATTACGTGAAGCAACATTTACAAAGCTTGTCAATGAACTTGGTATGGTTAGTTGGGACAGATAAATTCCTTTTAATTTATATTTGATCAAATCCTGATGTATTTTGATCAAATCCTGATATGTCCTAAAATGTTGTTCAAGATATTAAGCTGGGAATTTTTGATGTATTTTATTATATGCATGATAAATTAAGTGAATTTATTTGCTAAATGTACATGTATGAATATATATCATTGTCATCATTGCAAATCAGTCTAGGGAGACGCGCTTTAATAAAGATATCTTTTGCTTAAATCATTACGTTAACTCAACACTTAATAATTAATCAATCTCTTAGTCTCTTGATATTCTTTTTCTCTCTCGGTTATTTAAACCATCACTCTCATTCAGTCTAATCATCTTTTCCTAAACTCAAAACGCTTTCCTCACTATCATTTCTCATATCCCTTTCTTCTCAAACAATGGCGCATTTCAGCTGGTTTTACAACCATTTCACTAATATTGTGATAATCTTTCATGATGGAATGCAAACTCCATACCACATTAATGCCATCTCAAATGACATCTGGATTCAGCTTCCAGAAGTCATAAAAAATGACCTTCCGGGATTCCAAAAAGATCTTCACCTCTACACTCTTCGACAACAAGAGAGAATCATTCATCTTGCCATCCTCTCTGTTGAAAGCAGGAAGAAGCCCTGACCATCCACTGCCTTAGTCCTTCCGGCAAACAATCTCTAGCTGTTTCTCTTTACCATCAGCTTTGTCGGGCTTCTTAGAATAAGGCTGTTGATTAGGATTTTCTTGTAATCATCTATGCATGTAATCAAAAATTTCATGAAATGTACTCTCTTGAATTATTAATGAAATTTTGTTTATTGTGCTTACAAGACCTAATCTCTGTTCTTTAGCTGTGTATGCATGTGCTTGTTCTTACTTGTAGTCTGTTAATCTCTAAATCACACCATTAACATGTATCTTTTAATGATTATTGAGATTAAAATTGTGGTTTTCTGATAAGCTTGAGTTGTTTTGATAAACACTGATAAATTTGAATTGACAAATCCTGACGATGTCAAATCCTGACAGATAAGAGTTACCAAATACTGATGACAGGTCAGCTTGTTTTAATTTAGATAATTATTAAAAAAATAATTTCTGAATTGTTTAATGCTGAAAAATGATTATCTTATTAATTATTATTTAAAAAGTGGATAATTTGTTGAACAAAGTCACACATCAATTTACTAAAAGAGAAGTGCGTCCTTTGTTGCTGATTCCGCACTTTACTCCACTTTCCACTCCAATTCTTCAGTAATTATCCTCTATCAGAAGTCTAATTCACTGAGCTTCCTTCTCCGAGTGTGTTACATACAACTAAGCTTTTCAAACTTATATTTGCACAAGAACCTCCGTGACACATATTATCATACACACAGCCTCACCATTCACATCTAACGAATACTTTTCCTCAACGCCTACAAACATCATGTCATCTTCTGAGATTTCACCCTTCTTCAGTCTAACCACTATTGTTCATGGTAATATTTTTGGAACCAATAACTACTTGGCTCCACTTACACATCAGTAGTTTCCTCAATCTTTTCATAATATACATGATTTCTTACTTCAATTTCCAATTGGATATGCTCTCAGAAATCCTACTAAGGTATCATACAGGGCTGTAATGCAGGTATGGGATACAGTTCTAGTTAATGCAACAAATATTGCTTTCTCTTTTGAATATAAGGGACATGGGTATGAGGTTGATGCTGATGTTTAGGTTCAAGCATTACGGTTGCCTACCTGTGATGGTGCTCCTGATAATTATGCAACTGAGCAGCTATTTGATATGCTCAGAACTCTGAACTACAAAGGTGACATCACAACAATTGGGAAATTGACAAAAACAAAATTAAAGAGAGAATGGAATTTTTTTTTTGATTGCATCAGCAGATATTTCTTGAATAAGACAACAAATTTTGATGCCCTCCCATCCACTTCTCTGAAAATTGGGTATTCTCTTCTCTATTATGGTAATTTTAATTATGGTAACACCATTCTTCAATTCATAATTGCTAGGAAAATAGATGCATTAGGAGTAATAGGGTATACTAGATTTTTTCAACTGATCTTTAATTTTCTATGCCCTAATGTTGAATTTGATAATGATGAATTGATTCCTATATTTCAAATTTCTGAGAAGGCTATCACTGATCATATAAAAAAAGATGAAAATAACAAGTTTTTATGACTTCCCTTCCTGCCTCACGAGGTCAGGCAATTTCTATTAAGAAATAGACCTAGTCCTTCACAAGTGCCTGCAAATCCTGATGCTGGCACCTCTGTCACATTTCCTGATGCCGTGGAACAAGATACCACCCCTCTTGTTTCTAACACAAGCATTTCTTCTACTAAACAGAACTCCAATCCAGCTTCTAAAGTAGCCTCCTCTGATGTCTCTCAAAAGGCATCAGTTGTTCTAAAGAAAAGGTTGGTTAAGAAATCTGTTCAATCTAAACAGAGAGCTCAACAGGTCTCACTGAGTGAGAGTGAGAAGAAAGAAGAATATTTACCAGTCCGGAAAAGAAGGATGATCATGCAAGATAATTCTAACTCTGATGATCAGATGCTCGTTGGGCCAAGCATGAAGATAAAGAAATCAACAGTTGCAATTCCTGATGACTCTGTTGATACAACTGGAACCAATGAGCCAACTACTGATGCTAGTGCTCTGATCAAAAAGTTTCCAGTGAACAAAGAAACTGTTTAGCCCAAGAAAACTGACAAAAGCACATTGAAAAGAAAAGCTGAAGATGTGGTTAGGTACATTAGAAAAAATAAAAAGACTCAGCCCTCTTCTATGGATGTTAGTCCACAAGAACCTAAGTCTCAAAGGGATTTAGAAACTGAGATACATCCAGTCACACAAGAATCATCTTCTCAAAGGGAAGATGCAGACAAAGAGGCTGCATAAATAATCGTTGATTTTGCTCAAGGTGATCTTCTTCCTGACTCTGAACAACTGCTGCAAGAAAAGAAGGCTCATCAGGATGTATTGTCAAAAGTGGATGTAGTTATTAATGATCTGATGTTTGAGGAGAGTACACAAGAACCTTCATCACTTCTTGCTGAAGTAGCTCATATTCCTCAGGCCCCACAAGAACCATCAGTTCAAAGTGCTGATGCTGGCCTAGTTCATTCTCCTGACAAATCAAATCTTAATGCTATAACAACTCCTAATGTTGATCAACTATCCATTCAAGCAGTTTCTACTGATGATTCTTTGCTGCTAACTAGCTTGTCAAAGCATCATGATGCTTTGTTTGTACCTCCGTTATCATCACTTCCATTTGAGGACTCACCTTCAGGTATTGCTTATTTTCCTCTGATATTCTTCATGTTTGTATGATTATAAATAGTCTCTTATTTGAGGTTATCTCTATTTATATGACAAGCATACTACTCCTCTCAGCTATCTCTTATTTTTGTGCAAAATGTGTGATTGTGCTTTTCTGTGAGACTGTGTGAAAATACTATGTGAGAAAATTAAATTTTGAGTGGCAGTCTCCTGTACTGGCAAAAGGAGAGGTAGTTTTGAGAAATTTTTTTATAAGTTTTTCTTTGCTTATAAATTCTTATGTGAGAAACATATTACTCTTCAAAGTAATATATTATGTGAGAAGTGATGAGATCACTTGAAAAGAAAAGAGAGATTTAGGTGTTACATTGTTTTATATTTCAGGATCTTATCAGGAACAAATCCTTTTTGCTAAGGATTCTCTTAAAGGAAAAGAAATTCCGCCTGGCTCTGCAAATTTTTCCGAGGGTCTGTCTAGCTCTGATTTTGTTGAAGACGGTGATCCTGATGATCCTGATACAGATCAGCTTACGATTGCTATTGGTGCATCTAAGAAGTCCAATATTGGTTCTTCTTCACATTTCAATGCTGATCCTTCTTATTACAATGCTGATGCTGAGTATTTTCGAAAGACTGAATGGGATTTTGCATAGAGAGATGCACATACTTCTATCTCCTCAGTTGTGAAAGGAATTCTCTCTGAACTTGCTGATATGAAGACATCTCATGCTAATTTATAGAACAAGATTGATGCATTTATGATTAATCCACTTACTTTAGCTGAACTCATAAGTGTGAAAAAGGCTGTTAAAGCCGTGGTTCAATCTCAACAAAGCATGGATACTCAATTTTCTTCTTTAGAAGACAAAGTGTCTTCAATGGTTGATAAACTGGATGCTATATTTTCTCTTCTTTTAGATACTGATGCCAAAAAGGGGGAGAAGATAGTTGTCACAAAATGTACACCTAATTCTATTCAGTTAAAATATAAAGATACTGATGATGATGGTGATAAGAATCCGGTTGCAAATGTTCAAATTGCTCCTATTGCTCAACAATCTCAACATTCTATAAGATCCGGTTCTTCAGGACATGGAAAGTCTATTGGTGCTCATGAAGTTAAGCACAAGACTAATGCTGATGCTCCTGAAAATGGTGATGCTACAATCTCTAACATAGAAGATGCTAAAGGATTATTCTTTCCTTACAGACACAAAGAAACCGGTGAAGAGATTGTTCTGTACTACAAGGATAAGAGATTTGAGCAAAAGAATGCCAGAAATGCTCTTGGGTTGATAACTGAAGAATTTCCTGATCTAACAACCGAAAAAGCAGTTATGCAATAGAAGGAGTTAATGGCTCAAATTGAAGCTAAAGCAAACACCTCTAAAGGGGGAGGAAAAAGAGGTGGAAAAACTACAAGAGCTAGAGGAAGAAGAGGAAGAGGAAGAATTTCTAATTCAAGTCAAGGTTCTGTAATTGATTCTGCATTTCTGAATGTTCTATTTAGAGAATGTTTTGTTCCTGTACAAGGAAATGATGTAAAAGAAGAAGCTGAGGATACTGAAGAAATGATTGTCCAAAGAAAAAAGAAATAAACCGCTGACATTGTTCAAGTTGATGTAACTAATGCAAATGTGTCTCTTGAAGCAGACATAAAACCTGAAGAAGAAGCAAATCCTGATGTTGTGAATCGTATAGCTGATTTTGACACTGATAAAAAGGTGATCAAAGTATTAGATGAATCAATTCTTGATGAACAAGAAAGAATTGATAGAAGGAAAGCTGATCAAGCATGTAGTGACTATGAGCAAAGAATTCTAAATTCAAAAAGAGAGCTGTGGCGGAAAATAAGAGGAAAGATTCATGATTTATCTACAGGGTATGCTTCTCTTAGCAAGAAGGATAAAAGATGGAAATATGTTTATACATTTAGTTATCCTAAAGGATTCAAGCATATTGAATTTGTGTCAGCAGGACTTAGGGATTCTATTTCAGAACATGAGAATATTGATAAGCCCATCAAGAAACCGTCTTGGGTGGAACATAATGGAAAGCTAAAGCTTATCAAAACTCATACTAGAGGAGGTATTGGTCATTCTGGAATGGAGACTCTGAGGTCTGATTTACTGGACACAAATATCCTGACTGACAATCTTGGTGAGAGAATTACTCCTTCACATCTTGAGAAAGTTGAAGCTGTAAAGATTATTTATAGGAAGATAAATCTTGGTGATGTCAGAGAAGAGATTCCGTACTTCTTGAGAGATGGTAAAGTGAAAAGCTTTATATTGCAGCAACTCTTGATGAAGACTGTGACAGAGTTGAAATATATTCACTATCTTCTTAGAGTTGAGGACAATGTCACCAGAAACTAGTCCTCTATGATACTTGAGAGTATCAGAAGAAGAGTCATGAACAAAGAAGACAAATACAATGGTGATTATGTTCCTATATACAGAATATATATTGGTCAAGAAATGAAGATGGAAAAGGGAGCTGCAGTTCTGAAAGTTTTTCTCAACAATCCTCAGTTATCTTTCAGTCCTGATCATGAAGATGTCAGCTTAAGCTTTATGTTAATTGCTGATCTTGAAATAACTAAGAGTTCGATCTCTAAATTAAGATCAACCATTTATCAGCTTGGAGAAGATATTGAAGAGAAGAAAGAGTTGAAGAAAAAGCTTTTCAAAGTCCTTCAAGACAAGGAGGATGAAAGGTTGAACAAATTTCTGGAAACAACTGTCAGTTATCTTAGGATACTGAAGTAAGCCTTATTCCTTGTACATTTTGTAATTGGTTTTGGCATCATTGAGAATGGAATTTGTGCTTCATTACATTAAGCATAAATTGGGGGAGATTGTTACCTGCTGATTGTCAATGATCAGGAGAAGTTCAGGATCTGACTGCTTTGGATGTCATCGGGATTTAATGTGCCATCAGATTTGATGCATCATCAGCATCTGAAGATAGTCTGTTGTGAAGATTAAGTTTGTTCCTTATTTTTAGGGATGGATATCTGTTGCGTTCTGAGTTATATGACTTTGTATATTCAGTTAAGGATATGTATCATTTTCTGTTAGTAATTGATAATACATATCCTAGACTGATTTGTAGCAGTTGTGTATTATATAAACACAATTTAGGACATCACATAGTGATTAACTCGAGTATTATATGACCTAGCAGCTCTCAAGAACATCATTATTTCTTGAGAGAGTTTGTAAGAGTTTTTATCAGAAATATAAAGAACTGTTATATTTTTATACTTGTTCGAAACGTTTATACAATTGTATCCAACCCCCCTTAAAAAATTGTATCTTTAGTGGGCAACAAGTATATTGGTTATTCTCAATAATAATTAAATTTTAAGTAAATAATAAATTTGAATATGTGACACCACAAAAGGTTGAAAATTTCTCAAATATAAATTAATTAACTTCCATTTTTTTAGGACGTAGATTTCTTACCTAAAATTAAAATGTAAATATACCTACTTCGAGAAAAAAAGACAACTAAGAGCATGCACAAGGGTACCTAAGTATTGGAGTCATAAATTGTTTGAAAAGTTGTTAATCAAATTGTGCGAGTTAAACAACAGTTGTCTTGGATTGTTTAATATTACTTTAATCATATCCTGATTTACAAAATTCTGCTCAAGCAATGCAAAATAAAGCATTAAGAATAAATGCTAACAACTCTGTAGAAATTGGAGTGAATTTTATGTAAAACTTGTTAAAAATGAGTTGAAAAATAGATTATATAAAATAACAATGTGGAGACTATAAACAACCTTCGAAGTCGTTATCACTGTGAGTGTTCTAATGCGATATTTTTAGGACTTTTAGCGGAGTATAGCCCATAAACATGTGGTGAACTACTCTCTTAATGGGCTTTTATTGTCCAGGCTAGACCTGAATAAAAAGACCGGCTCCAAAAGACTGTCAGGACTCCAGGCTAGTTATTGTGGGGCTCACTTGAGATTTTTGAAAATGGTAATCTCTTTTATTATATAGAACATGGTGATAATATTCATGACATTAAAATTTCTAATTGAAATAACTAATTTACCCTTATACTTTAAATTTACATAAAATAGGTTGGTGGGAGGAATTGAACCCAAATCTATACATTCACAAACACATCACTTTACTACTGCACCACACTATTACTTAAGTTTTTTATTATACACATAATATGTGACTGTCGTAAATAGAGACAATTTATTTAACTTTAAACATGATTTCTAAAATATTTGTAGAGTTAGTTTTGAACAATTGAATTTGAGATATAAAGTTAAGTATAGTACATAAACTGATCATTCACTCATTTATTAAATAATTTTTAATATATATTTTTTAATAAAAAATAAATTGTAAATATAATTAAATTTTTTTATATGCTGAAAAGAGATACACTTATATATATATTATATATATATGTGTATTACATATTTAGATAAGTTATAATTAGCATATTTCGATTTATTTCGAATTCAAAATTAGTACTTGACCCATTTTTCAAAAAATACTCGAAATTTGACTATATTACCTGCGCGTAAATACCATGTCATTACCTAGGTTTAATTTAAATTACGAGTTTGACTAGAAAATCTTACCAACAAAGAAAAGTTTTGTGATATCTTATCTTGGTAAAAATTAATATCTTTGAGGTCTTTATAGAATCAAGTCAATTGACAATATGTATCAAAATTACTAGTTTCAAAATCAGAATTTTACCCATTTTGAAAAAATACTCAAAAATTGACTACATGACTCAGCCGAAAATACATCATCACTATCTAGGTTTAATAAATTTAACTTACGAGTTCGACGAAAATATCTTACCAATAAGTATAAATTTTATAATATCTTATATTAATAAAATTTAATATTTTTGAGGTTTTTATACTATCAAGTCAATTGATATTATGTATCAAAATTACTAATTGACTAGTTTTACATTATTAAATCCGGAACTTGACCCAATATTTAAATATATTCAAAATTTGACATGAGATGTCACAAGTTTCGTTAAAACTACGAAGATACTAAATTGATTTATTTATTAATGTTTCACTTTAAAAAAATTAGGTTTAAAATATTATTTAATAATGGTGAATGTGCTCCTAAAATTCTATTTTTTCATTCTCTTTAGAAAAAATTAAACTACAGCTATAAAGTAAATTAATAATCTTCATTAACATGTTATTTGAAAAATGGTAAAACATTTGATGCTTCTTCATAAAAAATAGTTTATCTATTGTATTATTTAATTAAAGATATATTTATATTCAAATATTTGTGAGACAAATCCTAAATTTTATATTATTCAATTTGATATGGTTATTATAAGTAATCATATACATAAAGTCCCGATTTTTGGGTGGAAATCTGGAATCCAAAATCCTAACTTTATATTAGAATCCAATCTAATGGTTCAGGTTTTATATTTTTAATAATTTAAAAACTAAAATAATAAACTAAATGATATAAACATGTGTTATATTATTATATCATTAACGTTCGGTAAGTTGAATATTTACGTATTCTACAACGTGAATACATATGTTCTTCAAACTCATAAGGTTCTATAAAATCATATGTTCTACAATATTCAACTTCAAATGTATGAGATTTGCAAGATATTTATTAAAATAGTGATATTTGTACAACACGATTCACATTATAATACGATTTATAAAAAAATTATACTATTTTACTTGCAGAACATATATGGACTCCCGTACTCAACTAAAAAAAGACTTAGTAACACTTAACTCATATATATATATATATAAGAAACTTAAAAAATTATAGAATTCAATATTTTGAAAAATATATATTTAAAATTAGCAATAATAAATTTATAAAAAACAAATTGTGTAGGAAAATATTGTACAGCTATTTTGAATTATTTAAAAAAAAGGTTAAAACTCTAATGTATTGTACTATTTGATTTAATCCATGTTATCCTATCTAAATAAAATAAAATTAATATTAGTCGATATTTTGAAAGGATTAACAAGTTCAACTAATATTTAAAAAAATTCATCACACTGAAAATATTTAATTTTAGAAAAATAATATACAATGTTATCAAGTCACTATAAAAAAAATATTAGAATCATAAATGAAAGAAATTTCAAAATGATTTGAATGATGATATTAGTACAAATTTATCTTGAGATTCTTGAAAAAAAACTTCTGCATATCAGTAGTTAGTTTTTACGATTTATGAATTATTTTTATATCACATCCATGACTCATGCTATGTTGAGTAAAAATAGATATTGTTTGATTGTCAGTGATACTACGACTATGACATATAAATTATTATTATTTATTTATTAGATAATTATAATTTTTGAATAATCATAAATACATGTTATGTGAGTAATTTACTGAATGACAATTAGATATATAAATGACCAAGATATCTAGCATATAAATAAACAGACCAACATAATTTACTCGAAAATATAATAAATATTAATTTACATACATACACACACGTGACTTTATCTTTACCAATATTAAAAAATTCAATTTTAATGGTGTATTTCATAGTTATTGATATATATACTAGAAAAAAATAACAAAAGTCTTTTATATTCTGAAAATAAGAATGATCAATTAAATTTAAGTTTTTTTCAATGTGTTAAAAATTAAATAAATTATGCCAATTTTAATTTATGAATTGACAATTATTTGACATCTTATAAAATTAACTTTGTATAATAGAGATTATTAAAAACTAAGTACACGGCCGAGATCAACTTTAGTTAATGAATTAAGATATTAGCAATGATACTAAATCAATATAAACGTTGAATTAAAAAAAATAATATTTTTCTTAAAAAATAAACTTATATTAATTGTAGTGTAAATTTTAATTTGTTCAATATTACGATTGCAGGTATTGACCACGTTAATATGAATTACTAATCCTTTTAAATTAAGCAAGGTCAATGAGTAATGACTTTGGTAATAAAATATCTCATTACTCACGGTTTATTTGACCAAAACTAAAAAAATTTAATCGACTCTGCAATACATATATATGTTAATTTTTAGTTTCTTTTTATAAACGTATTGACAATATTTGAAGGATTTAATTCAATCTTTTGTTTTTACACATGCTATCACGTGCTATCTTGTATTCATTTAGTAAATACAAATTTGTATTATGATTAATGAGATATATTAAAAACGTTATGAACGTTATTAATGTTTTACATGAAAATCATACACATACTCAACTTGTATATGTTTCAACGTTATACAATATTTATCAATAGGAACGCGATCAAGAATTTTACTAATATAATTGTATGGTGTACAAAAAAATCTAGAAAATGACCGGTGCTTTGCACGAGTTATTATGCTAGTTTATAACTTAAAATTGAAAAGTTTTATAAAAAATTGAATGAATACGGTAGTTTATAAGTTATTTAGATATTTGAACAATTTTACCTATAAGTTAGTTATTAGTTGATAAGGTGTTCGGTTTATCATACTAACTTACAAGTTTATAAGTTTTTAAAAATAAAATTAAAATACAAATTACATGAGTTGATAATTTTAAAACGTGAATATAAAATTAAAAAATAAATAAAATTAAAAAAAAAAGATAATGATATCATACATAACTATATAATACTAGTAATATAACCCGTGCTTTGCACACAATTTTTTTTCGTCATTTATAAATTTATTCTTAAAAAATGTGTAATTTGTTATCTTCAACAATGTGTATATGATATTAAGTAAACTAGATATCATATTAGTCATACAACACTACCATTTACTGTAACAAAAAATGAAGAATCTTAATTTGAAAATTGCATTACTAAAATTGAAGAATTACTAAGCATATAATTTAATTTTTGGGTCAAATTAACCGTAATAAACTACAGGGATCTGTGATTTTAAAAAGCATAACCTTGATATTTTATGTAGAAAAAAATATGTAACATGGCATGCGGTTCTCATTTGGGAATTTTTAGCAATATATAACATACTCATGAATTTGTATTATCTTCGTTTTACGAATTTCAAAACATACGTTGAAATCCTGAAAAATTAAAAGAAATTAGTTGTTAAAAAAGATAATATCATTTTTGACCCCCTTTACAGATGCTATTATATAAGCTATAATATTTGAAAAATTTATATTTTTTTTCTAAATACTGAAATAAAGGATTGCCCCATACTTGAATTAATTTATGTTCTAAAAAAAATAAAAAATGGGGTGGAATAAAAAATTATACAACGTCCGAAAATATCAAATAAAAATTTATTAACAAACATAAAATATTAGTTAAAATAAATATTGAAAATAAGGTTTATTCTATATCAAAACAATAATATTTCATAAAAAAGACAAAATACAATTTAACTTGGAGAGTCTAGATTAGGCCCAACTCAAACACTGATTTACTACTTATCGCAGATACTTCTTCGAGGGTTTCACCCAAATTGAAAAAAGTTAGCGGCGACAGTCAAACTTAGAACCAGAAGAAAAAGTCGATTGTGGATTTAAGAACTCCGTCCATCCATCGATGAAGGTTAGAAATTATAACCTCAGTCTTACAAAAAGTTGATTTGATTATTGAATGTTATTCTCTTGTATATATTTTATATACAATTTATGATTGAATTTTGATTGAACAAAATAGTGATAACTTTTTAATTTTAATAATGTGGGTATAGTCGATGTTTAGTGGATATTAGATAAATAATAGTAGATTTAGTTAGTGCATGCAATGAACAAAAATGGATTTTACATTAATTATGTACAGAGCAGTTAAAAATTAGTAGCTTCCTTTTTATGGGTCATAGGAACATCATCGATATTTGATCTAAAATATTATTACAAAACATAATTAGTCTCAATAATATGTGGTGATTGCTGTGTTTTTATATGTAAGTATGCTAAATAAATATTTTATTTAACTTTAAAAATAGTTACTTGAATATTTGTATAGTTATTTTAAAGAATTGAATTTCAGATATAAAGTTAGGCATATTACATAAATGGATTATTATTTTATATATTAATCATTTTTTAGTTTGAAAATATATCTCATATATTTTTGACATATTTTTTATTATAAAAAATAATAAAAATGTACATGTATAATTTTTAAAGAAAATATTGAAAATATAATCGCTTATATATAAATAATATATATTAGTATTATATATTTATATAAGTTCGAATTATAATGAGTCAATTGCTTTTAATTTATTTTGAATTTGAAATCAGAACTTGACCCATTATTCAAAAAATACTCGAAAAACACCGTCACATTCTACGTTTAATAAATTTAAATTAAAAGCTTAGCGGGAATATCTTATCAATAATGTAAATTTTTTTAATATCTTATGTTAATATAAATTAATGTGTTTGAGATATTTATAGGATCAAGCCAATTGATTATTTGTATTAAAATTACTAACTTCACTGGTAGCACATTATTGTTTTTGGGACTTGTTCCGATTTTAAAAATATTCGAAATTTGATATGAGATTCCACGAGATTTGTTAAAACTACGATGATATATTAAATCAATTTATTTTTCATTTTTCACTTTAAAAAACTAGTTTTTTAATAATAATTCTTTTAGATAAGTAATATTCATTGATCAAGATAATATTGTTCAAATATTTTGAATTATCTTTAATATTTTGAATTATTCAAATAAAATTTATATCTATACTATATTGTAGCATTTGATTCAATGTATTTTATACTATTTAAAGAAAATATATATTATAATAAATAAATAACGATATAATTACAATTTTTCCTTTGAATTCTTAAAAAAAATCATGAATATCAATAATAAGTCTTTATAATATATAATTTATTTTTATGTTACAACCATGATTGATACTCGGTTGCGTAAAAAATAGATATGGATTGTTTGTTAGTGATAATGTGAGTACCAATATAAATTATCGCAATTTATTTATTACAAAATTTTAATTTTTCGATAATTATAAATACATGTTATTTAAGTAATCAATTGACTCACTAGATATTAATAATGATTATACATGTACATAAATAAGATATTTAGCATATAAATAATTGAAACCATCGTAATTTACTAAGAAATGTAATATACGATAATTTACATGTTAACACACACATATACAATTTAATCTTACTTTGTTAACAGTAGTGTAAATAAAAAAATTAATATTTTTCCATACACATACGTTGAATTTCAAAAACTAACATTTTTCATTAAAATCAACTTTTATATTAACATCAGTGTAAATTTTATATTATTGTATAGTATAATTGCAAGTCATTCTGACTTCAGTTATGCATTTTTTATCTTTTTAAATTGAGTAAGTTAATTGTAAGTCAGTAGTGAACTCAGTAAAATATAAATCAATACATATAATTTATTTAAATAAAATTTAAAATTTTTGATCAGTTGTGTATTCAACATATATGTTAAATTTAGTTTTTTCTTTGTAAATATACTAACGGCATTCTACAGATTAAGTTTAATCGTTTCATTTAAAACGTACACTGACTACCCTGTTTATATTGATTCATTAAATACAAATTATACAACACTGTAATATTCCGTAATTTTTTTTAGAATTCGATTAATAATAGAATAATAGAAAAAAGTATTAAAATTTGATTAAGATTAGGATTTAAAATTTAATTAGACTAATGGGCCTAAAATTTGGATCAGATTCTAATATGGATAACTTGTAGGTTAAGATATAGGGTTTTGTATCGTTATAAATACACCATATTCGTCTTTCTCGTTTTTTATATAAGAATTCGTAGGGCTCTTCTCAGCAAAAATCAGCAGTCTTGTAAAATTCGTAGAAAATTCATAGTAAGTCAGAATTCAGTGATTTTGGACTTTACCCGCACATCCGGACTATTAAATCTAAATCAAAACTAAAACAAAATACAATTTACTAATGCTAAATCTCTATTACAAAGGTGTCTATTACAAAAGCGCAGCTAACGGAAACGGTCCAAAAGTCAATCTACTCCAAAACTAAGGTCCTCGAACTCCAATGCTATACAACTCGAATCTCGGACGAAACCTGAAATTGTAAGTAATGAGCTATACAGCCCAGCAAGAAAATAATCGATCCAACTAGTAGGCCAAGTAACACATACACATATTAAAAAAATACGATAATTAATATGATACGATATAAGAAACAAACACTTTTGATACATATTCTTATTCTTATTCGATACACATAGCACATAAACAACAATAATTCAAAATCCATAACCCATGCCACGACCACTACAACCCGGTGATAACGGTCCTAAATTTTCATAAAACTGTCACTACAATCCGGTGACTGCGGTCCTAAGTTCTTATTCGATATTTTAACAAACCATGGCACAAATCAAAGATCTCAAATTATCGTCTAGACATCACATATACACATCGATACATATTCTATATCACATAATAATATCAAATATATGATCACTTAGCCCAAGTTTTGATAATCAAATATAAACGCACAACACACAATTTTAAAAACACTAGCAAGATCGATCGAAAACTTACCTCAAAATCTGACCAGATCTGAATTTAGCCTTTTTTGACCCTCTAAACGACGTTATCTTGAAAAACACAAAACACAAAAGTTGTGGAGAACGAAAAGACCTTTCCGAAAAGTCCAGAATCACTGAATTCTGACTTACGATGAATTTTCTACGAATTTTACAAAACAGCTGATTTTTGCTGAGAAAGTCCTACGAATTTTAATGATGAAAACAAGGAATACGAATATGGTGTATTTATAACGATACAAAACCCTATTTCTTAACCTACAAGTTATCCATATTAGAATCTGATCCAAATTTTAGGCCCATTAGTCTAATTAAATTTTAAATCCTAATCTTAATCAAATTTTAATACTTTTTTCTATTATTCTATTATTAATCGAATTCTAAAAAAAATTACGGAATATTACAAACACAAACAAGAATACTTATATTTTGCTTAATGAGCTATATTAGAAACGTTGTGTAATTTGGTAATGTCTTGTATGAAAATAATACACATTGATAAACAATCAACTTGTATTTGATATACGTTAGATATTGTACAACATTTACAAATAAGAAAATAACTAAGAATATTATAATTGCATGATGTATAAAAAATCTAGAAAATGACTCGTGCCCTCGCACAGGTTATTATGCTAGTTATATATTTAAGTGAACTTGACGGGATACGACTTTATTGGTGAAATATAGGAATCTGCCAACAAATTATTAAGATTTATACGTAATATACTCCTTTGATCTCCTTGTAATATAACACAGATTGAGACAATAGATAGTAAATCTTAAAATATAAGAATGAAATGTAATGTAATTCAAATATGGGTGTGAAAAAACCAATAAATTATGAGTTTTTATAATAATTAACTTGATATTGAATTGTAGTCCCTGTTACTGTTGAACCGCAAGTGGGAAGATATAGCCGAAAAATAGGAAGCTTTCTGTCATGCAACAACACTCATATGTTTGGAATATTTGTAAGTATATTTCTTTGAATTGTGAATCAGGAAATTATTACTTTCTGCACATTATAAAAGTAACTGACAAAACATTATGTATGCACAATGCCGATTGTTCCTCCCTTTTTTACTTTGGAGTTTAAAAGGTGATAAGTGGATTTTATATCTACTTGAAACACTTCATTACAAGCTTAAGTTGGTGTTTTGGAATCAAGTTGTTGGTATTTTTGATATGTTTTGTGTTATTGCATTTCAGGCATCGGTTAAATGAAGAAATGAGATTTTCAAGGAAATATGCTGAAAAGAGCTAAGAATTGGAAGCCTAGGCCATTCTCAAGTTGAAGAGAATCTCGTTAGCTTCGCGTGGGCAGTTGAATTGCCTAATTTTGACGAGCAGAACTCAAGATACGGCCAAAAGAAGAATCAGCAGAAAAATCCAGAAATCGTGCGCGGCCGCCCCCATTTTCAGCGCGCCCGCGACGACTTTCTGCCAAAAACCAGCGCGCCCGCGCTGATTTGAGCGCGGCCGCCCGCCCTTTTTTGCCCCAGAATTCTGTTTTGAGTGGAATTTGATAATTTTAAGAGTCCAGGTCCACTAGGGGCTTATATATAGTGATGAAAAGACATTTTTAACAACGAGGAGACCAAGGAGAGCAATACGAAGACCTAGAGAGCACAAGACAGTTACAGAGAAGACGAATTTCATATTCTTCAATATAGTTGATGTGGCGCTCTCCAAACCCGGGTCAGAAGTTTGGGGTCCACACACACACACACACTATTTATAACCTGCTTATAACAATAATAAAGATAATAATAATAATATGCAGTGACCCTACTTACCAACTATCACGGACCGCAACAGGTTAAAGTATGCACACAAGCCAAACACACTTACTTATATTACAAACATTCGAATCCCAACTATTCCAACTCAGAACTGAGTATTAAATATTATTGCAAACTTTTACAAATTTAAATTATCCCAAAAGAAGCCTACTAGCTCAACTTGATCAACCTGAACCCCTAGCTCTCGCGCTGGATTGGGGATCCTCGGTACCAACCGGTTCCTTCTTAACTGGAAAAGAACATAAACAACATCGCACAAATGAGCTAAATAGCTCAGCAATTTACAATGACAAAACTGAGAATAATGATCATCAGGTGAATATGGTTATGATATCAAGTGAACAATAGATTATGATTTAGAATTGGATATTATATTTTCATTTTAAAAAAAACCAAGGTTAGGCTGCTGATCAGTCATGTACTAACCCCAAGCAAAGCACACAACACTGCTCTAACTACTGGATCCAAGGCACACATTGGCCTAACTTGACCATTATATTGTCTAACCACGAATCTGGTCCACAATTTTATAAAAACAATCCAATTCTAACATAATAATAGAATAAACAGTAATAAACAATAAAAAGAATCATTAACAACATTGGACGTTCAATAATGAAAATGGTTTCAGTCTGCATAAAGATCAATATGGCATTTCCAAAGCTTGGCTGTTAGGTAATGAAAGAATTGGATAGCAAAGGAATCAGTGTTTCAGGGTTTCAAGGATTTGGCCTTTCAAAGCATAAGATACAATGGTTTGAGTGTGTAAGCAATCTGGTTCAGTATTTGATATTTAGTTTGTATGTATTTGTAAAGTAGTATCATATCTTTGAGGATCGTATTTGGGTATATAACAATCAATGGTCTAGAAAGAATCAGGTTTACGGCTCAAAATCAATAACTGGAATCAGGGTTTAGGGTTTAGTGCTTCAAAGCACTTGCAATATCAAACAAGACTATCAATCACTACAATATCTCGAGAAAGTTCAGATGACTTGCCTGGTACTAGCTTACTATACTGCACTCGCTTTCAATCACCACCGTCTTACTCCTCGACTACCTGTTTTCCTTTCCTAGGCCTTGCCTCTTCTACTCACATATCATAAGCATCTATCAATATTCAACTTATACGATTCTATTCGACACATACTTCTATCTACCCTTCGTTTTACCCAAATCCGATTAACGGATTGAAAGTTACGCAATACACAAGTAAACATCGAATATATAGACTGACAGTTAACCACCAAGTCATATATAGCACATAACACGTCACATAATCAATGATATAACGTTTATAAAAAAGTCTCCGGTTATAAACAGGCTTTCGGATATTTAAAATGATTTTTAAAACATTTTTCGGAATTAAAACGGGTTGTTGGATCAATTTCGGAGTAATAAACAGGGTTCGGCTGGCCAATTCTGGCTTCGAAACAATTTTATAATAATTATCGAGCTTTGAAACAATTTTAAATAATATTTTAAAGCTCGAAACTATTTTTCGGAATTTTTAAATAATTAAATCTAATTAAATAATTAATTAAAATCACTTAATAATTAATTAAATCAATTAATCAATTAATTTTCGAATTAATTGACCAATTAATCAATTAAAAATTAACTGAAATTAATTAACTAATTAATTCAGATTTATTTTTGAATTAAAAATAATTTTTGGAATTAAAATAATTATTTTTGGAATTTTCAGAAATTAAAAACGAATTTTTATAATAAAAATAAATAGGGAATATGATTTTTGAATATTTTTAAACATCCAAACATATTTAACACTTAACAAATAATTCACATAATAGATACTGAACACATATAATCATTATTTATTAGCAGCAATAATTACACGATATATCCCAGATATTACATCCTTCCCCCCTTAAAAGGATTCTGTTCTCAGAATCTCCTAAGAAAACAAACGAGGTTACTTTTCTCTCATATCACTTTCTAACTCCCAGGTTGACTTTTCAACCTTTGGGTTTCTCCATAATACTCTTACTAGTTTTACCACTTTATTTCTCAATACTTTCTCCCTTTCCTCTAGAATCTCTATCGGACTCTCTACATATGACAAATCTGCCTGAAGCTCTATTGGCTCATATTCTATTACATGCCTGGAGTCTGTATTATACTTCTTAAGCATCGATACGTGAAAAACATTATGAATGTGCTCCATGTGCGAAGGTAACGCCAACTCGTAAGCTACTTTGCCAACGCGCTTTAGAATCTCAAAATGTCCGACATATCTTGGGCTCAGCTTTCCTTTCTTTCCAAACCTCGTTAATCCCTTCCACGGTGATACTTTCAGTAATACCGAGCTTCCTTCTTCGAATTCCATGTCTTTTCTTGACTGGTCTGCATATTTCCTTTGACGGTTCTGTGCGGCTATCAATCTCTTCTGGATAATTTCAACCACTTCTTTTGTCTGCTGCATTAGTTCAGGTCCAAGTATTTTGCGTTCTCCTACTTCGTCCCAATATACTGGAGATCTGTATTTGCATCCATAAAGGGCTTCATAAGGTGGCATCCCAATACTTGCGTGATAATTGTTGTTGTAAGTAAATTCTACCAGAGGTAAATGCTCGTCCCAACTTCCTTTGAAATCAATAGCATAAGCACACAACATATCTTCAATCGTCTGGATCGTTCTTTCACTCTGGCCGCCCGTCTGTGGGTGGTAAGCCGTACTCATATTCAGTCTTGTTCCCAAACATTCCTAAAAACTCTTCCAAAATCTTAAATTAAATCTTGGATCTCGATCAGATACAATAGAAACAGGAACTCCATGACGAATTACGATTTCCTTCAGGTACATATGGACTAACTTGTCGAGCGAAAATCTTTCATTTATAGGCAGAAAATGAGCTGACTTGGTAAGTCTATCCACTATAACCCAAATGGCATTATGATTAGCCCTTGTCCTTGGTAATCCAACTATGGAATCCATGGCAATATGTTCCCACTTCCATTCTGGAATCTCTAATGGCTGTAGCAATCCACTTGGTCTTTGATGTTCGGCTTTAACTCTCTGACATGTATAACATCTGCTAACCCATTCTGCAATTTCCCTCTTCATATTTGGCCACCAATAATTTTTCTTTAAATCTCTGTACATTTTGGTACTCCCTGGATGGGTTGAATACCTCGAATTATGTGCTTCCTGTAAAATTTCATTCTTCAGCTCCGTCACCGGTGGAATCCAAATTCTTAAAGAAAACCTAAGAATACCTTGATCATCCTTTTGTGTGCACAATTCTTCACCTACCAAACGATTTATATCTTGATTCATTACATCTTCCTGACACTTCTTTATTTTCTCTAACAACTCCGGCTGGAAAGTCATACTGTACACTTTTGCTTCATCAGGCTTGCAAACTCTAATCTCCAATTCCAGTTTCTGAAATTCCTTATATATCTCTTCAGGTACTGATAACACATTTAACTTTTCCTTCCGACTCAACGCGTCTGCTACAACATTCGCTTTACCGGGATGATAATTAATCGAGCAGTCGTAATCCTTGATCAATTCTTACCATATCCTTTTCCTCATATTAAGCTCCTTCTGTGTAAATATGTACTTCAAATTTTTGTGATCCATGTAAATCTCACACTTTTCTCCATACAAATAATGTCTCCAAATCTTCAAAGCAAAAACTATAGTTGCTAGTTCCAAATCATGAGTAGGATATTTCTGTTCGTGTGGTTTCAATTGCCTCGACGCATACGCAATCACCTTATCGTGCTGCATCAGAACACATCCTAGTCCTTTGTGAGAAGCATCGCTATAAATTACAAAATTACCTTGACCATCTGGAAGTGACAAAACAGGTGCCGTGATTAATCTTCGCTTCAATTCCTGAAAACTTTCTTCGCACTTGTCGTACCATATAAACTTTTCATTTTTCCGTGTAAGCATTGTTAATGGTGTTGCAATCCTTGAGAAATTTTGAACGAATCGACGATAATATCCCGCTAATCCCAAGAAACTTCTTACCTCGGTGGGTGTTCTCGGTCTTTCCCAATTTGTAATTGCCCTAATCTTTGCTGGGTCCACTTTGATTCCCTCATTACTGACTATATGTCCTAAGAACTGAACCTCCTATAACCAAAACTCACACTTCGAGAATTTAGCATATAACTTCTTTTTCCTTAAAATCTCCAAAGCTGTTCTCAAATGTTCTGCATGATCCTCCCCCGTCTTTGAATAAATCAAAATATCATCTATAAACACAATAACGAACTTGTCCAAGTATTCCTTGAAAATTCTGTTCATCAGGTCCATAAACGCTGCCGAGGCATTGGTCAATCCAAAAGACATCACTAAAAATTCGTAATGTCCATACCTTGTTCTGAAATTTGTCTTTGGTATATCTTCTGGCTTGATCTTCAGTTGATGATATCCCGATCTTAAATCAATCTTGGAGAAGTACTTGGCTCCCTTCAGTTGATCAAACAGATCGTCAATTCTGGGTAACGGATACTTGTTCTTGATTGTAAGCTTGTTGAGCTCCCTATAGTCGATACACAGTTTCATGCTTCCATCTTTCTTCTTGACAAATAGTACCGGTGCACCCCACAGGGATACACTGGGTGATTACTCCTTTCTCTAACAACTCTTGCAATTGCTTCGCTAGCTCTTTCATTTCAACGTGCGCCATTCTGTACGGGCCCTTGGATACTGGTTCTGTTCCAGGTGCTAAGCCGATTGCAAACTCAATTTCTCTATCTGGAGGAAGTCCTGGTAACTCATCGGGAAACACGTCTGGAAATTCATTCACTACTGGAATATCTTCAAGTTTTGCTGGCTCCTGACTTCTGTCAATCACATATGCCACGAAATGCTCGCATCCTTGCCGTAGTAACGTCTTGGCTTGAATCATCGTTAAGAACTTCTTTACTTGTTTCTGGCCCTTGAACGTTACTATTCTTTCGTCTAGCGTCTTCACCATTACCTTCTTATTTCGACAATCTATATGGGCATCATGCTTAGATAACCAATCCATTCCTATGATAACGTCAAATTCTCCTAACTTAAATGGTATCAAATCTACACAAAACTTACTACCAGAAATCTCAATCTCACAATTCTCACAAACTTGATTAACAGATACACGTTCCTGGTTTGCTAATTCCACAGTCATTATTTCATTTAAATACTCAACTGGACAATTTAACTTACTAACAAAATCTTGTGAAACAAATGATCGAGTTGCTCCTGAATCTATTAACACTTTGGCACATAAAGAATTCACGTTAAGCGTACCTTCCACGACATCAGTATCCTGGATAGCATCCTTCACAGACATGTCAAAAGCTCTAGCCCTTGGAGTCTCATTCACTGCTGGGGTAGATCCCATAATCCTCAATGCATTACTGATTGGGGCTGGTGTCTTGCAATCCCTGGCCATATATCCTGGCTTTCCACATTTAAAGCACGTAAATCCAATGGTTGGAACCTTAACGGCTGGATTCCGGATAGGCTGATCCTTGTTTGCTGGCTCTCTCGCTGGCTGATTTCGGCACTCCCTCTAATAGTGCCCTTTCTGGTTACACTTGAAACAAACTACATTCAATTTCTTACAAACTCCTCCATGTTTCTTTCCATATACCTGACAATCCGGAAAAGGTAACCTCAACTGATTCGGCTGATTCATATTAACTGGACGGTTGCCCTGGCCTCCGTTGCCTGCATTTTGTCTTTTGAAATTAAAATTTCTCCATGGCTGAAACTTGCCCTTCTTAAAATTTGGAAACTTTCCTGGTTGTGACTGACCTTCATTCCCTTCAACTTTCCTTTTCTTATTCTCCTTCTCCTTCTGTGACATCTCGCTCTCTGTCTCTGCGATCATGGCCTTCTGTACAACTCCTGCAGAGGTATCCAACTCAAAAATGGCTACCTTCCCCCTAATCCATGGCTTCAAACCTTGCTGGAATCTCTTATCCTTCTTCCTATCAGTATCCACATACGACGGCACATACCTTGACAATTCCTCAAACTTACTCTCGTAATCTGCCACCTACATATTTCCTTGCTTTAATTCTAAAAATTTTAACTCCATCTGATCCTGGATAAACTGGGGAAAATACTTTTCTAAAAACAATTCCTTAAACCTTTCCCAAGTAATAACATCTGTACCTTCCAATGTCTTCACCATTTCCCACCAGTAGGTGGTCTCATTCTTCAAATAGTAACTTGCAAACTCAACCTTCTGCTCCTCTTTCACTTTCACTAAGGTGAATGCCTTCTCTATTTACTTTAACCAAACATTTGCTTCGATCAGCTCTAAGGAACCCTTGAATTCTGGTGGGTTTATTGCCTGAAAAGTTTTGAAAGTTACATGGGGATTGGTCTGTCTTTGTTGTTGTTGTGCCAGGTGAACTGTTTGTTGGGCAAAGATTTGGAGAATCTAGGCTATTGCTGGGTCTATGGGTCCTGGGTTTGCATTCTGGTTTGTATCATCTTGGTTGTTATTGTTGTTGTTGTTGTTGGTTTCTTCATTCTGGGTGTTGGTGTGGGTATTTCTTCTGGGAGGCATTTTCTGTAAAGAATCAAACAACTTATTTAGCTTTTAAATCAAATCTTTTGCATAAAAGAAAAGTTTTTTAAAACAGAAATATCTCTTTTTGAAAACGGTTGTAATAGTTGGACTAAGTAAATTGCATGCTTCTTTACAAAATATAAACAGTTATGAAAAACAGGGTACATGGTATCATAGGGGTATAACTGGTGCAATAAATAAGGTAAAATAAAATAGGTGCAATAAATTAAATGATAGTGCTGGAAAGGAAAAGGTACTGATATATATAGATCAAAAGTTTTGGGTAGTACAAGCGTAAAGACGCTTCGGAATTAAAAGCAAAAGGGTACAACAACCTACTCACTAGTCAGCATAGCTAGTCTCTAAATACAACTCAAAAGTCTACTGATACACACTACACACTACTGTACATAACCAAAACAACACTGATCAGCATCTCTATCTCTGGATCTCTGACTCAACTCCAAGGAAACTCTGGTCCTCCCAGTCTCTCAAAGTCCTCCATCACCTAAGTAGCCCATCCCATCAATACATCAGGGCCTCTGTCAGGTAGTGTAGCTCCATGTAGCCTAGCCTCAAGAACCCTCCGTGTCACATGAATCTCCTCTCGAAGCTCCCTCACACCACGATCAACATCGGTAGTCCTAATGATATGATGTAGCTCTCTGATCCGGGCTAACAAGGAATCACGCTCCAATAGAAGAGCCTCATACCGGTGGTAAGGAACTGGGGGCAATGTAGACTGGAATGGGGCACTCGCAACTAAATGCCCAATGGAATCTGAATCAGCTGGTGGAGGTCCTCTGATAGGTGGCCTCATACCTGGGGGTGGAATAGCCTGCAGTGGTACGAGCTGCAACACCGGTGGAGGTAGAATAGCCAATGCTGGTGGAACAACAGGACGTGGATCTGATAATGGTACTCCAACTGAAGGCTCTGAGTGATCAGCTGATATGGGGATGAAAGTGTCGGCCGTCGCTTCTATCTGAAATCATATCGCAATATAAGAATCTCGAACCACGACGCGAATTATACTAATACCTGTTATACCGTAGCACTCAACCTCTCGACGTTCTATCTTTCTATTTCTTACTTCTAATCCTAATCCTCTACCCATTCCCGTTAACCTAGGCTTGTGTTAACGACTTATAACTTGTAGCTCTGATACCAAACCTGTGGCGCCCTCCAAACCCGGGTCAGAAGTTTGGGGTCCACACACACACACTATTTATAACCTGCTTATAACAATAATAAGGATAATAATAATAATATGCAGTGACCCTACTTACCAACTACCATAGATCGCAACTGGTTAAAGTATACACACAAGCCAAACACACTTACTTATATTAAAAACATTCGAATCCCAACTATTCCAACTCAGAACTGAGTATTAAACATTATTACAAACTTTTACAAACTTAAATTATCCCAAAAGAAGCCTACTAGCTCAACTGGATCAACCTGAATCCCTAGCTCTCGCGCTGGACTGGGGATCCTCGGTACCAACCGGTTCCTTCTTAACTGGAAAAGAACATAAACAACATCGCACAAATAAGCTAACTAGCTCAGCAAGTCACAATAAAAAAACTGAGAATAATGATCATCAGGTGAATATGGTTATGATATCAAGTGAACAATAGATTATGATTTGGAATTGGATATTATATTTTCATTTTAAAAAAAAACCAAGGTTAAGCTGCTGATCAGTCATGCACTAACCCCGAGCAAAGCACACAACACTGCTCTAACTACTGGATCCAAGGCACAAATTGGCCTAACTTGACCATTATATGGTCTGACCACGAATCTGGTCCATAATTTTATAAAAATAATCCAATTCTAACATAATAACAGAATAAGCAGTAATAAACAATAAACAGAATCATTAACAACATTGGACGTTCAATAATGAAAATGGTTTCAATCTACATAAAGATCAATATGGCATTTCCAAAGCTTGGCTGTTAGGTAATGAAAGAATTGGATAATAAAGGAATCAGTGTTTCAGGGTTTCAAGGATTTGGCCTTTCAAAGCATAAGATACAATAGTTTGAGTGTGTAAGCAATCTGGTTCAGTGTTTGATATTTAATTTGTATGTATTTGTGGAGTAGTATCGTATATTTGAGGTTCGTATTTGGGTATACAACAATCAATGGTCTAGAAAGAATCAGGTTTACGGCTCAAGATCAATAACTGGAATCAGGGTTTAGGGTTTAGTGCTTCAAAGCACTTGCAATATCAAACAGGACTATCAATCACTACAATATCTCGAGAAAGTTCAGAACACTTTCCTGGTACTAGCTTACTATACTGCACTCGCTTTCAATCACCACTGTCTTACTCCTCGACTACCTGTTTTCCTTTCCTACGCCTTGCCTCTTCTGCTCACATATCATAAGCATATATCAATATTTAACTTATACGATTCTATTCGACACATACTTCTATCTACCCTTCGTTTTACCCAAATCCGATTAATGGATTGAAAGTTACGCAAAAAACAAGTAAACATCGAATATATAGACCGACAGTTAACCACCGAGTCACATATAGCACATAACACGTCACATAATCAATGATATAACATTTATAAAGAAGTCTCGGGTTATAAACAGGCTTTCGAATATTTAAAGTGATTTTTAAAACATTTTTCGGAATTAAAACGGGTCGTTGGATCAATTTCGGAGTAATAAACAGTGTTCGGCTGGCCAATTCTGGCTTCAAAACAATTTTATAATAATTATCGAGCCTTGAAAACAATTTTAAATAATATTTTAAAGCTCGAAACTATTTTTTGGAATTTCTAAATTATTTTTAAATAATTAAATTTAATTAAATAATTAATTAAAATCACATAATAATTAATTAAATCAATTAATCAATTAATTTTCGAATTAATTGACCAATTAATCAATTAAAAATTAACTGAAATTAATTAACTAATTAATTCAGATTTATTTTTGAATTAAAATAATAATTTTTGGAATTTTCGGAAATTAAAAATGAATTTTTATAATAAAAATAAATAGGGAATATGATTTTTGAATATTTTTAAACATCCAAACACATTTAACACTTAACAAATAATTCACATAATAGATACTGAACACATATAATCATTATTTATTAGCAACAATAATTACACGATATATCCCAGATATTACAGTTGATACTTTGGATGCTTGTTTTCGATTTGTCTTTGAACCCTAGTACTCTTATATTATTTATTATCATGTTTTCAATGGAACCCATGGTGACGATGCGTTTGGTTTTGAACTAATCGTTATCGTGGGTTTCTAACGGATTTATTTATAGATTTCTATAGTTAATTGTTTTGATACCTAAGTGTGTGGTGATTGATTGATATCTTAGTACTGGTTGTGTTTATTCGTCTTATGAGCGTAGCTGACATATAAGATAGCATGTTAATCTCTATTGAAGCGAAAGTGAATATAGAGGTTTAGAATTTGTCATGCTAGCATAAGTTCGTGTATTTGTTATGCATGATTCGTAGGTAATTTTAACCATCTTACTTGCCCTATGTTATCACGATAGATAACTTGCGCATGAAACCGTTATTTTGTCAAATTCTATAGACATATAGGGTCTTAACATAATTTGTGTCTATTCAGCTTCTATCTCTTTTGTGGATGTCTGGTAGTAGGGTATTCGTACAACGAAAGTTGGCGTTTACTAGTTTCGTGTTATCTGATTAGTTGTCATCACCATTGCATGCTAAGGTTAAGAACAATGACTTTGAATAAAGTATTTAATGAAGCTAGAATCCATGTTTGTCTCATATAGTTAATTCAATCACTTTTATTCTTAGTTAATTGCATGTTAGTTTAATCTTAGTTTTAAACATCTCAACTTGTTATTGTCTTAGCATTGAGCGATAGCCATACCATTGTTGCATAAGTGCATAATCTTAAGTTAACTAAAAAAAGTCTCTGTGAGAACGAATCTGATTTATATCTTATACTACTTGCGAACGCGTATACTTGCGTATAATTTTAACGCGTGTTTTCGCCCTAACAAGTTTTTGGCACCGCTGCCGGGGATCGAACCCAGGTAACCCGCGTGACAGGCGGGAATACTTACCACTATACTACAACCCAGAGATTACCACAGGGCAAGGTAGCAGGAGTTCTTGAAGTGGATACATCTACGACTATCACTGCTCAGCTACAAGTGATAGCTATGAAAATCGATTTTCTGGCCAACTATGGAGTTCATCAGAGGACAAGTGTTTGTGAGCTTTGTGCAGGTTCATATGCGACGGAACAATGCGCTATATCTAGTGAATCAGCTCATTTCGTGAGCAACTTTCAGAGGTCACAGCAACCAGTTCCTGTAATATCCGGGATATATCGTGTAATTATTTTTGCTATTATATAATTATTATGTGTGTTCAGTATCTATTCTGTGATCTAATTGTTAAGTGTCATCTGTACTTGAATATTCAAAAATAATATTAATTGAGTATTTTAATTTTTATATGTCCAAAATAAAATATAGATAATTGTCATATCTTTCTAATTATTTTTATGTTGGTTTATGGATTTATAAGAATCATATGAAATTTCTAAAATCTTTTTCCGGGTAATTAAAATCTATTTTATAAAAACGGGAACCAACCGACGTCAACCGTTGTTACGTTTTTGGAACCCGAAACTCTTTCGAGAACTCCTTCCTAACCTAATTGTAATATTCCGAGCATATTCCATGTTTCGACTTCTTCGATCCGGCGTACGGTTTGTCCTGCGCGGGTCCCGGCGCAACATTTTGATACAATATTCGTTTCGGTAAATCAATAAAACCCGTATTTTCGATAAACGGGAGCTTTTTATTAAACTATCCCAATTATCACTTCGTAATACGTGTAACCAGGCGCTGAGACCAAGACCGCAGTACAAATTGTACTGATTTGGATAATTATCCCGAAAACCGATACCGTTTGGATCAGTTTTTACAAATAAACGTACCGTTTTATATCGGGAATGTGTTAGGGCGAAAACACGCGCTAATATTCACGCAAGTATACGCGTTCGCAAGTAATATAGAATACTTTCTAGTTCGTTCCCTCAGAGACTCAGACTAAATTATTGTCTAATTAAACTCACTCACCAATGTATGATTACTTCTCAATGTTAAGACACTAACACTTAAAATTGTTGATTAAATATTAACTATAATTAACTACTTAATTAATCACTTAACTAACACTTCAATTTATCAATAATAAAACACTCATGAGATCACAACTTCATTATTACTTCCTTCTATAGCCATTGTTATTACCTTTAGCATGTGACAGTGATGATATTAATCGAATAACACGAAACTGATAAAAGCCAACTTTCATTGTACTAATACCATTCTACCAAACATCCACAATTAAGATAGAAGTTGAATAGTCATCAATTATGTTGAGTTCCCATATGTCTACAGAAATTGACAACACAACGATTTAAGCACAAGTTATTCCTTTTGATTACATAGGGCAAATAAAACTGTTAGAGTTACCCACTAATCATGCACAACGTACATGAACCTATGCTAGCATGGCAAGTTCTAAATCTCAAGATCCACCGTCGCTTCACAAGAGATTAACACCCTATCTTATATGTTCGCGACGCACATAAGACGAATACGCACAACCAATACTAGATACCATGCAATCATCACACACTAAAGTATTAAACAATTAACTAAAGAATTCCATAATAAATCCGTTGCAACCCCATGATCACGATTAGCCCATAATAGCACTTATCGTCATCATGGGTTCATATGAAATCATGATAAACAAACACAAGAAAATAATAAATAAACTAATTATATTAAAACAGAGTACGTCACAAGAGTAAATAAGTTCAAAGTGAGAAAACTAGCATCCAACGTTATAACGAAACAAGAATCACAAGAATATATGCTTCCTCTTCGTTGCGGTGTGCTAAATCGGTCTTCTTCCTTATCTCCATCGCTCCTTGCGTAAAAACACAATCTTCTTTCTTCCACACTTGTGAAAACGTCTCAAATCTACTTATATAATAGTCCCATAAAACTCAGATTACATAGAAGTGGAAACCAAACAGAAGTAGAAGTCCTAAAATAATCTATTTTTTTTCCGGACCCTGCGCGGCCGCTCAGCATAGCTGAGCGGGCGCTCAGCTTGCTGCGCGGCCGCTCAGCAATGCTGAGCGGGCGCTCAGACCTCTACTGGAAAAATTATGATTTCGCTCCGTTTCTTCGCCGTAATCTGCCCGTTTCTTTCCTCTCGCAATGGTGAACACATGCCAAGGCTTATTCTTGATGATTCCTCCCCCGAAATGCAACTAAAACCTTGAAATGCATAAACACTAGAAAAACGCATCAAATACACAAAATACTTGATTTCAAGACACCAATTTAAGCCATTTTAAGACGTTCTAAGTGGTATAAAATGCCACTTATCACACCCCCAAACTTAAATCGATGCTTGTCCTCAAGCGTCACAGACTCAAATAAAAACATGCATAAATGCAATCTATATGAAAATGCATCGATCCCCCTTACTACAATCAACCAACCAAATTGTCACATCTCAACGAATGCAGTTAGACAATTAAAGATCAACAAACTCATGCAAACGGACATACAGCCAGAAACATGGTGTGTGCAAATGCTTAACAGATATGCTTCGGAACTAGACCAATTACTATGACTAGACTATCCTCAAGGCAATCCTATGATTATACAAAGAATAAAAAATTCTAGGCACAAAGTGATATACAACAGTACAAGAACTCTGGAGCTTACTACGGAATCGTGCTTTTTATTTACAACTCAAATGCTTATTTGACCGTGCAATGAGTGAGGTCCACAAAAGACTTATACAATGGTATCCATGTAACGAGCGTTAGGTTAGCGAATCCCAGACTCTAAAAGCCTTAGGTCACTAGGCACAAAGTCCCCTAAAAACTTAATAACTCGAATACCAAAGAGCCCACTCTTGATCAATTATGCAATTTTTTTTTATAACTTCTGAGCAAGTGCGTTTAGCTCCATCTTGCTCAACCCTAGACTACTCGCACCATATGCGAGCTGGCTACTAGCCATTTGACGCCTAGCCACAACTAGCAACAACTTCCATATTTTTTTCTCCCAAATTTTTTCTTTTTCATGCCTTTATCACTAAGAACCTATAATCGAATTCTAAGCATAATAAGCAGATTGACCTTGAAAACAACCAAATCATAACAACAATCTAGCCCTTACGCATTCTCTAAGACTTAGTGGACTTACAATTGTTTCTAGCATGCATATCAACCTACACAACTTTATATCACTTTAATGCTATCACTACAGTCGCATCAATATCACAATTCAGTCGATAAATCATTGCAAAAGGGATCATGGTAAATGCATGAGCTACATGACATTCATAACAAAAAAAAACTATATGCATAAATTATGCAACTATATGAACTAAACTATCATGAATATGCAACTAAATGACACACACACAATATTCCTTAACTACCACCCCCAAACTAAAAATCTTCACTGTCCTCAGTGAAAGTAGTAGAAAGGAACACAGGGTATACCTACTCGGAGTCATCATCATCATCACCCTCAGTGGGTGGAGTATCAGGCGGCGGGTATGCAGAGTCCTCACCAAAAACTGGCCACTGGATATCAGCTCCAAGGCCTCGAAAAGCAGTCCCTAACGCAAGGGTGAGCTCCTGAGCAAACCTGCTCTGCGTCTCATACATGGCATCCATCCACCGTGAAAGCCTCCTATACTGGGCATCAACCATCCCAGCACCCTCCTGAGCTCTCGAAGAACCAGCCTCATCACGCCCTGGCCTAGCCATAGTAGCACCTCATGCTGGACGCCCTCCTGGAAGACGATAACCCAGCCCATATTCCTCAGGCTCACCACCGGTCCACTCCTGCATCCCATTCAGAGTGCCAGAATCAATCGGAGCTGCTGGCAACTGCAACTGCTCATGAGCCGGCCAGTTCACTCCCACTGCTCGGCATAGCTTCGTAACCGTAGATGCATAAGGGATGTTCATATGCTTCGCTCCCCTCAAAAACTTCAGAATTCCTTGGTAGATAAACTCACCAAGGTCCACATAGTATTCCTCATTCAGAATTCCCCACAACAACTGTGCTCTCTCAACTGTGACCTCGTGTGCATGCGAAGAAGGCAAAATATTAGCACAAATAAATGCATTCCATGCACGGGCATACCTGTTCATGGCGATCGCCGGAAAGTGATGATACTCATTAGTGCCGGTCCTGCAGGTCCAAACTGTGCCCGGTCGACAGAGAGTCGCACAAATCAAATCCAAGTCAAAATCCTCAGCAGTCTTTTCATTCCAGTTCTCCTCCTCGGGCTTCCTCTCTCGCTGTCCAATCACACGGTGAATCGCCACAGGATGATAATCAACCGTCAGCCCACTGACCACAGAAAACCCATTCTTTTCGGCCTTTGCGTTCACGTAGAACTCGCGAACAATGCTCATCGGTACTGCTTCGGGTGACTCACAAAAAGCTATCCACCTCTTCTCTGCAATCATGGGCAGCAACTCACCATCCCTCCACGATGGTAAAAACCCCCTCTCCTTCAGAATCGGCTTCCCCAACAGCCTAGTGTACTCCTCCTCCGCAGCTCTGTCAGTTAACCGAGGCCTTGCAGCAGTACCCCTCGATGAATCAGCAGTAGGAACTGTACTGCTGCTGTCAATAGTGCGTGCTCTCTTGGGTGCCATTGATTCGTGAATAAAAGTGTGTAAGAACTGATTTTTGATGTTTGTGAGAGGGTTTAAGTGTAGAAAGTTTTGTGGGAGATATGTAGAATAGGTGTATGTATATATAGGGTGTGGATTAGATTAGGGTTTGGGAATTAAAGAGTAAAATGAAGGGGTAGTGGGAACAAATCGTGGGTTTATGGGCTAAAACTGTTTTTGTGCTTGTTTTTTTTTTTTTTTTTTCTGAACTGAAAAAAAAAATTCTGGTACTCGACCCCTGAGCGGTCGCTCAGGGGGTCACTGGGAAAAAAATTTTTCAGCCCCTGTTTTCTGATTTTTTTGTGTTTTTGGATAGGTTATTAACTTCTAAGGGTTCCTGTAACAACAATTCATGGGTTGCCTCCCACGCAGCGCTTCTTTTTCGTCATTAGCTTGACGTTTCGTACCCTTCTCAAGTAGTCAACAAAATAGCACTAACCACTTCTTGGTTTGCCATGTCCCCATAGTAGTGCTTCAACCGCTGACCGTTAACCTTGAATGCTTGGTCCGGATCATCCTCAAAATTTCCACCGCTCCATGTGGAAACACAGTTTTGACAATAAAAGGTCCAGACCACCTTGATTTCAACTTCCCAGGAAAAAGTCGGAGCCGAGAGTTAAATAAGAGAACTTGTTGCCCTGGCACAAATAACTTTGGATGTAGCTTCCTATCGTGCCACCTCTTCACCTTTTCCTTATACATTTTGTTATTTTCATACGCTTGAAGTCGAAATTCATCAAGTTCATTAAGCTGAAGCATTTTTTTCTTACCAGCTGCATCTAAATCCAGGTTCAACTTCTTCAATGCCCAGTAGGCCTTATGCTCAAGCTCCGCAGGTAGATGACATCCCTTACCGTACACCAACTGAAACGGTGACATCCCAAGTGGAGTTTTGTATGCTGTTCTGTAAGCCCAAACAGCTTCATCGAGCTTTAAAGACCAATCCTTCCTTGACGGACAAACAACCTTTTCTAGAATGCGCTTTATCTCTCTGTTAGACACTTCCGCTTGACCATTTGTTTGTAGATGATATGCAGTAGCTACTCGATGATTCACATTATAACGCTGCATCATAGAAGTGAACTTACGGTTGCAAAAATGCGATCCTTCATCACTTATGATTACCCGAGGTGTTCCAAACCTTGTGAAAATTTGCTTATGAAGAAAATTTAGCACTGCCTTTGCATCATTTGTCGGTAAAGCTTTAACTTCGACCCATTTTGAGACATAATCGACTGCCAGCAAGATGTACTGATTATTGCAAGACGAGATAAAAGGCCCCATAAAATCGATTCCCCACACATCAAAGACCTCGACTTCAAGCATCACATTTAATGGCATCTCATCTTTCCTTGACAAATTTCCCACTCTTTGGCAACGATCGCACCTTAAAACAAACTGATGAACATCCTTAAACAAAGTAGGCCAGAAAAAACCTGCTTGCAGAATACGAGCTGCCGTCTTCTCACCACCATAGTGTCCACCATAAACCGTGGAATGGCAGTCTCGTAATATTCCCTCTGTCTCACAGAACGGGATACATCTCCTGATGATCTGGTCAGCTCCCTGTCTAAACAAATATGGTTCATCCCACATATACCACTTCACCTCATGGAGAAACTTCTTCTTTTGAGCGGATGTCAAATTAGGAGGCATTATATTGCTGACGAGATAGTTTACAATATCTGCAAACCATGGTTCTTCCTCCTGAATTGCAAACAACTGCTCATCCGGAAAAGATTCATTGATTAACGTCCTATCTTGTGAAGTAGAATCGGGATTCTCCAACCTAGAGAGATGGTCAGCTACTTGATTCTCAGTACCTTTTCTATCTTTGATCTCAAACTCAAATTCCTGAAGTAAAAGCACCCAACGAATGAGTCTCGGCTTCGAATCCTTCTTGGAAACCAGATAGCGAATAGCTGCATGATCAGTGAATACTGTTACTTTCGTACCAAGTAGATACGATCAAAATTTCTCAAACCCAAAGACTATAGCCAAAAGCTCCTTCTCAGTAGTGGTGTAGTTCAATTGGGCACCATTTAAAGTCTTACTCGCATAGTAGACCACATGGAAGAGATTTTTCTTGCGCTGTCCCAGAACTGCACCTACCGCATAATCACTCGCATCACACATCATCTCAAACGGTTCTGTCCAATCTGGTGCTGTAATAACTGGTGCAGTGATCAAACTCTTCTTGAGAGTCTCGAATGCTGCCAAACATTTATCATCAAATTTGAAAGGCACATCTTTCTCAAGCAAATTGCACAACGGCTTAGATATCTTTGAAAAGTCCTTGATGAATCGCCGATAAAAACCCGCATGACCAAGAAAACTACGGATTCCTTTCACAGAATTAGGTGGAGGAAGATTTTCAATGACTCCCACCTTGGCCTTGTCCACCTCCAGACCCTTGCTAGAGACCTTATGCCCAAGGATAATGCCTTCACGCACCATAAAATGACATTTCTCCCAATTGAGCACCAAATTAGTTTCCACGCATCTTTTGAGTACGGCGCGCAGATTATTCAAACATTCATCATATGAGTGTCCAAAGACGGAGAAGTCATCCATGAACACTTCGACATTATTTCCAATCATGTCAGAGAATATAGCCATCATACATCTCTGAAAGGTGGCCGGGGCGCCACATAACCCAAACGAAACTCTGCGAAAAACAAACGTGCCAAATGGACAAGTGAAGGTCATCTTTTCCTGATCCTCTGGTGCAATACAAATCTGATTATACCCGGAATAACCATCTAGAAGACAGAAATACTCATGACCCGCCAATCTGTCAAGCATCTGATCAATAAATGGAAGAGGGAAGTGATCCTTTCTTGTGGCTTTGTTCAATTTTCTATAATCCATGCATACTCTCCATCCTGTAACTGTTCGAGTAGGGATGAGCTCATTCTTTTCATTTGCGACCACAGTGATACCTCCTTTCTTAGGTACACATTGTACGGGGCTCACCCACGAGCTGTCAGAAATAGGATAAATGATGCCTGCATCTAGCCATTTCAGAATTTCTTTCTTCACCACCTCCTTCATGATGGGATTCAGTCTTCGCTGCTGTTCCACAGATGGCTTACTACCTTCCTCTAGCAGAATTTTATGCATACAATATGAAGGACTTATCCCTTTGATGTCTGCTATGGTCCATCCTATAGCCGATTTGAATTCTCTCAAAATCCTTAAGAGCTTGTCTTCCTCACTTCCTGAAAGGTCAGATGAAATAATAACAGGTAACATAGATGAATCACCTAAAAAAGCATACCTCAAGTGCTCAGGTAATGGCTTGAGCTCCAAGGTAGGTGCTTCCTCTATTGATGGTTTGAGCTTCCCTTCAGCGTTCTTAAGGTCAGAAGTACCAAGAGATTCAAATGGTATGTCCAGATTTCACTTCCAGGGAGAAGCGTTCAGATATTGTAATTGTTCGTTGCTATCTTTATCATCGCTGTCAAAATCCCCCACTAAGGCCTTTTCCAATGCATCAGACATTAGCATGTGATCGAGTTCCGAAGTAACCGCAGAATCAATCACATCCACTTTTAAGCACTCCTCATCTTCTGTAGGGAATTTCATTGCCTTGAATACGTTGAAGGTCACATCCTGATCTTGGACCCGCATAGTAAGTTCACCTTTTTGCACATCTATCAAGGTACGGCCAGTAGCCAAGAAAGGCCTTCCCAAGATTATGGGAATCTTCTTATCTTCCTCAAAATCCAGAATAACAAAATCTGCTGGAAAGAAGAGCTTATCCACCTTGACGAGCACATCCTCAACTATGCCCCTTGGGTAAGTAATGGAACGGTCAGCCAATTGTGGTGACATGTATGTGGGTTTTGGATCAGGCAGATCCAGCTTTTTAAAGATTGACAACGGCATCAGATTAATGCTTGCTCCCAAATCACAAAGGCACTTGTCAAAAGTCAGATTGCCAATGGTGCAAGGAATGGTGAAGCTTCCTGGATCTTTCAGTTTTGGTGGTAACTTTTGCTGCAGAACAGCGCTGCATTCTTCCGTGAGAGCAACGGTTTCGAGGTCATCCAGTTTCACCTTCCTTGAAAGAATAGTCTTCATAAACTTCGCATAACTAGGCATTTGTTCAAGAGCCTCAGCGAAAGGTATATTGATGTGAAGTTTCTTGAACACCTCCAGAAACTTTCCGAACTGTCTATCCAGCTTTTGTTGCTGCAATCTCTTAGGAAAAGGTGGTGGAGGATAGAACTGTTTCTCCCCTGTATTAGCCTCAGGCAGAGTGTGTTCAACAGTAGTCTTTCTTGGTTCCGCCGCTTTCTCCTTTTGCTTAGATTCTTCATCTCTAATTTCAGCTTCTACTTCTTTTGTCTTTTTAGAATCAGCTACTTTTCCAGACCTTAAGGTAATAGCCTTGACTTGCTCTTTAGCTTCCTTCCTGCCTGGTACTTCCGTGTCACTGGGAAGAGTGCCAGGTTGACGATTGAGCACTGCATTGGCTAATTGACCGATTTGATTTTCCAAGGTCTTGATAGAAACCGCCTGACTCTTGCACAACAGCTTAAGTTCCTCAAAATCAGCACTAGTAGGTGCAGCCGCACTTCCCTGTCGAGGATATGATTGCCTTGTAGCATACTGCTGTGGTTGCTGGAATCCAGGTGGGTTAAACTGTTTACTCACTCCTTGCTGATATGGTGGCTGAATAACATTCTGATTATTCCCCCAGCTGAAATTTGGATGATTTCTGTTGTTAGGATGATAGGTCGCTGGCACAGGCTGCTGTTGTCGCTGATAATTATTCACATACTGAACAGATTCATTGACAAGAGAACATTGATCCGTAGCATGAGAACCTGCACAAAGCTCACAAACCATAGCTATTTGATTAACTCCATACGTAGCCAGAGAATCAACCTTCATTGATAGCGCTTGGAGCTGGGCTGCAATAGCGGTGGCTGCATCAACTTCCAGAATACCTGCTACCTTGCCTGACGTCATCCTCTGAGTTGGGTTTTGATGCTCATTTGCAGCCATCGTCTCTATAAGATTATACGCCTCAGTATAGCTTTTAGCCCATAAGACGCCTCCAGCTGCTGCATCGAGCATGGGCCGAGATTGGGCCCCCAAACCATTATAGAAACCAGTGATCACCATCCAATCCGGCATTCCATGATGTGGACATTTTCTCAACATTTCCTTGTAGCGTTCCCAAGCCTCGCACATAGATTCTGTAGGTTGCTGTGCAAACTGAGTAAGAGCACTCCTCATAGCAGCAGTCTTTGTCATCGGATAAAACTTCACCAGAAACTTTTGTGCAAGATCTTGCCACGTAGTGATGGACCCAACTGGTTCAGAATGTAACCAGTCTTTAGCCTTGTCCCTCAGTGAGAATGGGAAAAACCTCAACTTGATAGCCTCATCAGTCACGCCATTATACTTAAAAGTGCTGCAGATCTCGACAAAATTCCTTATGTGCATGTTGGGGTCTTCAGTTGCCGCTCCTCCAAAAGAAACAGAATTCTGCACCATCTGAATAGTGCCCGACTTGATTTCAAAGGTGTTAGCTTGAATAGCCGGATGAAGGATGCTTGACTGAATGCCATCAATTTTAGGCCGAGAAAAATCCATAAGAGCTGGATCAGCTTGAACAATACGATCTCCCATGTTTACTGGTTCTTTCTGCTCAGTTCCTGAATCCGAATCCTCAAAATCTAACTTCTCCGGAATATCAAGAACTTCGTCTGTCTCCTCAGCTGTATCTAATGTCCTCTTGCGAGCACGAGAACGAGTTTGCATAAAAGCTTGCTAAAGTACCTGAAACACAACCGGAAAAAAAAAGTAACTACTACGTCCTAATCACTGAGTCCTAATGACCAATGATGGTAAGTACATAAACTAAACAAATACGCCGAGTCCCCGGCAGCGGCGCCAAAAACTTGTTAGGGCGAAAACACGCACTAATATTCACGCAAGTATACGCGTTCGCAAGTAATATAGAATACTTTCTAGTTCGTTCCCTCAGAGACTCAGACTAAATTATTGTCTAATTAAACTCACTCACCAATGTATGATTACTTCTCAATGTTAAGACACTAACACTTAAAATTGTTGATTAAATATTAACTATAATTAACTACTTAATTAATCACTTAACTAACACTTCAATTTATCAATAATAAAACACTCATGAGATCACAACTTCATTATTACTTCCTTCTATAGCCATTGTTATTACCTTTAGCATGTGACAGTGATGATATTAATCGAATAACACGAAACTGATAAAAGCCAACTTTCATTGTACTAATACCATTCTACCAAACATCCACAATTAAGATAGAAGTTGAATAGTCATCAATTATGTTGAGTTCCCATATGTCTACAGAAATTGACAACACAACGATTTAAGCACAAGTTATTCCTTTTGATTACATAGGGCAAATAAAACTGTTAGAGTTACCCACTAATCATGCACAACGTACATGAACCTATGCTAGCATGGCAAGTTCTAAATCTCAAGATCCACCGTCGCTTCACAAGAGATTAACACCCTATCTTATATGTTCGCGACGCACATAAGACGAATACGCACAACCAATACTAGATACCATGCAATCATCACACACTAAAGTATTAAACAATTAACTAAAGAATTCCATAATAAATCCGTTGCAACCCCATGATCACGATTAGCCCATAATAGCACTTATCGTCATCATGGGTTCATATGAAATCATGATAAAAAAACACAAGAAAATAATAAATAAACTAATTATATTAAAACAGAGTACGTCACAAGAGTAAATAAGTTCAAAGCGAGAAAACTAGCATCCAACGTTATAACGAAACAAGAATCACAAGAATATATGCTTCCTCTTCGTTGCGGTGTGCTAAATCGGTCTTCTTCCTTATCTCCTTCGCTCCTTGCGTAAAAACACAATCTTCTTTCTTCCACACTTGTGAAAACGTCTCAAATCTACTTATATAATAGTCCCATAAAACTCAGATTACATAGAAGTGGAAACAAAACAGAAGTAGAAGTCCTAAAATAATCTGTTTTTTTTCCCGACCCTACGCGGCCGCTCAGCATAGCTGAGCGGGCGCTCAGCTTGCTGCGCGGCCGCTCAGCAATGCTGAGCGGGCGCTCAGACCTCTACTGGAAAAATTCTGATTTCGCTCCGTTTCTTCGCCGTAATCTGCCCGTTTCTTTCCTCTCGCAATGGTGAACACTTGCCAAGGCTTATTCTTGATGATTCCTCCCCCGAAATGCAACTAAAACCCTGAAATGCATAAACACTAGAAAAACGCATCAAATACACAAAATACTTGATTTCAAGATACCAATTTAAGCCATTTTAAGACGTTCTAAGTGGTATAAAATGCCACTTATCAGAATGATCCAACGGGATACTAATTTTCCGTAATTATAAATAGCCTTTTACCGTATTTTATTTCGTATCAAAATCATTTGCAGACAGATAATTATATAATTTTCAGAGAAAAGCCCTAATTACATAAACTGTTCTAAGAATCAAACAGCAAAACGAAGGCGTTACCGATCTCTGTTTTCAAAGCTTGAGTAACCAAAACGAAGGATTTGAGGTGTTCTATCAGATTCTGAGCTTTGTTTCACTGCAGAAATCAAGGTTATTTTTCTAAAAATTTATTTATTTTTGAATTTATTTTATTAAAAATATGAATTTTTGTTCGGATGATTGTTTATATGATTTGATGATTGCATGTTGTAGAGCTTGTTTTCCTGATGATTTTCATATGTCATACGTCTGATTTGGAGTTCAATAACATGCTCAAAAGTGGGTTTAATTTTCGAATTTCAAAATTAGGGTTTATAACCCGTATGAATGTTCTTAATTGAAATTTGGGGGTTTCTTATTCTGTGATAGATTGATGTTGTGTTATAGTGGGTTGTGTTCTCTGTGAAATTTGCAATCTAGTCGTATAAGTTTCATGAACCAACGAGGTCTGTAGAGAAGGGAGTTGTGTTTTGAAGTTTTCCGATGTTCGCCGGAAACTGGAAAACTTCACGGCCAAATTCCGGCCAACTCAGGGATTGTTAGGATGAATTGATTGCATGATTGTATTCCTGGTAATTTGTAGATGTGATCTGGAGCTTGTGGTAAGGTGAGGAGGTCGGAATCGTGTTCTCCGGCAAACCTGACTGTTTTCCGGCGACGGGGTGTAAAATTGCAGTTTGGTCCCTGGACTTTTGGGGACGATACAGTTAGGTCCCTGAAGTTTCCAGACTTTGCAAATTTAGGATTCCTGTTTATAAAATGTTTAAAAATCATATTTCCTATTTATTTTTATTATAAAAATTCGTTTTTAATTTCTGAAAATTCTAAAAATTATTATTTTAATTCTGAAAATTATTTTTAATTCACAAATAAATCTAAATTAATTAGTTAATTAATTTCAGTTAATTTATAATTGATTAATTGGTCAATTAATTCAAAAATTAATTGATTAATTGATTTAATTAATTATTAATTGAATTTAATTAGTTATTTAATTAGATTTAATTATTTAAAAATGATTTAAAAATTCTAAAAAATAGTTTCGAGTTTTAAAATATTATTCTAAATTATTTCCAAGGCTCGATAATTATTCTAAAATTATTTCGGAGCCAGAATGGGCCAACCGAACCCTATTTATTAATCCGAAATTGATCCAACGACCCGTTTTCATTCCGAAAAATGTTTTAAAAATCATTTTAAATACCAAAAAGCCTATTTATGACCCGAGACTTCTTTATAAATAATATATCATTGATTACGTGATGTATTATGTGCTATATGTGACTTGTTAATTGACTATCGATCTATATATTTGATGTTTACTTGATTATTGCATAATTTTCAATCCGTTAATCGGATTTGGGTAAAACGAAGGGTAGATAGAAGTATGTGTTGAATAGAATTCCATGAGTAAATTATTGATAGATGCTTATGATATGTGAGCAGAAGAGGCAAGACGCAAGAAAGGGAAACAGATAGTTGAAGAGTAAGACAGTTGTGATTGGAAACGAGTGCAGTGTAGTAAGCTAATATCAGGCAAGTGTTCTGAACTTTCTCGAGATATTATAGTACTTGATAATCCTGTGATATTGCAAGTGCTTTGAAGCACAGAAACCTAAATCCTGATTTCAGTTATTGTCCTTGAGCCATGAATCATATTCTTTCTAATCCATTGATTATTGTATACCCAAACAAGAACCACAAATCTACGATACTACTCTACAAATACATATAAACTAAATACCAAACACTGAAATGAACTATTATATACTCAACCCATGGTATCTTATACTTTGAAAGATCGAATCCTTGAAACCTTGAAACGTTGATTCCTTTGTAATCCAATTCTTTCATTACCCAGCATCCAAGCTTTTAAATTGCCTTATTGATCCTTACAAGGATTGAAACCCTTTCATTGTTAAATATTTATTGTTGTTAATGATTTCGGTTATTGTTTATTATTGCATACTCTGTTATTATGTTAGAATTGGATTGTTTTTATAAAATTGTGGACCAGATTCGTGGTCAGACCATATAATGGTCAAGTTAGGCCAATGTGTGCCTTGGATCCAGTAGTTAGAGCAATGCTGTGTGCCTTGCTCGGGGTTAGTGCGTGACTGATCAGCAGCCTAACCTTGGTTTTAAATTAAAAGTATAATATCCAATTCTAAATCATAATCCTTTGTTCACTTGATATCATAACCATATTCACCTGATGATCATTATTCTCAATTTTGTCATTGTGACTTACTGAGCTAGTTAGCTCATTTGTGCGATGTTGTTTATATTCTTTCCAGTTAAAAAGGAACCAGTTGGTAAAGAGGATCCCCAGTCCAGCGCGAGAGCTAGGGGTTCAGGTTGAGAAAGCTGAGCTAGTAGGCTTCTTTTGGAATAATTTAAGTTTATAAAAGTTTGTAATAATATTTAATACTCAGTTTGAATTTGAAATAGTTGGGATTTGAACGATTTGTAATATATTAGTGTGTTTGGCTTGTGTGCATACTTTAATCTGTTGCGGTCCGTGGTGGTTGGTAAGTAGGGTCATTGCATATATTATTATTATCTTTATTATTGTTATAAGCAGGTTATAATTAAGGTGTGTGTGTGGACCCCAAACTTCTGACCCGGGTTTGGAGGGCGCCACAGTTCCTGCCACTTATCATCCTGACAACTGGAATCATCCTAATTTCAGCTGGATGCAACAACAATCTCATGGAGGTCCAGGTCCATCTGTTAATGAAAGATCTGACTTGGAGGAATTGAGACTTATGTGAAAAAGTCAAGCGATTTCAATCAAGACTCTGGAGAACCAAATAGGGTAAATTGTTAATGCACTGTTGAATTGACCTCAAGGAACTCTTCCAAGTGATACAGAAGCTAATCCAGGCAAGAGGGAAGTCAAAGAACAGAATAATGCAATCACCTTGAGGTCTGGAAAGGTCGTAAACCCTCAATTTCAGCAAGATGAAGATTCTGAAAACTCTGTTCAGAATGCAGGTGCATCTACACCCTTGCCAATTCCAGAAAATGAGATTGTAGCTGAAAAAGTTGTGCAGAAGGATGCTGAGGTGGAACCGAAGAAGAAAGTTGTTACAAACAATCTTCCCGAGGGTAATACATGGGATAAACAAGTCTACCCACCTCCGCCATTTCCTAAAAGGCTTCAAAAACATAAGTTTGACAAGTAATTTGCCAATTTTTTGAGGTTTTCAAGAAGCTGCATATCAACATACCTTTTGCTGAAGCTCTAGAACAGATGCCGAGCTATGCTAAGTTTATGAAGGGTATTCTATCTCGGAAGCTAAAACTTAAGGAGTTGGAAACCGTTGCTTAAAAGGAAAAATGCAGTGCTGTGCTGTAACAGAAACTTCCTCCTAAGCTTAAAGATCCAGGAAGCTTCACGATACCTTGTACCAGTAGAAACTTGTCTTTCGACAAGTGTTTATGTGACTTGGGAGCTAGCATCAATCTGATGCCCTTATCTGTCTTCAAGAAACTTGGTTTCCCTGAGCCAAAACCGACAAACATGTCCTTACAGTTGGCCGATCGGACCATCACTTATCCGTGAGGTAGAGTGGAGGATGTCTTGGTCAAGGTGGACAAACTCATCTTCCCTGCTGATTTTGTAATTCTGGATTTTGAGGAAGATGAGAAGATTTCCATCATCTTAAGAAGACCATTCTTGGCTACAGGCTGAACTATGATTGATGTGCAAAAAGGAGAGCTTACTATGAAGGTTCAAGATCAAAAGGTCACTTTTAATGTGTTCAAGGCAATTATGTTACCCACAGATAAAGATGAGTGCTTTAAAGTAGAGCGGGTCGACTCTGTCGTGAATTCGGAGCTTGAGCAATTACCAAAGTCAGATACCTTAGAGGGATCCTTAATAGGGGAATCAGTTATTGAAGATGAAAAAATAGCAGAACAACTGCAGGTTTTGAATGCACCTCAGTGGAAGAGGAAGTTGGATATGCCATTCGATTCTCTTGGGTTAGTAGTGCTGAAAATTTCTCGGGAGCATCTCGAGCCATCTATTAAAGAAGCTACCACATTTGGGCTCAAACCACTGCCAAATCATTTGAGTTATGCATTTTTAGGTGCACCCCCTGACAAGGGGTTGGAATATATCTATGATAACCTAAAGGGTGATCGTCCGGTTCCTCCCGTACTTACAGAGAGTCCCTCTCGTGCACCACAGATAGTTGATAGGTTTGGTCTTGGTGATGCGCAGTATAGAAGGCTGACTAGGCGTATAGAGGGCATGCATGACATCCACCGACGTTTTGTTGAAGATTTGACACTCGCTCTCGGTACTGTTTTCCGAGACATTGGTGTCGAGGTTGATTGGCCACCTGATCCTCCACCCGAAGAGGGTGATCCTCCCGCTAACTAGGTTTGCCTTGTATCTTTATTATTACCTTCAATGAGGATATTGAATATTATAAGTTTGGGGGGTGATAATGTAAGGATTAGTTTGTGTGTGTCCATATAGATTCATATAGTTTCATGTTACATGTTTAGTTGTATTTCATTCATATTTTGCATGATTATTCATATAGGACATATTTGTTTGTGTTATTATGTGAGTTCATTTAGTTGCATGTGCATGCATATAGCATGGTCCCTTAGGTTGAGCTATTTTTGTCTGATAAGTTAATATTAATTTGAGTGTTGTGATGACGAATAGAGGGTTGTTTAAGTCCTAATGAATTGATTTGCATGCCATAATTTTTTTTCACAAGTCTTATAGGACTGCGTTTGAGCTAGATCATGATCATATTTGTTTATTTATTGAGATTTAATCACTTGTTTATATTTAGAATTTTTGGTATTCTCGTAATGACGTAGGAACACTGATTTTTAAACTGGAAAAAAGCAGGATTTCATTGCTAGTTGTGAAAAAGGCTAAGCGTCAAATGGCTGGTAGCCAGCTCATAATTTATGAGTAGTCTCGGGTTGAATGAGATGGAGTGAAAAACACTCATTCAGAAATTGTTGAAAAAAAGAGAAAAAGAAAAAAGAAAAAGAAAAGGAAAAGAAAAAAAAATGTTAGTATATGCAGAATTGACCAAGAGTGAGCTCTTTAATACCCAAGTTATTAAGTTCTAGGGGACTTTATGCCTAGTGACCTAAGGCTATTATAGTCTGGGATCCGCTAACCTAACGCGCGCTACATAGGTAATATTGTATAAGTCTTTTGGGACCTCATTCATTGCACTGTCAAATAAGCATCTTTGTTATGTGTTCAATAATAGCATGAATCCTTATATAACTATAGTAGGAAGGAGGTGTTGTGAGTCATTATGCGTTTTACATCTATTTTGTTTATAAACTCGTGATTGTTTTGATGATAAGATAAGTTATGATTATTGATCTAGTATCGAGAGTATATCTGTTAAGCATCCCACACACGCACGTTTCTGGTTTGTGAGTTGGTTTTATTCAAACTCTATTAAAATTTATTACATTCTTAGAGGCATTGACTTATTCATTTGGTTATGGTTATTCTAAGGGGATCGATTGCATTATCATTTAGTCACATTCACGTAGTTGCATTCATGCATTAGGTTTGATTATAGTTTTTGAGTCTGTTTATGCTCGAGGACAAGCATCGATTCAAGTTTGGGGGTGTGATAAGTGGATTTTATATCTACTTGAAACGCTTCATTAAAAGCTTAAGTTGGTGTTTGGGACTCAAGTTGTTGGTATTTTTGATATGTTTTTGTGTTATTGCATTTCACACATCGGTTAAATGAAGAAAGAATCATTTCAAAGAAATATGCTGAAAAGAGATAAGAATTGGAATCCTAGGCCATTCTCAAGTTGAAGAGAGTCTCGTTAGCTTCGCGTGGGCAGTTGAATCGCCTAATTTTGACGAACAGAACTCAAGATACGGCTAAAAGAAGAATCAGCAGAAAAATCCAGAAACCGTGCGCGGCTGCCCCCATTTTAAGAGTCCAGGTCCACTAGGTTCTTATATATAATGATGAAAAGACGTTTTTAATAACGAGGAGACATGGGAGAGCAATACGAAGACCTAGAGAGCACAAGACATCTATAGAGAAGAAGAATTTCGTATTCATCAATATAGTTGATACTTTGGATGCTTATTTTCGATTTGTCTTTGAACCCTAGTACTCTTATATTGTTTATTATCATATTTTCAATGGTACCCATGGAGACGATGAGTTCAGTTTTGAACTAATCGTTACCGTGGGGTTCTAACAGATTTACTTATGGATTTCTATAGTTAATTGTTTTGATATCTAAGTGTGTGGTGATTGATTGATATCTTAGTATTGGTTATGTTTATTCATCTTATGAGCGTAGCTAACATATAATATATCGTGTTAATCTCTATTGAAACAAAAGTGAATATATAAGTTTAGAACTTGTCATGCTAGCATAGGTTCATGTATTTGTTATGCATGATTTGTAGGTAATTTTAACCATCTTACTTGCCCTATGTAATCACGATAGATAACTTACGCATTAAACTGTTATTTTGTCAAATTCTATAGACATATAGGGTCTCAACATAATTGGTGTCTATTCAGCTTCTATCTATTTTGTGGATGTCTGGTAGTAGGGTATTCGTACAACGAAAGTTGGCGTTTACTAGTTTTGTGTTATCTGATTAGTTTTCATCACCATTGCATGCTAAGGTTAAGAACAATGGCTTTGAATAAAGTATGTAATGAAGTTAAAATCTCATGTTTGTCTCACATAGTTAATTCAATCACTTTTATTCTTAGTTAATTGCATGTTAGTTTAATCTTAGTTATAAACTTGTTATTTGTCTTAGCGTTGAGCGATAGCCATACCATTGTTGCATAGGTACATAATCTTAAGTTAACTAAAAAGAGTCTCTGTGGGAACGAATCTGATTTATATCTTATACTACTTGCGAACGCATATACTTGCATGTAATTTTTGCGCGTGTTTTCGCCCTAACAAAAGGCCTATTTTTGGGCCTATTTTTTCGGACTTTTCTGTAACCACCTAGAAAATATTATATAAACTGTAATAACCCCAAAATTTTCAACTTTTTGTAACCCGTGTGAATAGTGTTTTAGCTGAATGAGAAAACTTTTCACGCCACACTATGTAGGGGTTCTGTTATGGATATTATGGGATATTATTAGTACTCTATGAAGTATATAAGTGTATGTAAAGATCGTCAGAATCCAATTCCGAACACTTTGGTTTTTCCCGGAAATCCACTAGATACGGAGAGAATTGAGTATAAGGTAACAGGATAAAAAGGATTTAAATTAAAGGATTATAATAGAGGATCATAAAAAGGAATATAATGTATTGAGAAAGGTTAAGGGAACCTAAGTAATAAGATCCCGGGTATGATCCTTCAAACGATAAACGAGAACGAAAGTTAAGCGAACCGTATAACAGATCAGCGGTCATTAGGCAAATGATTAGGAAGTTAATCAAAGGGATTAGTGGGAATGATGTCATCCAACCAATAGAAAGAGGACAAGGAGGGGAGGATGACATCATGAGGATGACACAAGCATGACATGGGAAGGAAGGAGGTATGGTGGCTTTGTAACCACACAAATTCAAGGGCAAGAAGGTAATTGACTAAATCAAACACAAAAACAAATCAACCAAGCCAAGCAAATTCATTCTTGATCAAAATCAAAAAGAAACCAAGGCCTTGTTCATCTTTGCTCTCGGCTTTTCACTATTCATAAGGCAAGAAAATTTCGAAAATTCAAGATCCAAGCTTCCTAAATTGGTGAGTAAATTCCCTAATCATCTTCATGCTTAGTTAGGGCTATATCATGAGTTTAAGCCATTAATTCCTTCTCAATCTTCTTCATTTAATCAAAGAAGAAGACTATGAATAGTGTTTTCAAGTTTTTAACTTGAAGTTTTTCTTGTTTTCCTTGAAGATCCAAGCTCTCCTAAGACTTCTCAAAGCTTCTTAAGGCTTCCTAGCTCCTCCCACCACTTCAAGGAAGGTATACCATCTCCAAACCCTAGATTCCTATATATTATAAGATGATTTTGATTAGTAGGATGATATTGTAGCTTGTTGTTGTGATTAGAGTTTGGGATTTGAAACGGTAGTGAAATGGAATGGTAAATGTTGTGGTTTTGATTAAAAGAACTTAAGTATGATTAAAGTTAAGCTTAGGCATAAGTATGAATGATTAAATTGAATTGGTTGGGGTTGTTATGATGTGATAAGGATGGATGTTGGTTGTATGTTGGATTTGAGGTTGATTTGGAATGGTTTTGAATGGTTTAAAATATTGGAAATCGCGTAAACATAGCCGTCGTAACGTCCGATTTTCTTTAGACTATTTTTGTGCATAACATTAGGACCCGAGAACCCCCTGCAAGATTATGACCATTGCCATGTCTAGATAGCTCATGTTACGAGCTTCGTTTTGATATGTAGTTCGTTCGATTCCGATGCACGGTTTAGGAGAAACGACTGTTTCAAGTAACGGCGTTTCGCGAACGAAACTTTTCCCCTCGCCTTACTTTGAAACATAGGTTAAAGACCAAAAAGGGTTAATTAATGTATGAAACATTTATGGTAAGTGTGTTAGGCAGTTGGTAAGACACTCGCGAAGGAATTTCTTTAAAACTCGTAAAGGTTAAATTATTAAAAATGGTGGAGCCGAGGGTACCCGAGTGACTTAAGCGAATCAGTGAGCGCAAAACAAGCGTTAGAGTCTAAGTTAGTTAAAGTATAGATTTACAAGTGACTTTGGTTTAATTCCAACTTACTTGTTGTTTATAGGTTACCAGACTCGTCCCGAGCCTTTTATCACCCCAAGTCGCTCAGGCAAGTTTTCTACCCGTTATACTATTGTTGTGATGTATACACTTGTATATGCATTATCTTGTAATAGATGCATGATGGTTATATTAGCAAATTCTTGCGATATATTGTAGCATGTGATATGGTACATATGCATGCCTGTTTCGTATTCTTGCCATATATATCTGTTGGTTCAGTTGATAATACCTATGCTAGAGAATAGGGGTAATTTGCATATACCCTTAGTATAGGGACCCAAAGGTGAAAAACATTTTCTAAAACCGGGAGTCGAGGATCCCGAGTAGATTATATATATATATATTTATATATATATATGGTTATAGTTTTCAAAACTATTAATCGAATAAGGTTTATTCGATAACTTTATTTTATTTAATGAATATTATTTATAATATTCATTCGAGGTATTATGACTCCGCTTATTACTGAAATATATTCTTTATTTTATTAAAGAATAAGGTGTTAATAATCAAACTTATTTTCGATTATTCAAATAAAGATAATACTTTCATATAAGTGTATCTTTGGTTATTTAATACTCGTTTCTAGTATAAGTTTTAATACTTCTACTTCAATTATTTTTATAAAGATTATTCTTTATGGGAATATTATTTAAATAATAATATTCAGATATTTTCTAATATATCGGGACTGATTTATTTCATTAAATCAGCTTTACTCCAAACATTCTTAAAAATGTTTTCGAGTCTTCAAAATGATTTTAAAAGTTAGAGCGGATCCCAAAACTCGTTTTCCGATTTAAGATCTTCCTTTCGAAGGAGACTTGAATATTCGCTCAAAATCTTGGGGATCCGGCTCTGTGGTGTATTTTATATTCGCAACATGGTTGCTGTTTTGAGAAAACAATTTGATTACTTGCCCAATGTTCGGGAAGTAAGTCCATCTGATTGAGTCGGCATAAGCGACAGGCCGGGGTACGGTCTATGAATGTGTAAGTGGCTGGGTGGCAGTCCATCAACGCGTGAGTGGCCGGGTAACGGTCTAGCGCGAGGTCCTAATGCGGCCAGGGTGATGACCGGTGAGGAATTCATCCATCTACAGTAGAAAAGGTTACTTATTGGTATCTTTGCCTGATCAGCAAGATATCTGGTTTATGCCAAAATTCTTTTCCTTTCCAAAATTCATTGGATGTTTCAAACTCTGTTCATACTTTACATAACAGAGGTTCCAGGAAATGTTTAAGAGATATATATGTGGATATATATATATATATCGGGACTAAATAAAGTATCTCGTAACTTTATTTCATTCAATAATATTTCAAAGATTGAATCTATTCAAGTCTTAACTTATGGTCTCATCTATAGTATGTTTTTTTTTAAAGCTTATAATACTTTGAACGGTGGTAGTTCAAGTAGCTTTATAAATGATATAAGTGTAGTGAAGTATGGGTAACTTCATTCCTTGTTTTTACTTATATCTAGTAAGTAATTATCTTACGCATGATAAAGATTCTAGTAAGTATCCATTTAGATACTTATATTATTGTTATCACTATGTATTATCTTGCGAGCTGTAAGGCTCACTCTTGCTTTATTTCTTCATCACACAACAACAGTTAGGAGAGATGGCCAGACTCCAGCAGACCCAGCGCAAGCGCGTGGGAAGCGTCCCGCGTCTTCCTGATGATGTTGTAGCTGCTATAGCTGCAGAGGTAGATCTAATGTAGTTCAGACCATCTACTTTTGAGAATCAAATCATGTATAATTATAACTTGTGGCAGATAATGGCAATTAACTGTAAATTTATCAAGTAATCATTTTGGGTTGTAATAACTGTTAAATGGTGGATTCAAAGACTTGTACTTATTTCAATTTCATCTCTGAGACTATAACGGGTTGTGGTGTGTGTTAGTGTGGGGTCACAGCATAAGGTTATTATTATTAATTAAGTGAAGTGATATTGTGGAAAGAAAGACCGTGACGACCCGGATCCCCGACCCCGGATCTGGGGGTGTTACAGAAATGGTATCAGAGCTAAGCGTTATAAACCTCAGAGATGATGCGTCGATATAATAACAAACTCACAAAGATAATAAGAACTCTTGCCAAGTTCATGGTCGGACTACTTAAAGTAGTGTTGACAGTTAAAACCCTTACGGGAAACCTTATAAGTATCATGATAATAACTTAGCTCGTTTAATGTGTAGGCGCCTGAGATAGAGGACCCTGAGATGTTCGAGCGTGAGCATGATGAGGCATTGCTAGATGTTGAGGATCAGGAGGAGCCTAAGATGGAGGAGGATGAGGAGGACCCCTCAGAGGAGCCTGAGACGGAGGTCATTGCTATTTCAGATGAGGAGGACCCCTCAGAGGAGTCAGAGACATAGGTTATTGCTATTCCAGATGAGGAGGACCTGGATGAGGTCCCAGTAGCTGAGGAGCGTGTTGGACCTATGGTAGTGTATGCTGGTACCCCATTACCCACACTTCCGGTGGTCAGAGCCCCTACCCCTCCACCACTATCTTGGATTCCCGATGATGACAGCTCAGAGACCCATACTTCCGAGCCTAGGCAGACCGAGGAGGCACCCTCAGCGGCTCCGGATTCACGACCTCTTGACCCTGCCCACAGGCAGTCTTCGTTAGCACATGGATATGTTCAGGATGTTCTGAGGACCCGAGTGGCTGTTACCGAGGGCCGACTAGATGAGGCCAGAAGGGAGTTGGATGCAGAGAGGGTGGGTAGGCGTACCCGAGCTTATGAGACTAGGGCTTCTATACCCCGATCCTTGAGGAGGGAGCTTACGGGGATAGAGCTCACATCCCGAGCGAGGCTCAGATCGCTCCAGGGGGACAGGCATGGTAGGATCTCCAGGCGGTAGGCCGACTATATCTTCCGTCGTGCGATGGAAAGGGTTTGGGAGCTGACCCGCTCCGGTGTGTGATTCAGGATTAATGATGGAATAGTCTAGTTGTCTAGTTAGCCGAGGCCTTAGTAAGAGCCAATTTTCCGGGATAGTTGACTTGTATATAGCATCCCTTTTTCTGACTAGACAAGTAGACTCTTGTGTATCACTTTTGGGACAGATGACTGTAGCACTGTTGTATTTTTGACCAGATCAAACTATGTATTTCTCGCATTATGTATATATTTGTTTCATTTCGGTTCAGTTCCATAGTGACGGGATCACTGTTTTTATCATTATTATTACTGCACTTCGTACTAGAACTTTCTTAAAATAATAAAATTGCGATATATGTTCTCCCCATTATAAGAGCTGTGCAAGGCACAATGTTGTATATGATTGTGACCTAACGTTGAATTTTCCCAATAATTTTTTTATTATTATCAGAATCATGCCGCCAAGAAAGATTGGAACTAGGGCGAACCCTGGATCTGAAGACCAGGGAAGCCATAACCAGGATGATAGGAACCAGGAGCACAGTGAAGAGGAAGATGAGGATTATGTGGAACAGGATGACTCCCTGTATGAAGAGGAAGAGGAAACATATGATGTTGAGGGATTTGAGATAGAGGCTGAAGAAGGAGAAACCGAGGTGGAGCAACCAGTACCAAACCCAGGCATGGATCCCATGGGCCAGTTCATGCAACTCCTAAGGCAGAATTTGGAACGTCAACCCAACCCACCCCCTCAAGGAAATAACAATGCTGTGGCAAACTCTTTCAGGGCTTTTAAGTCCCTTAAGCCCCCTGAGTTCCACGGATCAGCCGACCCAGTTGAGGCAAGGGCATGGTTAAAGGAAATGGAGAAATCTTTTGAGATTTTGAGTACCGAGGAGGCACAGAAGTCTGTATTTGCTACCTACCTTCTGAAAGGAGAAGCTAACTACTGGTGGGAGGCCAAGAAAAATATGGAGACAGACGCTATTATAACCTGGGAGAGATTTAGTCAGTTGTTTCTGGGGAAGTATTTCCCGAGGTTTATGGAAAACCAGATGGAGCTCAAGTTCTTGGAGCTAAAGCAGAATAACTTGTCTGTAGCAGAGTACGAAGTGAAATTTACTGAGTTATCAAGGTTTGTGCCGGAGTTTGTGAGCACCGAGGAAAAGAAAGCTAGGAGGTTTCAGCAGGGACTGAAACCGTGGATTCAGAATAGGGTGGCAATCCTTGAGCTTACGGACTATGCCACTCTGGTACAAAAGGCAACGATTGTAGAAGTTGGAAGTGAACAGATGCAGAAGGAAAGAGAGAAGAAAGGAATAAAGAGGAAAAGTATGAGCATGGGTGGAGGTTCCGCAGGAAGGAGCTTCCCAACTAGATTTAATCGAGGAGCAGTGTCCCTACCGGGAAAGAACACTGGGTTTAAGCGGCCAATGAGTGTGAGTGTGAGCCAGGGCGGCCAGAAGCCAAGAATGTCCTATTCCAACCAGTCTCGACCCCCATTGCCAGCCTGTAACATATGTGGAAGGAATCACACTGGGGAGTGTAAAGAAAAGCCAGTAACCTGTTTTAAGTGCGGTCGGGAAGGCCACTACTCAAATAAATGCCCTTCGTCAGCCCCTGCCGTCGTTCCAACCACCAATTGTCATCTGTGTGGACGCCCGGGTCATTGGAAGAGGGAATGCCCAATGAACAAACCAGCAGCTTCGGGAGCAAGCAGGGCTGCTTCTAATAAGCCACCTACTGCGAGGACTTTCAACATGACAGTCCAGGATGCTATGAAAGATTCAGATGTGATAGCAGGTACCCTTTCTCTAAATTCAGTCAGTGCAAATGTTTTATTTGATTTGGGAGCAACTAAATCTTTTATATCAAAGGACCTTGCGCATAAGTTAAGACTTAAGGCTGAACCCTTGATAGAACCCTTACAAGTAGAAATAACCAATCATGAAATTATTCCTGTTAACCAGATTCACCCAGCCTGTGAGATAGGCATAGGGGAGCAATCTTTCAGTGTTGATCTGATTCCTTTTAAATTAGGGGAGTTTGATGTGATTTTGGGAATGGACTGGCTATCTAGCAACGATGCTCAGATAGACTGTAAAGGGAAGAAAGTTAAGTTAAATATCCCCGGGAAGAAAGAAGTTATAATTAGAGGAAAGAGGCAGGCGCAGAAATTTTTGACCATGGCCCAGGCCAAAAGGATGCTACGAAAAGGAAGTGAGGCTTACCTAGCCTATGTGGTGGACACGCAGAAGGAGGTGCCCAACTTACAAGATATTCCAGTAGTCAACGAATTTGAAGATGTATTCCCACAAGACCTTCCGGGATTACCACCCGATAGAGTGATTGAATTTGCTATTGAGTTGGCCCCAGGGACGGCGCCAGTTTCAAAAGCACCTTACCGGTTAGCCCCGTTAGAAATGAAGGAATTAGCTATCCAATTGCAGGAACTCTTGTATAAGGGTATGATAAGACCCAGTGTGTCTCCATGGGGAGCACCAGTTTTATTTGTTAAGAAGAAAGATGGGAGCATGAGGCTGTGCATAGACTATCGAGAGTTGAACAAGCTAACCATAAAGAACAGGTACCCATTACCTAGAATAAACGATCTGTTCGACCAGCTAAAGGATGCTGTTTATTTTTCCAAAATCGACCTGAGAACTGGATATCACCAACTAAAGATTAAACCCGAAGATATTTCCAAGACAGCGTTCCGTACCAGGTATGGGCATTATGAGTTCTTGGTAATGTCCTTTGGATTAACCAACGCCCCAGCGGCTTTCATGGATTTAATGAATAGAGTATTTAAGAAGTACTTGGACAAGTGTGTGATAGTTTTTATCGATGATATTTTGATCTACTCAAGGACTGAGGCAGAACATGCAGAGCATTTGAGGATAGCTCTAGGAATACTCAGAGAGGAGCAGTTATATGCCAAATTCTCGAAGTGTGAATTCTGGAGGAATGAAGTACAGTTTTTAGGACATGTGATCAATAAAGAAGGAGTATTGGTCGACCCCTCCAAGATAGAGGCGGTCTCAAATTGGGAAAGGCCAACCACACCCACAGAGGTAAGGAGTTTCATAGGATTGGCCGGCTACTATCGTAGATTTGTTCAGGACTTTGCGAAGATCGCAGCCCCTTTGACACGACTTACTCGTAAGACAGAGAAGTTTAAATGGACGGAGAAATGCGAGAACAGTTTTCAGGAATTAAAGAAAAGGTTGATAACGGCTCCGGTATTGGCATTGCCGGACGGAAAAGGAGATTTTGTGATATATAGTGACGCGTCGCACAAAGGATTAGGATGTGTGCTTATGCAGCACGGTAAAGTTATTGCGTAAGCGTCGAGACAACTGAAGGAATACGAGGTTAGATATCCTACTCATGACCTTGAGCTCGCGGCAATAGTATTTGCTTTAAAAATTTGGAGGCACTACTTGTATGGAGAGGAGTGCGAGATTTTTACAGACCATAAGAGCCTCAAGTACATATTTACGCAGAAAGAGCTCAACATGCGCCAGAGGAGATGGTTAGAACTAATCAAGGACTATGATTGTGAGATTCTCTATCATCCAGGGAAAGCCAATGTGGTGGCTGATGCCCTTAGTAGAAAGGAAAGACTCAGAATGATAACGACTTCGGAAGAGTTGATAAGGGATTTTGAGAGATGGAAATAGAAGTAAAGGTAACCGGAACCGGAACTGAAAAGCTTTTTGAGATCTCAATGCAGCCAGAGTTATTGGAAAAGATCAGATTGTGCCAGGAGAAAATAATGAATGAAGGCAGAGAGTCAATGACTGGAGAGGAGATCCATACCGAGAAAGATGATAAAGGGATAATGAGGTACTCCTACCGAATTTGGGTTCCGAATGTTCAAGAACTTAAAGATGAGATTTTGGATGAAAGCCATAGTTCAAGGTATTCCATTCACCCGGGAAGTACCAAGATGTATAGGGATTTGAAGGAATATTACTGGTGGCCCAACATGAAGAGGGACGTAGCAGAATGGGTAAACAAGTGTTTGACTTGCCAAAGAGTAAAGGCAGAGCACCAGAGACCCAGTGGACTTTTGCGACCCCTGGAGATTCCCGAATGGAAATGGGAACATATAGCGATGGATTTTGTTGTAGGCTTGCCAAGGACGAAAGCCAATCACGACGCCATTTGGGTAATTATAGACCGACTGACAAAGTCAGCTCATTTCATTCCTATCAATGAGAGATACACAGTCGATAGACTGGTGGACATTTACCTTAAGGAAATAGTGACGCGACATGGAGTCCCAGCGTCCATTGTCTCAGACCGAGACCCCAGGTTCAACTCCAGATTTTGGAGGAGCTTTCAGGAATATGCGGGGACCAAGTTAAATATGAGTACCGCGTACCATCCCCAGACGGATGGACAGAGTGAAAGGACCATCCAGACACTAGAGGATATGTTGAGAGTCTGTGTAATAGACCTTAAAGGAAGTTGGGATGATCACTTGCCGTTGATCGAGTTTTCTTATAACAATAGCTTTCATGCTAGCATCGGAATGCCGCCTTATGAGGCCCTGTACGGAAGAAGGTGTCGATCTCCCTTATACTGGGATGAAGTAGGAGAGCGGAAGATGCTCGGACCCGAAGTGGTCCAAAGGACCAAAGATATAGTGGATCTTATCAGAGGGCGACTTGTAGCAGCCCAAGACAGACTGAAGAAATATGCAGACCTAGCCCGAAAGGACAAGGAATATGAAGTAGGGGACTTAGTACTGTTGAAAGTATCCCCTTGGAAGGGATTAATGAGGTTCGGAAAGAAAGGAAAACTAAGCCCAAGATACATTGGACCTTTTGAGATATTAAGACGGATTGGAAAGTTAGCTTACGAGCTAGCCCTACCCCCTAATTTGCAACAAGTTCATAATGTGTTCCATGTGTCAATGCTAAGGAGGTATCATCGGGATGCCAGACACATAGTGGAGTACGAGCAGGTGGATATGCAGCCAGATCTAACTTACGTGGAGAAGCCAGTAAGGATTATGGATAAGAAGGAGCAGGTGCTTCGGAACAAAGTGATCAAGCTAGTCAGAGTACTATGGTAGAACCATAACGTGGAAGAATCAACTTGGGAACTAGAGAGCACAATGCTAGAAAAGTACCCCCATTTGTTTTCCAGTTTGATTCCGGGACGGAATCCTTTTAAGGAGGGGAGACTGTAATAACCCCAAAATTTTCAACTTTTTGTAACCCGTGTGAATAGTGTTTTAGCTGAATGAGAAAACTTTTCATGTCACACTATGTAGGGGTTATGTTATGGATATTCTGGGATATTATTAGTACTCTATGAAGTATATAAGTGTATGTAAAGATCGTCAGAATTCAATTCCGAACACTTTGGTTTTTCCCGGAAATCCACTAGATACGGAGAGAATTGAGTATAAGGTAACAGGATAAAAAGGATTTAAATTAAAGGATTATAATAGAGGATCATAAAAAGGAATATAATGTATTGAGAAAGGTTAAGGGAACCTAAGTAATAAGATCCCGGGTATGATCCTTCAAACGATAAACGAGAACGAAAGTTAAGCGAACCGTATAACAGATCAGCGGTCATTAGGCAAACGATTAGGAAGTTAATCAAAGGGATTAGTGGGAATGATGTCATCCAACCAATAGAAAGAGGACAAGGAGGGGATGATGACATCATGAGGATGACACAAGCATGACATGGGAAGGAATGAGGTGTGGTGGCTTTGTAACCACACAAATTCAAGGGCAAGAAGGTAATTGACTAAATCAAACACAAAAACAAATCAACCAAGCCAAGCAAATTCATTCTTGATCAAAGTCAAAAAGAAACCAAGGCCTTGTTCATCTTTGCTCTCGGCTTTTCACTATTCATAAGGCAAGAAAATTTCAAAAATTCAAGATCCAAGCTTCCTAAATTGGTGAGTAAATTCCCTAATCATCTTCATGCTTAGTTAGGGCTATATCATGAGTTTAAGCCATTAATTCCTTCTCAATCTTCTTCATTTAATCAAAGAAGAAGACTATGAATAGTGTTTTCAAGTTTTTAACTTGAAGTTTTTCTTGTTTTCCTTGAAGATCCAAGCTTTCCTAAGACTTCTCAAAGCTTCTTAAGGCTTCCTAGCTCCTCCCACCACTTCAAGGAAGGTATACCATCTCCAAACCCTAGATTCCTATATATTATAAGATGATTTTGATTAGTAGGATGATATTGTAGCTTGTTGTTGTGATTAGAGTTTGGGATTTGAAATGGTAGTGAAATGGAATGGTAAATGTTGTGGTTTTGATTAAAAGAACTTAAGTATGATTAAAGTTAAGCTTAGGCATAAGTATGAATGATTAAATTGAATTGGTTGGGGTTTTTATGATGTGATAAGGATGGATGTTGGTTGTATGTTGGATTTGAGGTTGATTTGGAATGGTTTTGAATGGTTTAAAATATTGGAAATCACGTAAACATAGCCGTCGTAACGTCCGATTTTCTTTAGACTGTTTTTGTGCATAACATTAGGACCCGAGAACCCCCTGCAAGATTATGACCATTACCATGTCTAGATAGCTCATGTTACGAGCTTCGTTTTGATATGTAGTTCGTTCGATTCCGATGCACGGTTTAGGAGAAACGACCGTTTCAAGTAACGGCGTTTCGCGAACGAAACTTTTCCCCTCGCCTTACTTTGAAACATAGGTTAAGGACCAAAAAGGGTTAATTAATGTATGAAACATTTATGGTAAGTGTGTTAGGCAGTTGGTAAGACACTCGCGAAGGAATTGCTTTAAAACTCGTAAAGGTTAAATTATTAAAAATGGTGGAGCCGAGGGTACCCGAGTGACTTAAGCGAATCAGTGAGCGCAAAACAAGCGTTAGAGTCTAAGTTAGTTAAAGTATAGATTTACAAGTGACTTTGGTTTAATTCCAACTTACTTGTTGTTTATAGGTTACCAGACTCGTCCCGAGCCTTTTATCACCCCAAGTCGCTCAGGCAAGTTTTCTACCCGTTATACTATTGTTGTGATGTATACACTTGTATATGCATTATCTTGTAATAGATGCATGATGGTTATATTAGCAAATTCTTGCGATATATTGTAGCATGTGATATGGTACATATGCATGCCTGTTTCGTATTCTTTCCATATATATCTGTTGGTTCAGTTGATAATACCTATGCTAGAGAATAGCGGTAATTTGCATATACCCTTAGTATAGGGACCCAAAGGTGAAAAACATTTTCTAAAACCGGGAGTCGAGGATCCCGAGTAGATTATATATATATATTTATATATATATATGGTTATAGTTTTCAAAACTATTAATCGAATAAGGTTTATTCGATAACTTTATTTTATTTAATGAATATTATTTATAATATTCATTCGAGGTATTATGACTCCGCTTATTACTGAAATATATTCTTTATTTTATTAAAGAATAAGGTGTTAATAATCAAACTTATTTTCGATTATTCAAATAAAGATAATACTTTCATATAAGTGTATCTTTGGTTATTTAATACTCGTTTCTAGTATAAGTTTTAATACTTCTACTTCAATTATTTTTATAAAGATTATTCTTTATGGGAATATTATATAAATAATAATATTCAGATATTTTCTAATATATCGGGACTGATTTATTTTATTAAATCAGCTTTACTCCAAACATTCTTAAAAATGTTTTCGAGTCTTCAAAATGATTTTAAAAGTTAGAGCGGATCCCAAAACTCGTTTTCCGATTTAAGATCTTCCTTTCGAAGGAGACTTGAATATTCGCTCAAAATCTTGGGGATCCGGCTCTGTGGTGTATTTTATATTCGCAACATGGTTGCTGTTTTGAGAAAACAATTTGATTACTTGCCCAATGTTCGGGAAGTAAGTCCATCTGATTGAGTCGGCATAAGCGACAGGCCGGGGTACGGTCTATGAATGTGTAAGTGGCTGGGTGGCAGTCCATCAACGCGTGAGTGGCCGGGTAACGGTCTAGCGCGAGGTCCTAATGCGGCCAGGGTGATGACCGGTGAGGAATTCATCCATCTACAGTAGAAAAGGTTACTTATTGGTATCTTTGCCTGATCAGCAAGATATCTGGTTTATGCCAAAATTCTTTTCCTTTCCAAAATTCATTGGATGTTTCAAACTCTGTTCATACTTTACATAACAGAGGTTCCAGGAAATGTTTAAGAGATATATATGTGGATATATATATATCGGGACTAAATAAAGTATCTCGTAACTTTATTTCATTCAATAATATTTTAAAGATTGAATCTATTCAAGTCTTAACTTGTGGTCTCATCTATAGTATGTTTTTTTTTTAAAGCTTATAATACTTTGAACGGTGGTAGTTCAAGTAGCTTTATAAATGATATAAGTGTAGTGAAGTATGGGTAACTTCATTCCTTGTTTTTACTTATATCTAGTAAGTAATTATCTTACACATAATAAAGATTCTAGTAAGTATCCATTTAGATACTTATATTATTGTTATCACTTTGTATTATCTTGCAAGCTGTAAGGCTCACTCTTGCTTTATTTCTTCATCACACAACAACAGTTAGGAGAGATGGCCAGACTCCAGCAGACCCAGCGCAAGCGCGTGGGAAGCGTCCCGCGTCTTCCCGATGATGTTGTAGCTGCTATAGCTGCAGAGGTAGATCTAATGTAGTTCAGACCATCTACTTTTGAGAATCAAATTATGTATAATTATAACTTGTGGCAGATAATGGCAATTAACTGTAAATTTATCAAGTAATCATTTTGGGTTGTAATAACTGTTAAATGGTGGATTCAAAGACTTGTACTTATTTCAATTTCATCTCTGAGACTATAACGGGTTGTGGTGTGTGTTAGTGTGGGGTCACAGCATAAGGTTATTATTATTAATTAAGTGAAGTGATATTGTGGAAAGAAAGACCGTGACGACCCGGATCCCCGACCCCGGATCTGGGGGTGTTACATAAACTTTCTAGAATATAACCTAAACGAGTATTCTGTAATATGTATCAACATAACCTAAACGTATGCTGTAATCTATATCCTTAAAATCAATAAAACTTTTCTCTTACGCCTATTTATGTTCTTTTTTTTACGTTTATTATAATCTTTCTTGCTTCTGTTTTAACAAACTGGTATCAGAGCCTGGTTTTAATTGTAGGGTTTGAATTTTGGTTCGGGGGGAAAGATGTCAGGTCATATTAACATGAAGGTCGACATATTTATTGGGAAAAATAGTTTCGGTCTATGAAAAATCAAGATGCGTTCCTTGTTAAAGTAACAGGGGCTTTTGGCGCCGTTGAACACAAAATTGGCTGCTTCTGGAAGCGCTGAGATGGCCAATATTGAAGAAAAGGCACACTCAATAATTCTGTTATGCCTTGCATATGATATTATTACTGAAATCCGCGGAGGAGGATAGCGCGTCTGGTTTATGGTTAAAGCTTGAAAGTCTCTACATGTCAAAGTCTTTAACAAATAAGTTGTTTCTTAGGTAACGTTTGTTTAGTCTACGAATGCAGGAAGGTATGCCTCTTCGAGACCACTTAGATCAGTTAAACATAATTTTATTAGAATTTCATAATATTGATGTTAAAGTTGAAGATGAAGATGCTGCTTTAATTTTATTAGTTTCTTTACCATTATCATAAGATAATTTTGTGCAATCGTTTATTGTTGGTAAAGATACCATTTCTCTAAAGGAGGTTAGATCTTCTCTTCATTCTAGAGAGTTGTGCCATAAGGCAGCCGATACAGGGGTAGATAATAAGGCTGTTGGGTTGGTAGCCAGTGGAAGTACCGGACATGAAAATTTAGGAAAGTATAAATCCAAGAAACCAGCTCCTAAGGGTTCAAAATCTAATGATATCTGCAATTACTATAAGGAGAAGGGGCACTAGAATTCTCATTGTCCCAAGAAAAAGAAGCAACATGATAAATTGAGAGGTACTACTATAGGTACTGCTGCTGTAGCTGGTGATAATTTTAAAGAAGATATTGCGCTAGTTGCTACTAATCATACGCATCACTCTGATGTGTGAATTCTTGAGTCTGGAGCGTCATATAATATATGTCCGCGCAAGGAGTGGTTCACAACCTACAAGCAAGTAGCCGGTGGAAAATTTTCTATGGCTAATAGTGTTATTTGTGAGACGGTTGAAATATGATCAGTTAAATTTCGGACACATGATGATAATTTCTGCCCATTGAATGAAGTTAGGCATGTCCCACTTATGACAAAGAATCTGATATCTCTGAGTATGTCAGACAACAAAGGTTGAGTTCTCCATATCTGCAAGGGTTCTGATGTGATTCTGAAAGGTGTTAAACATGGTATCTTGTGTATTCTTCAAGGTTCTACGTTAAAAGGTTCTGTTGATGTTGCATCATCTGAGATTAAAGAAAACATGACCAGGTTGTGGCACATGATACTCGGTCACATGAGTGAAAAGGGGCTGCAAGTTCTGTCAAAAACTGATCTTCTTTGTGGTCATAAGGTCACATGTCTGAGTTTTATGAACATTGTGTTTTTGGAAAGCTACATCGCAGCAAGTTCCCTAGAGGAACAGACAAAACAAAAGGCACACTTGATTACATCCATTCTGATTATTGGAGTCCCTCCCGGATCGAGTCTTTAGGGGGTCATAAATATTTTGTGTCAATAATTGATGATTTCTCAAGAATGACTTAGGTGTTCATCATAAAGCATAAAAATGAAGCCTTTAAGATTTTCAAGCAGTGTAAGGCGTTAGTGAAGAATCAAACAGGGAAAAACATGAAAAGACTGCCAACTGATAATGACCTAAAATTTTGCTTGTCTGAGTTTAATGAATTCTGCAAGAATGAGGGGATTTCTAGGAATCATACAGTCAGGGATACACCATGTAACACCCCCAAATCTGGGGTCGGGAATCCGGGTTGTCATGAGTTCTATTTCCCTTAATAACACTTAATCTTAATAAACAACGAACTACTACGTACTGTGACCCCACAATATACACACACACACCACAAGTTATAGTCTCAGAGATGAATACCAAAAATAACACAAGTCGTTTTATTCCACAATTATAAGCCATTACACCTCAAAAGGGGTTTCTGAATAAATTTACATTTTTTTTCCATTATTACAATTCATATAGATACATAAGTCTGATACATCAGAAGTTGAAAGCCTAGCCTATTGGTACTTCCTACCTCAGCTACAGCGGCATCAATGCCTACAGGAAACTAAGAAACGTTTCCTATCCGCTCGCAAATTGGGAGCTTGGTCATGTTCATCTTGTCTGTCTGTTATTGTGTGATGAAAGAAGAAAGCAAGGGTGAGCAACAAGCCCACCGAAATAATATGTATAATAATTAACAATATATGAGCATTCTCATAATACTCATGAAAGTCTTGGTCAAGAAGAAATGAACCAAGTTGATATCTTAACGCGACCAAGTCACAAAATATTCAATATATATATACCTATATACTTTTCACAATCTTTGAAATCCTCTCACATGTATAATATACACAGAGTTCCAGTTTATAAATGTATAAAAATATCGTTGCAAGGTGATCTCATATATCTAACCTTGTCTCAACATTTTTCTGAAAACCTTTGTCATTCATAAGATAATCATTAACTAGATATAAGTTGAAAAAATGAAGTTACAAGATACTCCAATATACTTATATCTTTTTTCGAATACTACTTGAACTACCACCGTTCAAGGTATAAATAGTTCATCCCATAGATGAAGCTACACGACAAAACTTGTATAGAATCAATCTTTGAAATATCATCAAAATGAAATGAAGTTACGAGATACTTCATTTGATGAAAATATAATTTTAAAAACTCGACCCTGCCAACACTCAACAATCGCCGAGCCGTAGCCTTTCTATCGAAGTGCTCTGGGTAGTGTTGCAGAAATATCCAATTGGATGATGAACTCATTACGGGAGTTTGCCCCGCCAGGAAGACCACTCACGATGATCAGTCGCAGTAGTGCAACCCCACCATTTTCTACATGTAGAGGAGAATAGTCGGATTTACTTGTCAACCGAACACTGGACTCCTAAGGAATGTACCGTCTTAGCGAAACTTCCGGGCCATTTGGGCCAATATAATAAGGCTGGGCCGGCGCCACTCGACCACTTACACCACTCCTAGTTCAGATGAAATCCATGACTCTCAAACGTAAAGCTCGTCCCCCCTTTCCCCAAGTAGAAACTTGTTGATACGGCTCCACCAAGAAGTCGTATCTAGTCGGAAAGGAAAACTCACCGATATTTCCCAGGCGATGCCTGTTAATGGATTAACTTATTCCAAGAATTTTACTTCCCAAGTGTTGGGTAAGTAATCAAAAACTCTTTTATCAAAACAGCAATCTTGTTGCGAATATAAAAATACATCACGGAGCCGGATCCCTCAGATTTTTGAGCGAGTATTTAAATCCCCTTCGAAAGGAAGATCTTAAATTTGAAAATGAGTTTTGGGATCCGCTCTAACCTTCCAAACATAGTTTTGAAAAAGTTTGAAAATCATCTCTGGAAATATTTAAAGTAAGAATGATTTGATAATATCAATTATTTTCCGAATACTTGGAAAATATCGAAACATTATTCTTTATTAAAATAAAGAATATTTTATTTAATAAAATAAGCGGAGTCATAAGTCCTCGAATGAATATTCAAAATAATATTCATTAAATAAAATAAGCGGAGTCATAAGTCCTTGAATGAATACTCAAAATAATATTCATTTATAATATAAAACTATCGAATAAACCTTATTCGATTAATAGTTTTGAAAACTATTTATATATATATATATAATATACTCGGGAACATCACCTCCCGGTTTAGAAAAATGTTCAACTCTGGATCCCCTATACTAAGGGTATACGCAAGTACTGCTTATCTCTAGCATAGGTATTATGCAGTTTATAAGCATTTGAATTGATAATAAAATATCAAGATTTCAAAACATGCATATATAAACCATATCAATATGCTCCAATATATCGTAAGATTTGCTAATAACAACCATGCACTTATCCCAAGATAAAGCATCAATATATTTACATCACAACAACAATATAACGGGTAGAAAACTTGCCTGAGTGTTCCCAGATAGACTTAAGTTAAGAGTGGGTCCGATAACCTATGAACAACAATATAAGTCGGAATTAAACCCCGGTCGCTTAAGAAACTAGACTTTAACCAATTGAACCCTAACGTTCGCTTATGGTCACTCCTACGCTTAACGAATCACATAAGTCGTTCGAGTACCCTCGGCTCCACCATTTTTAATAAATTAACCATTAAGAATTTTAAGGCGATTCTTTCGCGAGTACTCTACCAACTGCCTAATACACTTTACATAATTGTTTCATACTCCAATTAGTCATTTAAGGGCCTTAACCAAGGTCTCAAAGTAAAGTGAGGGGTAAAGGTTCGTTCGTGAAACGCCGTTACTTAAAACGGTCGTTTCTCCTAAACCGTAAATCGGATCTAAGCGAACCACATACCAAAACGAAGCTTACGACATGATATAGCTAAACATGGCAAAATTTAAAGATTGGTCAGTGAGTTATCTGATCCGAGATTCATGTACAACAGTGTAAGGAAAACGGGCATTACGACGGCTATATTTACGAGTTTTCCAAATTTCTCACTACACCAAAACCTCACCAAACAACCCATAATTATTAACACATCAAAACCTCAACTACATAATACTATACCAGTCCTTATTTTCTAGATTCTTCATCTCAACCAACCACAATCAAGTTCTATTAACTATAACAAGATTCATTCAATAAATCACACCAATTTCAAATCAAACTACTAATAATCAAAGATCATGCTTCTCATTTTGAAAACCAACCATCAAACTCACTAATTGTAAAAGTAAAGGCTATGGTTTGAATTTTATACATTCCTTTGTAGGTGTTAAGTTGCTAGGAAGCCTTAGGGAGCCTCCTACAAGCTTAATCTTTCCAAAGAAATCAAGAACACAAAGTTAGGCTTTGAAATTTCTAAAAGTACGATTTAAAGAACTGTAAAAATGAGGGTCTTACCATGCTTATTTGGACGATACTTATGAACAAGAGTTTAGGCCATCTCAATACCTTTCCAACGAGCTATAGAACACAACATTTGAGTGAGTATTGAAGGAGATATGACAATTTCAAGTTTCTGGGTTTGTTTTGCCGAGAGCTTCTCTTCATGGGAGCAAAGTCAAATTTTTAAGTTTTGTGTTATGATATTTTGCTTGGTTGATTTCCTTTTTGGCTTGGCAAATTTTGATCTTTTACCATGGTAACTTTTGCATGGCCAAGAATCAACCAACAACACACTTCTTTTTGTCATGCTTATGTCACCATGCTTGTGTCACCTTTTTAACACATGTCCTTTCCTTGTGGTTTGATGATGTCATAATCCTTGGCTTCTTGTACAAGCTTGTCTCTTGGTCGCTTATTTGTTTTACGGTTCGCTTAACTTTCATTCTCGTTCGTCGTTTGAGGGATCATATATGGGATCTTATTACTTGGGTTCCCCTAAACCTTTCTCAATATTTTATATTCCTTTTATGATCCTCTCTTATAATCCTTGAATTTAAATCCTTTTAATCATGTTACCTTATATTCATTTCTTTCGGTATCTGGTGGATTTTCGGGAAAAATCAAAGTGTCCGGATTCGAATTTTAACGACCTTTACATACACTCATTTATTTTATGGAATACTAATACGATCTTAGAATTTCCATAAAAGTACTCCTATATAGTGTGGTCTGATAATTTTCCTTAATCAGCATCATCAGCAAAAGTTACTATTTATCCGTGTTTCAAAAATTCCAAAAATTGGGGTTATTACAGCATCCCCTCCTTAAAAGGATTCCGTCCCGGAATCAGATAGAAAATAAATAGGGATACTTTCTTAGCATTGCACTTTCTAACTCTCAAGTCAATTTTCCCACATTGTGGTTCTATCATCAAACTCTGACTAGTTTGATAACCCTTCTCCTAAGCACTTGTTCCTTTTCAATCTATAACCTTTCCCGGTTGCTCCATATAGGTTACGTCTGGTTGCATTTCTATGCGCTCATATGCCCCTATTTGTCTGGCATCCGCATTACACTTCCTTAACATTGATACGTGGAACACGTTATGAACTTGCTACAGGTTCGGGGGTAGGGCTAGCTCATATGCTAACTTCCCAATACGTCTTAATATCTCCAAGGGTCCAACAATTCGTGGGCTTAGCTTTCCTTTCTTTCCGAACCTCATCCATCCTTTCCAAGGGAATACCTATAACAGCACTAGGTCCCCTACTTCCTATTCTTTGTCCTTTTGTGTCAAATCAACATACTTCTTATGTCCATCTTGGGCTACTACCAGCCATCCTCTGATTAGATCTATTATATCCCTGGTCCTTTGGACCACTGCTGGTCCGAGCATCTTGCGCTCTGCAACTTCATCCTAGCGTAAGGGAGATCGACATTGTGTTCCCTCAAGGATCTCATAAGGCGACATCTCGATACTAACATACGATCTATTTTCATAAGAAAACTCAATCCGTCTTAAGTGATCATTCCAAATTCTTTCAAGTCTATCACACAAACTCTCATCATAGCTTCTTGCGCTATAGGTTTTGTTTCTCAATACCCACTCTTTTCCAGTTCGTAATCGTTACTATCTTTCGTACCTAATATTATATTGGTTACACTTTTGCTCGTTAGCGTTCTATAACCTTTTAATAATTGCGTCAACCTTAGTATCACGAACGCGTTAGATTCGGAATACCACCGCACTGATACTACTTCCTTTCTAACTGCTTCCATCTTCGAAAGCTTGATCCATCGTATATAAGTAAAAGATTTTATTGAGAGATCACTATGATCATGAACACTTGTTACATCGCATAGTTAGTACAGAAGGTGGCCAGCCTTTAGTACTTGACAAGCAATTAAACAATAGATGGTATCCTACTAGGCTTCTATCACACAGATAGTTAGTCATTCGGCAATACCTCCCCTTCTGGAAGGGTTGTTCTTCTCAGCTTATACAAAATGAAAAGGAGAGAAAAAAAATGAATTGAAGAGAATTGTATATGAAAAAGTACTGCCACAATATCTGGCTTGGAATCTACCTCTGAACTATAGAGGTTTGTCATAGGAGAACAAGACATTTATATATATCAACATCAAGTATTATAGCATCGTATTTTGCATGCCTAAATATTTTGCTATTCCGTCCATCAATCTACGGACCCATGCTCTTGCTTGAGCTCATAAACAATCACCTTTGAAACTGCCTCGACATCGAAAATCGAATCTGGGATTTCATTCTAGACATCATCATTACTAGAATTTTATGCTTGCACCGCAACCTTCCTCGTATAGTAATATGACTCTCTATTGATAAGAAGGAATAAATATTCAATAGGTAGACAATCGACTTAATTAGTCTATCAATGATGACTTATATATCACCACGACCCGATTAGCGGTACTCAATCTCAACATCCATTCCAATACAACTCTCACGCTTGTAATCGGCTCATTACTCGTAGAATCATTGTTGCATTACTATGGTCCACTGCTTACCTACTGTAGTCATTTGTTTTCCTCAAAATCTTAATTGCTAACCATACAGAGTCCATACCTGTCGTATCAAATTCTTCTAAGGATGTAACATAATCACCATTCATGATTCATGAAGAACACTCCTGATCTTGACGTACATACATGACATGAAGCAGATAAAATTGCAGAAGAGTTTCAATCAAAGCAACGATAGTAGGTTAATACCATTCTTAATCATATGCCTTTAATCGAAGACTTAACTCAAAGGTTTATTTAGTCCTTTTTGAAACATGGTCCTGGCTTATTCTCAAGGTAGGACCTTCTAAGATAGATAGTGTTAGGTCTCAATATGTTTGTAGAAGGGGGGTTGAATACAAACAATACCGTTTAATCGAATAAAATGCGGAATAAAAATGTGAAACAAAATTCAAGTTAAATAAAATTATTATTAAACTTGAAAGGTGTTACAACAACGGTATCGTTTACAAGGGATTAATCTCAAATCAATTATCATAAATCTAGAATAAATTCAACATGAACTTTTTCTATTTTTCCAATAAAAAGATCAAATGCTATAAGCGATTTGAGATTAAGTTCTAGGGATTTTGATCCGCTAGATTGTTACACAAGAACAAGATAAATAATTCTAGTGGTTTGGATTTAACTTTACAATCTAGAATTTTGATCTTGAATAAAGCAGATGAAAAATGATATGTCTTGCTTTTTGTTTCTGCTTCTCTCTTGACTTGTGTGTTCTGTATGATAATTGCATGAATGTCTTCTGCTTCTTCTTCTAATCCAACAGCCGAGTAGAATGTATTGGCATGACAATCTCTTTGAGCTGGCAAGACAACCAGAATGAACTAGCAAGACTTTCGGTATGACTATCAATTGTCATACCGATTGTCATAGTAGTTCAAAATCAGATTGTCTTACTGAATTAATAATAGATTTTAATGTAATAAAAAATCTGATAAGACAATCCTTTTGAATTAGCTTGACTTTCGGTATGACTATTGATTGTCATACCGATTGTCATACTAATACAATCAGTTGTCTTTATGAATTAATAACATATTTTAAATCAATTAAAAACCTGAAAAACCTTAATATTAATTCTGAATTAATTAATCAATTAATTCAATTAATAAAATAAATTAATCTTTGCAGATATAATTTATTCTCTTAATTAAATTATATGACTTAATTAATTAATAGAGAATTAATACTAAACTTGAGCAACATCCATTCTTCTGAATATCTTCTGAAAATCACTGAAATATATGAATCAATTCCACCACTTCAATGTTGACACTCGATGTACCGTCTGGTTCATGAGTGACTAACTTCCGTGACATTTCTTCATGTCTTTACTTTGATACTTTGATTTTCTTCAGATTAAATCCTTGTAATTACTTGATACCCTGACGAGATCTCTATCACTTGATTAAATCCACAATCTTGATTTATATCACTGAGGCTTGATCAATTTCTTGAGCTTCTTCCAGTGAATTAAGTCTTCAAGTCTGTAGATGAATAATGTTCCTTAACCCTTTGACAGATGTTACTTTGTGAGATCTCTCTGACGACAGATCCACTATTTACTTATTACATTCTTATTTGAGTTGAGTTAAATCCTCGAATAAACAAATAGGCTATGACATATGCCTTTCAATCTCCCCCTATTTGCTTGTTAGACAATAACAACAAATACCTAGAAGATAACTCAACTAACAAATAAGAAAAAGATATAAACAGTAATGCAAAGTAAATAGCAGAAAAGTTCTGGATTATATTTAACATTTTCCAGATTCCAAAAGAAATTTACAAGTGAATACAAGATAGATGTTCTTCTAGCCTGAACATATAACTACATTAGTCTATCTTGATTCATAAAGCTCTAATCATATTACATTGAGTTTTGAGCTAATTGACTTCAGTTGTCTTCTCTTCTGACTTCACCTTCTTCTAAATCTTGAAGCAACTCTTTGTCAAACACACGATCCTTTTCTGAAGTGAAGCTTGCTGGTCTGACTGGTTGAACTCCAACTGACTTCAGCTTATTCTTGATCTGATTGTACCTTTTAATATTCTTTTCACAATAAGCTTGAATCAAATCAGCAGCTTGAGTCTTCAACATGGATGAGTATCCAGCAGTTCTTAAATGATGTTCCATCCAGACCAGATGCTTAGCTGAGTAGTCTTTAAGAGATTGTACATCTAGCTGACAGATTTGAAGACAATCAGACTTAAAGAATCTCACCTGATGAGGATTGTTGACCACTTGAGGACTAGCCCTGCTGGCAAACTCTTTAAGCCTTTCTCGAAGAACTTCATTCAATTCTGAGCTTCTTTTTACCTTGTTGAGAAGAACCCAAGTCTCTGACAAAGAACGATTCTCAAACAGATGAAGTGACACCTTGAAAGATCCTTCACTCTGACAATATACAAAAATGCTCATCTCATTTAGGGATTTGTCAAAAGCAGCTGTGATCCTTGAGACTTCACTTTTGATAGCATTCATGTACATGTCATTGTTAGGATTTGAGATTTCCAGCTTGTCAAGAAGATGTAGGAACTGCCTATCATTGTTAGTGCTCCGCTGAGGCATATCAAGTACTCTCCTAGCTTCATCCCATTTTTCACCAATCTTCAGTCTAACATCTCTTCTCCTTTCTTGAGCCTTAATATCATGAAGACGTTGCTTTTGAAGAGTTTCTGTTCTATGTATGTCTTTCCTCATGTCAATGATCTGGGAGACCTTTTTGAGTTCAGCTTCTTTTCTTTTCATCTCTGACTGCTGCTGCTGAAACTCTTTCTCAAAGATAGGATCCACTGTCGCTTCCTCTTCCCATTCTCCAAAATCACTTTCCTCTTCAGCTTCAAATAAACCATCTTTATCTTCCAAGACTGGTTCAGTGGGAATGTCAAAAATATCAAAGTCATCCTGTTCTCCACTGTAGTAGACATCATCAGCCTTTCCTTTGTCTCCAGCATAGGTATCTTTTTCTTTCCCCTTTCCACTACTCCCTTTCTTCTCCCCCTTAGTTGAGGGATCCTCTACTGACTTTCCCTTAGATCCTCCATGACCTCCATCACCTCCCGAGCCTGAGCCTCCACCAGACGGCCCTTTAAAGTAAGTCCTTTGTTCTTCATTGGGACAGTGAAAATTTTTGATCATGTAGTACAGGTGCTTCATCCCTTCATTCAGATGTTCCATACCTGTCTCTATCTTCAGAAATCTGGAGGAATCCAGTGAATAATTCATTTCAACCAAATCTTCAAGAGAAGTCATCCTTGTATGTAGAGAGCACAAGTTAGAAATGTCATCAACTGATAAAGTTGGAGTTTCCTGAATGGAATTGAGCTTTGGTGTGACAGTGTTCTTGAGATCTGAGATATCATTCCTTATGAGTGCCAGCTGATTGTTGACAGAGGTGGAAGAAGAAGACCGTTCAACCACTTGTGCTTTGAATGCTTGAGCCTCAGCTTGGCTTTTAGCAAGTTCTTCTTTTAGAGCAGCAATTTGAGCTAACAGGTTTTCAGTATCTGTGTCTGTGTGTGCTCTCACCTGAATTTCACTCGTGTTTGGTTCACTCACCTCACGTGCTTGTGTTTCTCTCAATATAATTGCTCGTGAGGAGTCTTCCTGTTGCTGTTCTTCTGTACCTACAGTTAAAATCACCATAGCCTCTTCAAGAGAGGTCAGTGGTGGTGCAATGGGAATTCGCGAGTCCCGATCCTCAGTCAAACCTATCATTTCATGTGAAATAGATGTCTGAATTGCTTCAGGGATAGATTGACCGAGTTGCCCTCCACTTTCTCCTGATAAATCTGCGAGTGGAGAATCCCGTGAGGGAGCCAGAGGTGTTTGATCTGGGAGGGGAGAAAATGACTCTATTAAGGGTGGCTGAGAGTCAGATTTTCCCTCAGAAGCATGTGAATGCTCTTCTGCCGTAACTATGGCAGGCATTGTAACAGACTCTATGTGCACTCCTTGCTCTGTGTCCTGAGTATCATCTGTGGGTATGTATGGTTCCATTGTGAGTAATGGAATTGTGCTTGACTCAGTACAAGATGCCATGGCCCTATGGCGAATTTTAATAGATTCATCCTGTTGAGAGAATGTCTCTGGTAACTGTTCATTGGCCATTTCAAAGTCCATGTCCTGTTGGGAGGACAAGGATGGGCTTTTAGATGCCTCAGTATAAGTTCTTCTTTTCTTTGGAGGAGGCAGAGCTGAGGGTTCACTCACATTTAACAATGCACTACTTCCTATTAATCTTCTGGGTAACATTTTAGACAGTGGGGGAGAGGTTGAGATAGGTTATGACTCTGTATTTGGCTCTATGACCTGGGATTGAAGCTGTGGTTCTACAACTTCATGGTCAGTCCTATCGACCACTGGGGGTCTTTCAACAGAAGTAGGAATGGAGTGAGAGTGAGGAATTACTACCTGTAATGGAAGAGCATCTGATGTTGGAGGAGCCTGGGTGGCTTGAACCACTGGAGGTTGAGGTTGCTGTTCATGACCGGGAAGATTGAAAATAGGTAAGGGAATATAAGTGGCCATGAAAGCAAATACAAGTACTGGAACTTGCATGAATTTGAAGGTTGTGTCTTGGCGGGTGTAAATCTTTTTGCTTATTGGAGGGGGTTCGGTTACTGCAGAGTTAGCAAAAAGGGCTTTCTGCTCAGGTGTGAGAAGATGATCTGCTATAAGCATGAGAAAACGAGCATAGTAACATGATACCCTACAATTTGTAGAATGATCACGTAAAGCAGTAGTGAGACGTCTCAAGAGAATGGGAAAAAGTAGTTTGCCAAAATTGATCCTTTGATTGAAAACAACCACAAGACCAATATACTGCAGAGTGGAAGTGATGTTGTGAAAGTTGGATTTAGTGCAGTTGGCAAACACTTTAGAAATTGTATCGAAGAAAATGTCCCATTCAGACACCAAATTGGATTTAGAAAGTTTGGTTAAATTGATCACCCCCTGATAGTGAATAGCATGGAAAAAGTTTGTGATATCATTTTCTGAGGGCAAATTACAGAAATTATCCAATGGAAAATTTAACGCTTGATTGACGACTGTTTCATCAACTACATACTGTGTGTTTGCCACGGTGAATGAAAAAAGATTTTGAATCATCGGCCACAGTAGAGGTTGTGCAAATCAGTCTAAGCAGATCGACATTTAAAATCACATTTGATTTAATAGAAGAGCTAACAATCGAATGGTCATTTAAAAATCTAATCCATGGCTTAAATTTTTCCACATCACATTTTTTCGAATTAAAATAACCAACCTGATTATGCGCGACAATTTGGAAATTGAGAGCCATTTAAAATAATAATAAGACACACACTTTCAGAATTTTAAGAATAATATTAAGAAAATTTGAATTAATTAAATTAATTTAATAATTCGAATTAAATTAATTATAATCGAAAAATTTAGACAGAAATGTATCTCGTTAAAATTCTTAACTCACAAACGCAGATTTGAAAAGCCAAAAGACACAAAACAGAAATTGAAATTAAAATAAAAAAAATAAAAAAACTGATTTTTGGGAAAAATCGAATTGAAGTAAAAGAAAAGAAAAAAATTGGCAGCACTTCTGTAAGTATATACTTGTATGTATATATCACAGGAGTGAAGTTTTAGTTTGCTTAGTAAAAACTCGAGCAAAGGAAGACAATGGCAGTTGAGTTTGTTTTTGGTCGAAGAGAGGAGAGAGAAAAGATAAACTGTTGGAATTTTTTAAAAAAAAGAAACTGAATGGAAATTAGAACACACAAAAACGATTAAGTAGTATAACTGGTATGACAATCGGATTGTCAGACCGATTGTCATACCGATTGTCACACCAGCTTAAAGACATAAAAAAACAAATAAAACAAAACAAATAATAATATATAACTGGTATGACAATCTGATAGTCATACCGATCGTCATACCAGTACAAAATAAGACAAAATAAGTCTGATATTAATTTTATTACTGGCATGACAATCAATAGTCATACTGATTGTCTTGCCAGTTATAAAATTAATCTGATTTTAAAATAACCAATCATTATTACTAAAATGACTTTCAGCAAGACAATTTCAATTATCTTGCCGATTGTCATTCTAGTATAAGATAAATAAGTATTTACATATACTGAGTAATTAACATAAAAACAGAATATATAAAATATTTCAATTTCAGAAAACTGAAATGAATATTGCAGAAAATATTTACATAAATAAAATAATTAAAATATTTCAGAGATAATAATATTTTCAGTCCAAAAATAGATTTCTTTTGAATTTTAACAAATTAAATTCATAGAAAAATATTTTTAGAGAAAATAAAATATTCTGAGACATTAAAATTAACAAGTTGAGTAAATAAATAAGATAAGATAATAGAAATTACATAGAAATAAGCAAGAAATATGATACAATGATAAAATAAATTTGCAAATGAATTTTTCATTTATGAAAAATTCATTTGTAAATTCATTCAAGAACAGATCTCAGATATTAATTAAATTAATCACTAAAACTATTCAACATGCCCAATTTACCAACTAATCTGGTAAATGTGGATTCATCAAGTGGTTTAGTGAAAATATCTGCTATTTGTTCTTCTGTTGGAACAAAAAATAGTTCAACAGTACCATTCATGACGTGCTCTCTAATAAAATGATACCTGATGTCAATGTGCTTTGTCCTCGAGTGCTGCACAGGGTTGTTGGTGATGGCTATTGCACTTGTATTGTCACATAAAATAAGAATTTTGTTCAATACAGAGCCATAGTCTCGTAGCTGGTTCCTAATCCACAATATCTGAGCACAGCAGCTTCCAGCAGCAATATATTCAGCCTCGGCCGTTGAGTTGGAAACTATTTGCTCTTTCTTGCTGTACCATGAGACTAGCCTGCTTCCTAGGAATTGACAACTCCCTGAGGTGCTTTTCCTATCAACAACACTTCCTGCGTAATCTGAATCTGTATATCCAACAAGGTTAAAACCAGATTCTTTAGGGTACCAAATACCTAGATTTGGTGTTCCCTTAAGATATCTTAAGATTCGTTTTACAGCAACGAGATGAATATCTCTAGGATCCGCTTGGAACCTTGCACATAAGCATGTAGCATACATAATATCTGGTCTACTTGCAGTAAGATAGAGTAACGAGCCAATCATACCTCTGTAGCTTGTGACATCTACCTTAATGGAGTTTTCACATGGTCCAAGCTTGACAGCTGTAGTTGATGGAGTCCTTGCTGATGCAGAATCCTCTAGATTGTACTTTTTGAGGAGTTCCTTGAGATACTTGGATTGACAAATAAATGTTCCATCTAACCTTTGATTTACTTGTAATCCAAGAAAGAACTTCAGCTCTCCCATCATGCTCATTTCAAACTTGCTGTGCATTAACTAAGCAAATCTCTTACAGAGATTATCATTAGTAGACCCAAATATTATATCATCCACATAGACTTGGACTAATATAGTATCATTCGTATGTTTTTTAGAAAAGAGAGTTTTGTCTATGACACCTCTAATAAAGCTATTTTCAATAAGAAATTCGGAGAGAGTGTCATACCATTTTCTTGGAGACTGTTTGAGCCCATAGATAGCCTTGAAAAGAAAGAAGACAAAATCCAAATGATCTGGATCTTCAAAACCAAGAGGTTGCTCTACATATACCTCTTCATCCAGCTTTCCATTCAGAAAGGCGCTCTTGACATCCATTTGATAAACTTTAAAGTTTGAGAATGCTGCGAATGCCAGAAATATCCTGATGGCCTCAAGTCTAGCCACTGGAGCATAGGTTTCATCATAATCAATGCCTTCAGCTTGAGAATACCCTTTTGCTACCAGTCTTTCCTTGTTTCTTGTAACCACACCATCTTCATCTAGTTTATTCCTGAATACCCACCTAGTACCAACAGCTTTCTTGTGTGTAGGTCTAGGTACCAGTTTCCAGACTTGTTGACTTTCAAACTGATTGAGTTCATCTTGCATAGCAATCACCCAATCTGGATCAGTTAGTGCTTCTTCAATCTTCTTAGGTTCCATCTCAGAAAGAAATCCTGAGAACAGACACTCATTTTGAGTAGCACGTCTAGTTCTGACTCCAACATCTGGATCACCAATAATCAACTCAAAAGGATGAGCTTTATTCCAGATAGTCTGTCTTGGAAGATTTGATCTTGATGATTCGCCTTGAAATTCATTGGGATGTTGTGTCCTACTAGATGATCCTTCAGCATCTCCCCCTGAGTTGTTGCCATGTTGACTTGAAGATTCTCCGTCAGTAGCAGTGGTATCTCCATTGTTGCCAAAGTTTCCATCACTATTACCTTGAGTATCATCATGATTACCAGGTTCTTCACCAGCAACAACCTCAGGTTCTTGACCATGTTCTGATTCTGAATCTGACATATCATCAAACTTCAGTTTCTCAGAAGGATCTTCAGTTTGGATACTAGGGAGTTTAGTGTCATCAAATATAACATTGACACTTTCAATTACTTTGTGTTGATCAATGATATACACTCTGTATGATCTTCTTCCATATCCAACAAAAATACCCTCATATGCCTTTGCCTCGAATTTACCACGACGATCATCTCCATCCTTGAGCACGAAGCATCTGGCACCAAATACATGAAAGTATTTGATAGAAGGTTTCTGTTCATTCAAAATCTCATAAGGAGTTTTCATGAAGTCTTTGTTGATTAGAGTTCGATTCTGAGTATAACATGCAGTATTGACAGCTTCAGCCCAAAAGTACATTGGAAGACCTGATTCACTTAACATCGTTCTTGCAGCTTCAATCAATGTACGATTCTTCCTTTCTACCACTCCATTTTGCTGAGGGGTTCTAGGAGCTGAAAATTGTCTGGTAATCCCTTTATCTGTACAGAATCCATTGAGAAGTGAATTGTTGAATTCTGTTCCATTATCTGACCTTATTGCTCTAACAGGGACATTAGAATCTAACTCAATCATCTTGATATGATCAATCACAACTTGTGGTGTTTCATCCTTATAGTGTAGAAATAAAACCCACGTATACTTGGAATAGTCATCAACTATCACAAGACAGTAACACTTCTTTGACATCGAAAGGACATTAACTGGTCCAAATAAATCCATGTGCAATAATTGCAGAACACCAGTTATGGAAGATGTGTCAGTGCCTTTGTGACTTGCTTTCTTTGACTTTCCTTTCTGGCAAGCCTCACATAGTCCTTCTGGAGAGAATTCCAGCTGAGGCAGACCTCTTACCAATTCTCTTTTTACAAGAGAATTCATTGTTTTGAAATTGAGATGAGAAAGTCTCTTGTGCCATAACCAACTCTCATCTGACGATGCTTTTGCATAGAAACAATTGACTTCAGGATTGCTTCCAGAGTTCATGTCAGTTACGAACAGATTTCCTTTCCGGATTCCTATTAAGGAGGGTTTTTCACTTTTCTTGTGCAGAATCTGACACTTCAGCTTGTCGAATAAAACATTGTAGCCGTTGTCACAGAACTGACTAATGCTAAGCAGATTGTGTTCAAGTCCTTGCACAACATACACATTTTCAATGATAACATTTCCAGCTAGCAAACAGCCATATCCCTCCATTAAACCTTTGCTGTTATCTCCAAAGGTAACTACTGGGCCAGCTTTCTTAACCACATTTGATAGCAGGGCTCTATCTCCGGTCATATGTCTTGACGATCCGCTGTCAAGAATCCACACTACCGGTTGTACCTGTTTAATGCCCTCTTTTCTTGACGATGAGGTGTTTGCATCACTAGCCATGAGAGCAAGATTCCTAACTTCTTCATCTTCACTGTCAGTATCATCCCAGCTTCTTCCGTTTGCCAGGTAAGCCCTTTCAGATTTACTCTTCTGATTAGAATCGTAAGAGTTCTTCCTAACTTGTTTTGGCTTCCTGCATTCTGTGGCAAAGTGTCCCAACTCATTACAGTTGAAGCATCGAATGGTGCTTCGATCAACCATCCCTGTTTTGTACCCACCACTGCTGGTGTTAGAGGATGAAGATCCACCTTTCTGGAATCTGTTGTAGTTGGACTTGTACTTGAACTTGGGATTCCTTTTGAATCTGACATTTGAGAATCTCTTGACAATCAGGGCCATTGACTCATCCTCCAATTGCTCCAGTTCTTCCAAGGAATAAAAATCATCTCCTGATTGATTTGTAGTAGGAGGATCAAATTCTGCTACTATCACATTTTCTTCAACCTTGGAAGACTGTACCATTCTTTCTGACTGTTGAGATTGTTGTTGATATTGAGGTTGTTGTTGTTGTTCATCAGCTACTAGAGCAGTAGACGTGCTGACCACTCTTCCTTTCCCGTAAACTTCCTTCTGCTGAATCTGCTCCAACTCATAAGTCTTTAACATACCATAGAGCCTATCCAAAGAAATCTGACTCAGATCTCTTGCTTCTCTTATGGCAGTGATTCCATGTTCGAGATGAGTTGGCAGTGTTAAAAGGAACTTTTTGTTGACCTCCCTGATGGAATAGTATTTACCATTAATGTTCAGGTTGTTGATCAATGCATTGTACCTCTCAAACACTTCAGTGATTCCTTCTCCTGGATTGGATTTAAAGTATTCATACTCAGAGGTTAGGATTTCTAACTTGTTCTCCCTAACTTCCTCTGTGCCTTCATTAATAACCTCAATAGTTTCCCAGATATGTTTGGAATCTTTACAATTCATCACATGTCTATTCATCAAGGGATCAAGGGAATCTACTAAAATTAATTGAAGGCTAGCATCCAGGGAGGCTTCTTCTATTTCAGTAGGAGAGAAATCCTCAGGATCTTTCACATAAGTTCTCGCTTTGGTGATCACCATATCATTTTCTATTACCTCTGGTTCAATAACCATAGGGATTTTTGGACCCTTCTTTAACACTTGCAGATATTTGGGATTAGCAACTTGTAAAAACAGTAGCATCTTCTTCTTCCACATAACATAATTTTCTTTATCGAAAAATGGAATTTTAACGGTTCCAACTTTTTGTGTAGTCATTATGAATTTTTTGAGTGAATAAAAAATTCAAGGAGTGAAAGAAACACAAAAGTCTAGGATCTTGATTTGTACGTTAATCAGAAGGCTCTGATACCAATTGTTAGGTCTCAATATGTTTGTAGAAGGGGGGTTGAATACAAACAATACCGTTTAATCGAATAAAATACGGAATAAAAATGTGAAACAAAATTCAAGTTAAATAAAATTATTATTAAACTTGAAAGGTGTTACAACAACGGTATCGTTTACAAGGGATTAATCTCAAATCAATTATCACAAATCTAGAATAAATTCAACATGAACTTTTTCTATTTTTGCAATAAAAAGATCAAATGCTATAAGCGATTTGAGATTAAGTTCTAGGGATTTTGATCCGCTAGATTGTTACACAAGAACAAGATAAATAATTCTAGTGGTTTGGATTTAACTTTACAATCTAGAATTTTGATCTTGAATAAAGCAGATGAAAAATGATATGTCTTGATTTTTGTTTCTGCTTCTCTCTTGACTTGTGTGTTCTGTATGATAATTGCATGAATGTCTTTTGCTGCTTCTTTTAATCCAACAGTCGAGTAGAATGTACTGGCATGACAATCTCTTTGAGCTGGCAAGACAATCAGAATGAACTAGCAAGACTTTCGGTATGACTATCAATTGTCATACCGATTGTCATAGTAGTTCAAAATCAGATTGTCTTACTGAATTAATAATAGATTTTAATGTAATAAAAAATCTGATAAGACAATCCTTTTGAATTAGCATGACTTTCGGTATGACTATTGATTGTCATACCGATTGTCATACTAATACAATCAGTTGTCTTTATGAATTAATAACAGATTTTAAATCAATTAAAAACCTGAAAAACCTTAATATTAATTCTGAATTAATTAATCAATTAATTCAATTAATAAAATAAATTAATCTTTGCAGATATAATTTATTCTCTTAATTAAATTATATGACTTAATTAATTAATAGAGAATTAATACTAACTTGAGCAACATCCATTCTTCTGAATATCTTCTGAAAATCACTGAAATATATGAATCAATTCCACCACTTCAACGTTGACACTCGATGTACTGTCTGGTTCATGAGTGACTAACTTCCGTGACGTTTCTTCATGTCTTTACTTTGATACTTTGATTTTCTTCAGATTAAATCCTTGTAATTATTTGATACCCTGACGAGATCTCTATCACTTGATTAAATCCACAATCTTGATTTATATCACTGAGGCTTGATCAATTTCTTGAGCTTCTTCCAGTGAATTAAGTCTTCAAGTCTGTAGATGAATAATGTTCCTTAACCCTTTGACAGATGTTACTTTGTGAGATCTCTCTGACGACAGATCCACTATTTACTTATTACATTCTTATTTGAGTTGAGTTAAATCCTCGAATAAACAAATAGGCTATGACATATGCCTTTCAGATAGCCCGTTCACGACAATTATATGAATTAAATCTTTACCAAACTACTATTGTGGTTGAGTATCGCACAATCATCAGAAGGAATGTCAATCTTTCACACCATAAAACAACCTTAACGGCTTTAACCATCATCACTGTATTCCTCTAGTACGAGCGCCTATAATTGCTCTCTTACACTTAGAGTGTTGGCCACCTCTTTGGTCTTTCCTAATAGTAAAATTTCCTTACAATCATTGTCTTTTGAACGATCCCCAACTAAATTTTCTACCTCATTTCCAATCACTGCTTGTGTGAAAATGCTCTTCCTTAAGCTTTGGTGAAAAAAAATCACCATTTTCCCATAAATTATTGCCTCGGTCTTTAGATGAGAACATTATCACGACTGACTCTCAATCATACTTAGGACGTCTCTTATCTTGGGTCCTTCTTGTTTTCACCAATCTCGACCCTCATTGGATCGATCTATACTTTCTTATGGTTCAACACGTGCCCCACCTGGCCTTATTATAATTACGTCATATTTCCTTTATCAAAATTTCTATGCTTGAGAACTTTGAATACTACCTTTCTCCTTGTAAAACCTCTAAGGTTATCCTTAAATCCTTCATTCCGTACCACCCAAACTTATAATGTCCCTATTAAGGGTGAAATGCCAACCTTTATACATTCCCCTAGGGTTCATCTCAAGTTATCGGGGTTTTATCCTTAATTCCACCTTTAAAAGATACTTACACTTTTCCATGGATAAATCAATTCATATATCCTTGATAGATTATCTTATTCAATCATTCTCACCTCGCTAGTCTATGCCTAATTTCATAATAATATCCTTATCCAAAATGAGGTCAATCCATATGGCCTCCAAAAGATAACAACGGTTATCCACTTTTCTTGCCTGATTTGGTAACGATAACAGGGATGTTCTAGAAGATATTGGTCGTGTTCAACGTGAACTTCTTCTTAATAATTCCTCATTTACTTTTGTTGTTTATCTCAACAGTCATCTCAATGTTGGGATATCTTTCATACCTGGCGTCTCCCTTTCTGGGTATCATGCCACCGGTCTTACACTTCACATTCTTGAAGGTCACTTCCTTCATCCAATTTTCCTAATTTCTTACTTTCTTGTCTCCTCAGTCTATCCGCGTCTCATTATTTATCCTTCGGACTATCTCAAGGTTTCCTCGAATCCTCCCAACTTACAGGGGATAAAATATATGTATCTCTTATGCCTTCAACCATCAACTTTAACTCATGGGGAATCACCCTCATCCTGACGATTACATACTTTTCTATTTCTATTGCTACGAGTCTTTAGGGTTTCCTCATACCCAACTCCCTTATCATTCCTCAAACTCTATTGTCTTTATTTTCCTTTCCACTTCAGTTTCTTTTTATTTTCTTTTCTATTACAATCATTTCATGAACCCACTACTCATTAACTTCAAATATCACGTCATTCTGGGATTCTTGTCATCAGAACGAATCTTGACAACTTTTACAACTTAGCTTCATAATTCATCATACTCGTCCGCCTTTGTTCTGGATCTAAAGCGTTTACACTATCTCCATAACCTTGGGAATTACTTTCCCGAGAACAATTGACTGAACTTTAATCAGTTTATTCTAACCTCTGGCTCCGTGCCTTTCTTGGTCTTTCACCAGCGGGGGGCCTCTCTCTTAGGAAGGTAGGTGACAAAAATAGTCTTTTGCGCTTCATCAATCATTTAGAATCTCAAATGATTCCTCTATTTCCTTTAGCCAGGCTCTTGCCTTGACTGGGTCAACTTGTTCCTTGGAACTCTGAGAGCTTAGTGACTTAAAGGTCCTGAAGGAATTTCCCACCGCATTGTTTCCTCAGGATGGTGTTTGGGAATAAAAGTATATTTTTTTTGTTTAGGCAGGTCCATGAATTGCCCCATAGGAGTACCATCCTGGTTCTCCCTATCTTGCTCAACTTCTGTTTTCTCAGTATGAAATGTTTCATCCTTCTCCCATAATCAGGGTTATCTTATACGTTAAAATCCTTGTTTTCCATTTCATTATGTTATGGGTTCTTTCTTTCTTGATGGCGACCTCCCTGACTATCACATTCAGGGTTTGCCCTAAACCTTATTCCTCGAACTATGGCTTTCATCTAATATCTCGTCCTTAAGCTCTTGAATGTTTGGAGCCCAAATTCTGTAGGAATACCTCATTATTCCCTTATCATCTTTCTCGGTATTAATCTCTTCTCTATTTGTTGGCTCTCTGCCTTCATTCATCACTTTTTCTTGGCACAATATGATCTTTTCCAATAATTTGGTTTGTATTGCAATCTCAAACAACTTTTCGGTACCGGCTCCGGTTACCTTCACTTTTATTTCCATTTTATCTTGAGTCTCTCTTTTATACTAAGGGCATTAGCCACCATATTGGCTTTTCTTGGATGATAAGGAATCTCATAATCGTAATCCTTGATTAGCTCTAACCACTTCCTCTGGCGCATGTTGAGCTCTTTCTGCGTGAAAATGCACTAGAGCACTTATGGCTTGTGTAATTCTCACACTTCTCTCCATACAAGTAGTGCCTCCAATCTTTTAGGGAAAAACTATTGCCACGAGCCCAAGCTCATGGGTGGGGACATCGAATTTTATATTCCTTTATTTATTTTGACGCGTACGCGATTACCTTGCTGTGTTGTATAAGAAGCACCCTAATTCCTTATGCGAAGCGTCACTACACATCACAAAATCTCCTTTTTCCATCCGGCAATGCCAACATAAGGGCCGTCACCAACCTTTGCTTTAGTTCTTAAAAGTTGTTCTCGTATTTCTCTGTCCATTTGAACTTCTCAGTCTTACGAGTAAGCCGAGTTAAAGGGGCTACTATCTTTATAAACTTGAACGAACCTCCGGTAGTGACCGGCCAATCCTACCTCTGGTAGTCGCCCTAACCATGGTCATCAATTCCTCAGTGGTCCTTTATTCATTCTTGTCAGGATCCTCCACGGGATCCTTCTCATCAATAATCCCTTCTAGAACAACATCCTCAACCTCTACATCCTAAATATGAACATCATCTGGTCCCGCATTAGGACGCTCTATCGGATCCACAATCTGATCTCCAGTAACTAATAAAATATCATCGCGTTGTTGGTCCTCAACCTCAGGGTTCGGAGTCCCGCTGCCATATACGATAACAAGCTACGCTCCTATCACGATATTTATAAGGGTTCCCATAAGGGTTTTAACTGTCAGTAATACGTTAGGTAGTCCGACTATGAACTTGGTAAGAGTTCTTATTATCTTAGTGAACTTATTAACGTCATATCATCTCTGAGGTTTATAACGCTTAGCTCTGATACCATTTCTGTAACACCCCCAAATCTGGGGTCGGGGATCCGGGTTGTCACGAGTTCTATTTCCCTTAATAACACTTAATCTTAATAAACAATGAACTACTACGTACTGTGACCCCACCATATACACACACACCACATGTTATAGTCTCAGAGATGAATACCAAAAATAACACAAGTCGTTTTATTCCACAATTATAAGCCATTACACCTCAAAAGGGGTTTCTGAATAAATTTACATTTCTTTTCTATTATTATAATTCATATAGATACATAAGTCTGGTACATCAGAAGTTGAAAGCCTAGCCTATTGGTACTTCCTACCTCAGCTACAGCGGCATCAACGCCTACAGGAAACTGCGGAACGTTTCCTATCCGCTCGCAAATTGGGAGCTTGGTCCTGCTCATCTTGACTGTCTGTTGTTGTGTGATGAAAGAAGAAAGCAAGGGTGATCAACAAGCCCACCGAAATAATATGTATAATTAACAATATATGAGCATTCTCATAGTACTCATGAAAGTCTTGGTCAAGAAGAAATGAACCAAGTTGATATCTTAACGCGACCAAGTCGCAAAATATTCAGTATATATATACCTATATACTTTTCACAATCTTTGAAATCCTCTGACATGTACAATATACACAGAGTTCCAGTTTATAAATGTATAAAAATATCGTTGCAAGGTGATCTCATATATCTAACCTTGTCTCAACATTTTTCTGAAAACCTTTGTCATTCATAAGATAATCATTAACTAGATATAAGTTGAAAAGATGAAGTTACAAGATACTCCAATATACTTATATCTTTTTCCGAATACTACTTGAACTACCACCGTTCAAGGTATAAATAGTTCATCCCATAGATGAAGCTACACGAAAAAACTTGTATAGAATCAATCTTTGAAATATCATCAAAATGAAATGAAGTTATGAGATACTTCATTTGATGAAAACATCATTTTGAAAACTCGACCCTGCCAACACTCAATAATCGCCCAGCCGTAGCCTTTCTATCGAAGTGTTCTGGGTAGTGTTGCAGAAATATCCAATTGGATGATGAACTCATTACGGGAGTTTTCCGCGCCAGGAAGACCACTCACGATGATCAGTCGCAGTAGTGCAACCCCACCATTTTCTACATGTAGAGGAGAATAGTCAGATTTACTTGTCAACCGAACACTGGACTCCTAAGGAATGGACCGTCTTAGCGAAACTTCCGGGCCATTTGGGCCAATATAATAAGGCTGGGCCGGCGCCACTCGACCACTTATACCACTCCTAGTTCAGATGAAATCCATGACTCTGAAACGTAAAGCTCGTCCCCCCTTTCCCCAAGTAGAAACTTGTTGATATGACTCCACCAAGAAGTCGTATCTAGTCGGAAAGGAAAACTCACCGATATTTTCCAGGCGATGCTTGTTAATGGATTAACTTATTCCAAGAATTTTACTTCCCGAGTGTTGGGTAAGTAATCAAAAACTCTTTTATCAAAAAAACAATCTTGTTGCGAATATAAAAATACATCACGGAGCCGGATCCCTCAGATTTTTGAGCGAGTATTTAAATCCCCTTCGAAAGGAAGATCTTAAATTTGAAAATGAGTTTTGGGATCCGCTCTAACCTTCCAAACATAGTTTTGATAAAGTTTGAAAATCATCTCTGGAAATATTTAAAGTAAGAATGATTTGATAGTATCAATTATTTTCCGAATACTTGGAAAATATCGAAACATTATTCTTGTTTAAAATAAAGAATATTTTATTTAATAAAATAAGCAGAGTCATAAGTCCTCGAATGAATATTCAAAATAATATTCATTAAATAAAATAAGCGGAGTCATAAGTCCTTGAATGAATACTCAAAATAATATTCATTTATAATATAAAACTATCGAATAAACCTTATTCGATTAATAGTTTTGAAAACTATTTATATATATATATAATATAATCGGGAACATCGCCTCCCGGTTTAGAAAAATGTTCAACTCTGGGTCCCCTATACTAAGGGTATACGCAAGTACTGCTTATCTCTAGCATAGGTATTATGCAGTTTATAAGCATTTGAATTGATAATAAAATATCAAGATTTCAAAATATGCATATATAAACCATATCAATATGCTCCAATATATCGTAAGATTTGCTAATAACAACCATGCACTTATCCCAAGATAAAGCATCAATATATTTACATCACAACAACAGTATAACAGGTAGAAAACTTGCCTGAGTGTTCCCGGATAGACTTAAGCTTAGAGTGGGTCTGATAACCTATGAACAACAACATAAGTCGGAATTAAACCCCGGTCGCTTAAGAAACTAGACTTTAACCAATTGAACCCTAACGTTCGCTTATGGTCACTCCTACGCTTAACGAATCACATAAGTCGTTCGAGTACCCTCGACTCCACCATTTTTAATAAATTAACCATTAAAAATTTTAAGGCGATTCTTTCGCGAGTACTCTACCAACTACCTAATACACTTTACATAATTGTTTCATACTCCAATTAGTCATTTAAGGGCCTTAACCGAGGTCTCAAAGTAAAGTGAGGGGTAAAGGTTCGTTCGTGAAACGCCGTTACTTAAAACGGTCGTTTCTCCTAAACCGTAAATCGGATCTAAGCGAACCACATACCAAAACGAAGCTTACGACATGATCTAGCTAAACATGACAAATTTAAAAATTGGTCAGTGAGTTATATGGTCCGAGATTCATGTACAACAGTCTAAGGAAAACGGGCTTTACGACGACTATATTTACGAGTTTTCCAAGTTTCTCACTACACCAAAACCTCACCAAACAACCCACAATTATTAACACATCAAAACCTCAACTACATAATACTATACCAGTCCTTATTCACCAGATTCTTCATCTCAACCAACCACAATCAAGTTCTATTAACTATAACAAGATTCATTCAATAAATCACTCCAATTTCAAATCAAATTACTAATAATCAAAGATCATGCTTCTCATTTTGAAAACCAACCATCAAACTCACTAATTGTAAAAGTAAAGGCTATGATTTGAAATTTATACCTTCCTTGGTAGGTGTTAAGTTGCTAGGAAGCCTTAGGGAGCCTCCTACAAGCTTGATCTTTCGAAAGAAATCAAGAACACAAAGTTAGACTTTGAAATTTCTAAAAGTACGATTTAAAGAACTATAAAAATTAGGGTCTTACCATGCTTATTTGGACGATACTTGTGAACAAGAGTTGTAGGCCATCTCAATACCTTTCCAACGAGTTATATAACACAACATTTGAGTGAGTATTGAAGGAGATATGACAATTTCAAGTTGCTGAGTTTGTTTTGGCCGAGAGCTTCTCTTCATGGGAGCAAAGTCAAATTTTTAAGTTTTGTGTTATGATATTTTGCTTGGTTGATTTCCTTTTTGGCTTGGCAAATTTTGATCTTTTACCATGGTAACTTTTGCATGGCCAAGAATCAACCAACAACACACTTCTTTTTGTCATGCTTATGTCACCATGCTTGTGTCACCTTTTTAACACATGTCCTTTCCTTGTGGTTTGATGATGTCATAATCCTTGGCTTCTTGTACAAGCTTGTCTCTTGGTCGCTTATTTGTTTTACGGTTCGCTTAACTTTCGTTCTCGTTCGTCGTTTGAGGGATCATATCTGGGATCTTATTACTTGGGTTCCCCTAAACCTTTCTCAATATTTTATATTCCTTTTATGATCCTCTCTTATAATCCTTGAATTTAAATCCTTTTAATTATGTTACCTTATACTTATTTTTTTCGGTATCTGGTGGATTTTCGGGAAAAATCAAAGTGTCCGGATTCGAATTTTAATGACCTTTACATACACTCATTTACTTCATGGAATACTAATACGATCTTAGAATTTCCATAAAAGTACTCCTATATAGTGTAATCTGATAATTTTCCTTAATCTGCATCATCAGCAAAAGTTACTATTTATCCGTGTTTCAAAAATTTCAAAGAACGTATGAATCATCATGGAACGGTGTAGCAGAACGTATGAATCTGACACTTCTGGTGAGAGCTAGGTGCATGCTCTCTAATGCTGGGCTAACTCAGAAGATTTTAGGCAGAAGCGGTTAGTATAGTATGTTATCTGATTAATCGTGGACCTCATATAGGTATCATCTCAAAACTTCTATTGAAAAATGGTCTGGTAAGTCTGTCGATAACTCCAATTTAAGAGTTTTTGGTTGTACTGTTTATTGATAAGTGGTTTTTATATCCACTTGGAATGCTTTATTACAAACTTAAATTGGTGTTTTGGACTCAAGTTGGTATTTTGATGTGTTTTTGTGTTATTGCATTTCAGGTATCAGTTATATGAATAAATGAGTTTTTAAAGAAGAAATGAGCTTTTAAAAGGAATATGATAAAAGGAAATCAGAATTGGAAGACAAGGCCATTGTCAAGTTGTAGAGAATCTCAATAGCTTCGCGTGGGTAGTTGAATCGCCTAATTCTGACGAGTAGAACTCAAGTTATGGCCAACATAAGATTCATCAGAAATTTTTAAACAGGAGCTGAGCGGCCGCCCAGAGAGCTGAGCGCCCGCCCAGGAGAGCTGAGCGGCCGCCCAAGGCGCGGCTGGTCGCTGATTTTGCTGAAAAGCCTTTTTGAGTGAAATTTGACGATTTTAAGGGCCCAGGTCCACTAGGGGCGTATATATACTTAAAAAAAAGGGTTTTCATCATCCGGGAAGATTGGGATACCAAGGAGAAGACCTAGAAGCACATAACAACTCCGAAAAAGAAGATCTTGTTTTCAACTTGTGATTCTTTGAACTAGTTGTAACTTTGGATGCTCGTTTTCATTCTTGTTGAACCTAGATCTCGTTTATTCGTACTTTAATCATTATTCAGTTTATTAAGACCTTTTTTTATACCATGCATTCATTGGAACCCATGGTGACGACGAGTTCGGTTATGGGCTAATCGTTTTCATGGGGTTCTAGCGGATTTACTTATGGATTTCAATAGTTAATTGTTTTGATATCTTGGTGTGTGGTGATTGATTGATATCCTAGTATTGGTTGTGCTTATTCGTCTGATGTGCGTAGCTAACATATAAGATAGTGTGTTAATCTCTATTGAAGCAACAGTGAATATAGAGGTTTAGAACTTGCCATGCTAGCATAGGTTCATGTATTATATGCATGATTAGTGGGTAACTCTAACCGTTTTACTTGCCCTATGTAATCAAGATAGATAACTTATGCTTAAACCGTTATGTTGTCAAATTCTATAGACATATAGGGTCTCAATATAATTGGTGCCTATTCAGCTTCTATCTCTTTTGTGGATGTCTGGTAGAATGGTACTCGTGTAACGAAAGTTGGCGTTTATCAGTTTCGTGTTATCTGATTAGTGTCATCACCATCACATGCTAAGGTTAAGAACGAAAAGGCTATTGGATGAAGTAGTAATGAAGTTAGGATCCCATGTTTGTCATATATAGTATTTCAACGTCAATTCTCTTAGTTAATGTTATTTAGTATAATCTCTTAGTTTAATAAAAACCCAATTTGTTATTTTTCTTAGCATTGAGCGATAACCATACATTGTTGCATAGGTGCATAAATTGAAATTAACTTAAACCAGTCTCTGTGGGAACGAATCTGATTTATATCTTTTACTACTTGCGAACACGTATACTAGCGTGTATTTTAGCGCGTGTTTTCGCCCTAACAAGTTTTTGGCGCCGCTGCCGGGGACTCGGTGTTAATTTTTAGTTTATGTGCTTGTCATCAGTGGTCGTTAAAGTTCACTGACTCGGATTATTTTACTTTTATGGTTTATTTGTTTGTGTTTCAGGTACTCATTACAATGGGAGATCCAGCAGCATGAACGAAAGCCTTGATGGATTTTTCTCAACCCAAGATCAATGACATTCAATCTAGCATTATCTAGCCAGCTATCACAGCTAATACCTTTGAGATCAAGCCTGACATAATTCAATGGGTACAGACTTCAGTCCAGTTTGGGGGTTCTCCTACGAAATATCCCAATAAACACATTAGGGATTTCATAGAGATCTGCGACACCTTCAGGTTCAATGGTGTTTCTGAAGATGCTGTGAAGTTGAGACTGTTCCCATTCTCTCTGAGGGACAAGGCTAAGAGCTGGTTACACTCTCTACCAGCTGGTTCGATTACTACTTGGGAAGATCTTGCTCATAAGTTTCTTACTAAATTCTTCCCTATGGCGAAGACAGCTGCACTTATGAATGCTATTACTCAATTTGCGCAGCAAATGGGAAAATCGTTATGTGAAGCTTGGGAGCGCTACAAGGAGATGCTTAGGAAGTGTCCTCATCATGGAATTCCTGATTGGATGATCATCATTTGTTTTTATAATGGGTTAGGAGCACAGTCCAGACCCATGCTCGATGCAGCAGCTGGTGGAGCATTATGGGCAAAGAGCTATGAGGAAGCTTATGATCTAATTGAACTGATGGTTGTTAATGAATATCATTATCCAGCCCAGAGATTGCCACATCGCAAGGTAGCAGGAGTTCTTAAGGTGGATACAGCTACGGCTATCACTGCTCAACTAAAGGAGTTGTCTATGAAGATTGATTCTCTGGCTAACTATGGTGTTAAGCAGATCATTAATGTTTGTGAGCTGTGTGCAGGTCCGCATGCGATAGAGCAATGCGCTATATCTAGTGACTCAGCTCAGTTTGTGAGCAACTTTCAGATATCGCAGCAACCAATTTCAGACACTTATCATCCTGACAACTGGAATCATCCTAACTTTAGCTGGAGCAACAATCAGAATGCGATGCAACAGCCGTTCCAGAAGTTTGGAAATAAGCTATTCAACCCTCCTGGTTTTCAGCAACAATTTACACCAAAACAACAACTCCAAATTCAACAACAAAATCATGATGCAGGTCTATCTTCGAATAAAAAACCTGAATTGGAGGAGTTGAGGCTTATGTGCAAAAACCAGGCTCTTATATGCCAAAGCCAGGCTATTTCTATCAATACTCTAGAGAACCAAATAGGGTAAATTGCTAATGCCTTATTGAATCGACCACCAGGAACGCTTTTTAGTGATATAGAAGCCAATCCAGCCAAGAGGGAAGTTGAAGAACAAGTGAACGCCATCACCTTAAGGTCTGGAAAGGTTGCAAGCCCCCAAATTCAGCAAGACGAAGAGCCTGAAAAGTCTCAAGTTCCAGAATCTGAAGTTTTGGCTGAAGAAGATGTGTAGAAGGAAGTAGAGGTGGAACCAAGGAAGACTACTGTGGAACACACTCCTCCTGAGGGTAATACAGGGGAGAAACAGATCTATCCTCCACCTCCTTTTCCAAAGAGGCTGTAGAAGGAAAAGCTGGATAAGTAGTTTGAGAAGTTTTTGGAGGTGTTCAAGAAACTTCATATCAACATACCTTTCACTGAAGCTCTTGAACAGATGCCTAGCTATGTGAGGTTTATGAAAGGTATTCTCTCTCGGAAAGTGAAGCTCGATGACTTAGACACCATTTCTCCAACGGAGGAATGCAGTGCTGTGCTGCAACAGAAGTTGCCTCCGAAGCTTAAAGATCCTGGAAGCTTCACTATTCCTTGCACCATCAGAAACTTGTCGTTCGACAAGTGTTTATGTGATTTAGGAGCTAGCATCAATCTGATGCCCTTATCTATCTTCAAGGAGCTTGGTCTGCCTGATCAGAAACCAACATACATGTCATTGCAACTAGCTGATCGTTTCATCGCTTATCCATGAGGTATAGTGGAGGATGTTTTGGTCAAGGTGGATAAACTCTTCTTCCCTGCTGACTTTGTAATTCTAGATTTCGAGGAAGATAAGAAGATTCCCATTATCTTGGGAAGACCATTCTTGGCTACAGGCCGAAGTATGATCGATGTACAAAAAGGAGAGCTTACGATGAAGGTTCACAATCAAAAGGTCACATTTAATATGTTCAAGGAAATAAAGTTACCCACAGCTAAAGAGGAGTGCTTTAAAGTAGAGCAACTGCAGGTTTTGAATGCACCTCCGTGGAAGAGGAAGTTGGATATGCCATTCGATTCTCTTGGGTTAGCAGAGCTGAAAATTTCTCAAGAGCATTTTGAACCATTTACTCAAGAAGCTCCCATACTTGATCTCAACCGAAAGCCAGATCACTTGAGTTATTCATTCTTAGGTGCACCCCATGATAAGGGGTTGAGATATATTTTTGATAATGTAGAGAGTGGCTGGATGGATCTTCCAGTACCTACAGAGGGTTCTTCTCATGTGCCACAGTTAGTTGATAGGACTGGTGTAGGTGATGAGTAGTACAGGCAAGTGACTAGGCGTATGGAGGCCATGCACGACATTCACCGTCGTTTTGCTACATATTTGACACACGCTTTCAGTACTGTTGTTCGAAACACTGGTGGTGAGGTTGATTGGCCATCTGATCCTCCACCCGATGAGGATGACTCTTTCCGCTGACTAGGTATGCCTGAAATCCTTATTATTACCTTCAATGAGGACATTGAAAATTTTAAGTTTGGGGTTGATAATGTAAGGATTAGTAGTGTGTATGTCCATATAGATTCATATAGATTCATATTGCATGTTTAGTTGTAGTTCATTCATATTTTTGCATGATTATTCATTTAGGACATATTTGTTTATTTTTATGTGATTTCATATAGTTGCATTTGCATGCATATTTAGCATGATCCCTTAAGATGAACTATGATATTTGATAAGTTGATGTTGATTTCAGTGTGGTGATGATGAGTAGAGGGATGTTTAAGTCTTAATGAATTGATTTGCATGCCAGAAACAAATATTTTCACAAAGTCTTATAGGGTTGCTTTTGATCTAGATCATGATCATACTTGTTTGTTGTTGAGATTTAATCACTTGTTTATATTTAGAATTTGTGATATTCTCGTAATGACGTAAAAACACTGATTTTTTTTATCTGGAGAAAAACTTGGATTTCATTGCTAGTTGTTGTAAGGCTAGGCATCAAATGGCTAGTAGCCGGCTCATATTTTTATGAGTAGTCTAGGGTTGAATGAGATGGAGCGAAACGCACTCATTCAGAAATTGTTGAAAAAAAAAGAAAAAAAGAGAAAAGAGAAAAAAAAGAAAGAAAAAAGTATGTGTTTATGCATAATTGATCAAGAGTGAGCTCTTTAATACTCGAGTTATTAAGTTCATAGGGGACTTTGTGCCTAGTGACCTAAGACTTTTATAGTATGGGATCCGCTAACCTAACGCTCGCTACATGGATATTACTACATAAGTCTTTTGGGACCTCATTCATTGCACGGTCAAATAAGCATCTTTGCTATGTGTTCAATAATAGTGTGAATCCTTGTATAACTCTAGTAGAAAGGAGGTGTTGTGAGTCATAATGCATTTATTGTCTATTCTGTTTATAAACTTTTGATTGTTTCGATGATAGATAAGTTATGGTTATTGATCTGGTATCGAAAGTATATCTGTTAAGCATCCACACACGCACGTTTCTGGTTTGTGAGTTGGTTTGTGGGATTTATTCGAGCTCTGTTTAAAGTCATTGCATTCTTAGAGGTATTAGCTTATTCATTTGGTTATGGTTATTCTGAGGGGATCGATTGTATTATCATTTAGTTGCATTCACGTAGTTGCATTCATGCATTAGGTTTGTTTTGTAGTTTTGAGTCTGTTTATGCTTGAGGACAAGCATCGATTCAAGTTTGTGGGTGTGATAAGTGGATTTTATATCCAGTTGGAATGCTTTATTACAAGCTTAAATTGGTGTTTTGGACTCAAGTTGTTGGTATTTTGATGTGTTTTTGTGTTATTACATTTCAGGTATCAGTTATATGAAGAAATGAGCTTTTAAAGGAAATATGATAAAAAGTGATCAAAATTGGAAGATAAGGCCATTTTCAAGTTGTAGAGAGTCTCAATAGCTTCGCGTGGGCAGTTGAATCGCCTAATTCTGACGAGTAGAATTCAAGTTATGGCCAAAACAAGATTCATTAGAAATTTTTCCAGACAGGAGCTGAGCGCCCGCCCGGGAGAGCTGAGCGGCCACCGAGAGAGCTGCGCGCCCGCCCAGGAGAGCTGAGCGGCCGCCCAAGGCTTGGCTGGTCGCTGATTTTGCTGAAAAAGCCTTTTTTGAGTGGAATTTGACGATTTTAAGGGCCCAGGTCCACTAGGGGCGTATATATAGTTTAAAAAAGGGTTTTCATCATCCGGGAAGATTGGGATACCAAGGAGAAGACCTAGAAGCACAGAAAAAATCTGAAAAAGAAGATCTTGTTTTCAACTTGTGATTCTTTGAACTAGTTGTAACTTTGGATGCTCCTTTTCGTTCTTGTTGAACCTAGATCTTGTTTATTCGTACTTTAATTATTATTCAGTTTATTAAGACCTTGTTTCATACCATGCTTTCATTGGAACCCATGGTGACGATGAGTCCGGTTATGGCTAATCATTGTCATGGGGTTCTAGCGGATTTACTTATGGATTTCAATAGTTAATTGTTTTGATATCTTGGTGTGTGGTTATTGATTGATATCCTAGTATTTGTTGTGCTTATTCGTCTTATGTGCGTAGCTAACATATAAGATAACATGTTAATCTCTATTGAAGCAACAGTGAATATAGAGATTTAGAACTTGCCATGCTAGCATAGGTTCATGTATTGTATGCATGATTAGTGGGTAACTCTAACCGTTTTACTTGCCCTATGTAATCAAGATAGATAACTGATGCTTAAACCGTTATGTTGTCAAATTCTATAGACATATAGGGTCTCAATATAATTGGTGCCTATTCAGCTTCTATCTCTTTTGTGGATGTCTGGTAGAATGGTACTCGTGCAACGAAAGTTGGCATTTATCAGTTTCGTGTTATCTGATTAGTGTCATCACCATCACATGCTAAGGTTAAGAACGAAAAGTCTATTAGATGAAATAGTAATGAAGTTACGATCCCATGTTTGTCATATATAGTAATTCAACCTCAATTCTCTTAGTTAATGTTATTTAGTATAATCTCTTAGTTTAATAAAAACCCAATTTGTTATTTTTCTTAGCATTGAGCGATAACCATTCATTGTTGCATAGGTGCATAAATTGAACTTAACTTAAACCAGTCTCTGTGGGAACAAATCTGATTTATATCTTATACTACTTGCGAACACGTATACTTGCGTGTATTTTAGCGCGTGTTTTCGACCTAACAAGTTTTTGGCGCCGTTGCCGGGGACTCGGTGTTAATTTTTATTTTATGTGCTTGTCATCAGTGGTCGTTAAAGTTCACTGACTCAGATTATTTTACTTTTATGGTTTATTTGTTTGTGTTTCAGGTACTCATTACAATGGGAGATCCAGCAGCATGAACGAAAGCCTTGATGGATTTTTCTCAACCCAAGATCAATGACATTCAATCTAGCATTATCTGGCCAGCTATCACAGCTAATACCTTTGAGATCAAGCCTGACATAATTCAATGGGTACAGACTTCAGTCCAGTTTGGGGGTTCTCCTACGGAAGATCCCAATACACACATTAGGTATTTCATAGAGATCTGCGACACCTTCAGGTTCAATGGTGTTTCTGAAGATGCTGTGAAGTTGAGACTGTTCCCATTCTCTCTCAGGGATAAGGCTAAGAGATGGTTACACTCTCTACCAGCTGGTTCGATTACTACTTGGGAAGATCTTGCTCATAAGTTTCTTACTAAATTCTTCCCTATGGCGAAGACAGCTGCACTTATGAATGCTATTTCTCAATTTGCGCAGCAAACGGGAGAATCGTTATGTGAAGCTTGGGAGCGCTACAAGGAGATGCTTACGAAGTGTCCTCATCATGGAATTCCTGATTGGATGATCATCACTTGTTTTTACAATGGGTTAGGAGCACAGTCCAGACCCATGCTCGATGCAGCAGCTGGTGGAGCATTATGGGCAAAGAGCTATGAGGAAGCTTATGATCTTATTGAACTGATGGCTGTTAATGAATATCAGTATCCAGCCCAGAGATTGCCACATAGCAAGGTAGCAGGAGTTCTTAAGGTGGATACAGCTACGGCTATCACTGCTCAACTAAAGGCATTGTCTATGAAGATCGATTCTCTGGCTAACTATGGTGTTAAGCAGATAATTAATGTTTGTGAGTTGTGGCAGGTCCGCATGCGACGGAGCAATGCGCTATATCTAGTGACTCAGCTCAGTTTGTGAGCAACTTTCATAGATCGCAGCAACCAATTTCAGACACTTATCATCCTGACAACTGGAATCATCCTAACTTCAGCTGGAGCAACAATCAGAATGCGATGCAACAGCCATTCCAGAAGTTTGGAAAAAGCTATTCAACCCTCCTGGTTTTCAGCAATAATTTGCACCAAAATAACAACTCCAAATTCAACAACAAAATTATGATGCAGTTCTATCTTCGAATGAAAAACCTAAATTGGAGGAGTTGAGGCTTATGTGCAAAAACCAGGCTCTTATATGCCAAAGCCAGGCTATTTCTATCAAGACTCTGGAGAACCAAATAGGGTAAATTGCTAATGCCTTATTGAATCGACCACCAGGAACGCTTCTTAGTGATACAGAAGCCAATCCACGCAAGAGGGAAGTTGAAGAACAGGTGAACGCCATCACCTTAAGGTCTGGAAAGGTTGTAAGCCCCCAAATTCAGCAAGACGAAGAGCCTGAAAAGTCTCAAGTTCCAGAATCTGAAGTTTTGGCTGAAGAAGATGTGTAGAAGGAAGTAGAGGTGGAACCAAGGAAGACTACTGTGGAACACACTCCTCCTGAGGGTAATACAGGGGAGAAACAGATCTATCCTCCACCTCCTTTTTCAAAGAGGCTGCAGAAGAAAAAGCTAGATAAGCAGTTTGAGAAGTTTTTGGAGGTGTCTTCATATCAACATACCTTTCACTGAAGCTCTTGAACAGATGCCTAGCTATGTGAGGTTTATGAAAGGTATTCTCTCTCGGAAAGTGAAGCTCGATGACTTAGAGACCGTTGCTCTAACGGAGGAATGCGGTGCTGTGCTGCAACAGAAGTTGCCTCCGAAGCTTAAAGATCCTAGAAGCTTCACTATTCCTTGCACCATCAAAAACCTGTCGTTCGACAAGTGTTTATGTGATTTAGGAGCTAGCATCAATCTGATGCCCTTATCTATCTTCAAGTAGCTTGGTCTGCCTGATCCGAAACCAACATACATGTCATTGTAACTAGCTGATCATTTCATCGCTTATCCACGAGGTATAGTGGAGGATGTTTTGGTCAAGGTGGATAAACTCTTCTTCCCTGCTGACTTTGTAATTCTTGATTTCGAGGAAGATAAGAAGATTCCCATTATCTTGGGAAGACCATTCTTGGCTACAGGCCGAACTATGATCGATGTGCAAAAAGGAGAGCTTACGATAAAGGTTCACGATCAAAAGGTCACATTTAATATGTTCAAGGAAATAAAGTTACCCACAGCTAAAGAGGAGTGCTTTAAAGTAGAGCAACTGCAGGTTTTGAATGCACCTCCGTGGAAGAGGAAGTTGGATATGCCATTCGATTCTCTTGGGTTAGCAGAGCTGAAAATTTCTCAAGAGCGTTTTGAACCATTTACTCAAGAAGCTCCCATACTTGATCTCAACCGAAAGCCAGATCACTTGAGTTATTCATTCCTAGGTGCACCTCATGATAAGGGGTTGGGATATATTTTTGATAATGTAGAGAGTGGCTGGATGGATCTTCCAGTACCTACAGAGGGTTCTTCTCATGCGCCACAGTTAGTTGATAGGACTGGTGTTGGTGATGAGCAGTACAGGCGAGTGACTAGGCGTATGGAGGCCATGCATGACATTCACCGTCATTTTTCTACAGATTTGACACACGCTTTTGGTATGTTGTTCGAAACACTGGTGGTGAGGTTGATTGGCCACCTGATCCTCCACCCGATGAGGATGACTCTTTCCGCTGACTAGGTATGCCTGAAATCCTTATTATTACCTTCAATGAGGACATTGAAAATTTTAAGTTTGGGGGTGATAATGTAAGGATTAGTAGTGTGTATGTCCATATAGATTCATATAGATTCATATTGTTTGTTTAGTTGTAGTTCATTCATATTTTTGCATGATTATTCATTTAGGACATATTTGTTTGTTTTTATGTGATTTCATATAGTTGTATTTGCATGCATATTTAGCATGATCCCTTAAGATGAACTATGATATTTGATAAGTTGATGTTGATTTCAGTGTGGTGATGACGAATAGAGGGATGTTTAAGTCTTAATGAATTGATTTGCATGCCAGAAACAAATATTTTCACAAAGTCTTATAGGGTTGCTTTTGATCTAGATCATGATCATACTTGTTTGTTGTTGAGATTTAATCACTTGGTTATATTTAGAATTTGTGATATTCTCGTAATGACGTAAAACCACTGATTTTTTTTTTATCTGGAGAAAAAATTGGATTTCATTGCTAGTTGTTGTAAGGCTAGGCGTCAAATGGCTAGTAGCCGGCTCATATTTTTATGAGTAGTCTAGGGTTGAATTAGATGGAGCGAAACACACTCATTCAGAAATTGTTGAAAAAAAAAGAAAAAAAGAAAAAAGAGAAAAAAAAAGAAAGAAAAAAGTATGTGTTTATGCATAATTGATCAAGAGTGAGCTCTTTAATACTCAAGTTATTAAGTTCTTAGAGGACTTTGTGCCTAGTGACCTAAGACTTTTATAGTATGGGATCCGCTAACGTAACGCTCGCTACATGGGTATTATTGCATAAGTCTTTTGGGACCTCATTCATTGCACGGTCAAATAAGCATCTTTGCTATGTGTTCAATAATAGTGTGAATCCTTGTATAACTCTAGTAGAAAGGAGATGTTGTGAGTCATAATGCATTTATTGTCTATTCTGTTTATAAACTTTTGATTGTTTCGATGATAGATAAGTTATGGTTATTGATCTGGTATCGAGAGTATATCTATTAAGCATCCACACACGCACATTTCTGGTTTGTGAGTTGGTTTGTGGGATTTATTCGAGCTCTGTTTAAAGTCATTGCATTCTTAGAGGCATTGGCTTATTCATTTGGTTATGGTTATTCTGAGGGGATCGATTGTATTATCATTTAGTTGCATTCACGTAGTTGCATTCATGCATTAGGTTTGTTTTGTAGTTTTGAGTCTGTTTATGCTTGAGGACAAGCATCGATTCAAGTTTGGGGGTGTGATAAGTGGATTTTATATCCAGTTGGAATGCTTTATTACAAGCTTAAATTGGTGTTTTGGACTCAAGTTGTTGGTATTTTGATGTGTTTTTGTGTTATTACATTTCAGGTATCAGTTATATGAAGAAATGAGCTTCTAAAAGAAATATGATAAAAAGTGATCAAAATTGGAAGATAAGGCCATTTTCAAGTTGTAGAGAATCTCAATAGCTTCGCGTGGGCAGTTGAATCGCCTAATTCTGTCGAGTAGAATTCAAGTTATGGCCAAAATAAGATTCATTAGAAATTTTTCCAGAGAGGAGCTGAGCGCCCGCCCGGGAGAGGTGAGCGGCCACCCAGAGAGCTGAGCGCCCGCCCAGGAGAGCTGAGCGGCCGCCCAAGGCTTGGGTGGTCGCTGATTTCGCTGAAAAAGCCTTTTTTGAGTGGAATTTGACGATTTTAAGGGCCCACGTCCACTAGGGGCATATATATAGTTAAAAAAAGGGTTTTCATCATCCGAGAAGATTGGGATACCAAGGAGAAGACCTAGAAGCACAGAACAAATCCGAAAAAGAAGATCTTGTTTTCAACTTGTGATTCTTTGAACTAGTTGTAACTTTGGATACTCGTTTTCGTTCTTGTTGAACCTAGATCTTGTTTATTCGTACTTTAATTATTATTCAGTTTATTAAGACCATGGTGACAATGAGTTCGGTTATGGGCTAATCGTTGTCATGGGGTTCTAGCGGATTTACTTATGGATTTCAATAGTTAATTGTTTTGATATCTTGGTGTGTGGTTATTGATTGATATCCTAGTATTGGTTGTGCTTATTCGTCTTATGTGCGTAGCTAACATATAAGATAGCATGTTAATCTCTATTGAAGCAACAGTGAATATAGAGATTTGGAACTTGCCATGCTAGCATAGGTTCATGTATTGTATGCATGATTAGTATAATCTCTTAGTTTAATAAAAACCCAATTTGTTATTTTTCTTAGCATTGAGCGAAAACCATACATTGTTGCATAGGTGCATAAATTGACTTAACCTAAACTAGTCTCTGTGGGAATGAATCTGATTTATATCTTATACTACTTGCGAACACGTATACTTGCGTGTATTTTAGCGCGTATTTTCGCCCTAACATTTATTATCATGTAAATGAAGTAGCGAGCCAAAAAAGGAGTAAATGTAGGCTATGGGGATGGGGTTAAAGGTTATAGAATCTGGTCTCCATATGAAAATAGGTTATACTGAGTAGAAATGTAGTCTTTGATATAAATTCTGTATTTTAACTTTACTCTAAAGTCTACAGTTATTTTAGAAAGTGATGGTGTTGAGAAACATGTGGAGCAGAGAGTCACTCAAAATGAGAGTGAACTACAACAGGAAATTCAACGACCACAGTCAAAATCAGAATCATCAGTTTCATCATTACCAGTAGTGAATCAGCACAGTTTGGCTCTTGATCGATCTAGGAGAGCTAATTATAGGGTGCCTTTAAAGAAATATTATTTTGAAGATATGGTGGCATATGCACTATAGGTTGCTGAAGAGGTGGATCCTAGCTCTGATGAGCCATCCACCAACAAAGAAGAAGTTACATGTACTGAGTCTACAAAATGGTTCACTGCAATGGGAGATGAAATGGAGTCACTTCAGATGAATAAGACTTGGGAATCAGTCAAGCGACCTCGAGACAGAAATATTGTCACTTGTATATGGGTCTACAAGAAGAAGGAATGAGAAATATATGTTGAGGGTATCAAGTATAAAGCTCGCTTAGTAGCTCGAGGGTTCACTGAAAAGGAGGGAGTAGACTATAATGAGATTTTTTTTCCAGTGGTCAGACACAGTTCCATCAGGTTGTTACTAGCAATAGTTGCACATCAGAATCTGGAGCTTGAACAACTCGATGTGAAGACAGCTTTTCTACATGGAGAGCTGGAAAAGGAGATATACATGACTAAGGCAGATGGTTTTCAGGTTCCTGATAAAGAAGATTATATTTACAAGTTGCTGAAGTCCTTGTATGGACTAAAGAAGTCTCCGAGGTAGTGGTACAAGAAGTACAACGGTATATGATAAGTATTTGCTACACCAGGAGTCGGTATAATTGTTGTGTTTATTATAGTAAAAGACAAATGGTTCTTTTATTTATCTGGTCCTGTATGTGGATGATATGTTTATAGCTATAGAGAACAAGTCTGATATTCATAAGTTGAAGAGTCTTCTAGGTGCTGAGTTTGAGAAGAAAGATTTGGGTGCGGCTCGGAAAATTCAAGGATTAGAGATTTATAGGGATGGAAGCAAAAGAAAACTCTTCTTGTCATATAAGGGATACATTCAGAAGATTTTGTCAAGGTTTGGCATGTCTACAGCAAAGCCCATAGATACTCCTAGTGCTGCAAATGCACATCCGTCCGTTACTTATGCACCTAAGTCCGCTGAGGAGAAGGAGTACATGTCTCGAGTTCCCTATGTTAGTGAAGTAGGAAGCTTGATGTATGCAATGGTCTGCACTAGACCCATCTTGCATAATATGTCTGTGCTTTTAGTTGGTTTATGGGTTATCCAAGCATGGAGAATTGCCAAGATTTGAAGAGGGTGTTTCAGTACATAAAAGGTACGTCTGATGTTGGTCTCATTTATGGAGGTAATACAGAGTTTTTGGTGATAGGGTTTCAGACTCCGAATATGATGGAGATATTAACGGTAAAAGATCTATGACTGGTTATGCTTTCACTCTAGGTGGTTCAATTGTTAGTTGGAAAGCTACTCTGCAACCTACGGTGACTTTTTCTACTACAAAAGTAGAGTACATGGCAGTGACAGAAGCCGCAAAAGAAAGAATCTTGTTGAAAGATTTGGTCAGTGATTTGGGTCTATATCATGATTAGGCCATAGTATATTATGACAGTCTCAGTGCAATCTATTTAGCCAAGGATCAGGTTCATCATGAGCGTACAAAGCGCATAATGTCTGTTTTGGAGCGCTATCATTCGTCTTAAACGGGCCAAAAGACCGTTTAACAACAGATCAGCCTGTTTGGCAAATCATTACATCCAGCTTATGTGGTCCTTTTTAGCTGCTAAATTGAAAGTAAGAAAACCTAGCATTCCACATTGCCCATTCTTCACATTCCTCTAATTTATGTATTATGTATTATGTATATTTTATTTTTTTGTTTTTTGCCTGTGTAACTTTATTTATATTCAACTTGTTGCATGTTTATCTTTATATTTTTATTATCTTTAATTATTTATATGAAAGTCTTGTAGTTTGCATTTAATGAATATGAATTTTCTACCCTATTTTAGTTATTTATTTTGATTTTATAATGTCGCTTATGTTACGTAAATGTAGTATTTTTTACTTTATTTTTTTCTTTAGTAAGTTATATTTATTTATTTTTAAAAAATTTATATTCAAAAGAAAATATTTTATTAAAAGTTCAATTTTTTTAAAAAAAATAATAATCTATAAGTCATTATTTACCAAACACATCACCAACTTATCACCAACTTATAAGTAAAATTATCCAAACGCTAAAATAACTTATAAGTTATGATGTTCATATTGCTTATATAATACTTTTCAAATTTAAGTCATAAGTTACAATCTTTAAGAAACCCCAAACGGGCCATAGATGTGAGATATCATTTTCTAAGAAGTGAGCAGAGAATCAAGGTGAGTAAAGTGGGTACTGCGTATAACCCAGCTGATATGCTCACCAAGCCGGTTCCACATAGCAAGTTTCAACATTGTTTGAACTTGCTAAATGTTCGGAGTTGTTGATTGCCCATTTTTAGAGCAAAAGTTGAGGGGGAAGAGTTTTTTATGGTATATCTGGAATTGTTATGGTGCATCTAGTACATCTGTTTTTTTAGAGGATTCAAATTAAGGTGGAGATTTATTGAAATATGCCTTGAATATGTGTTTTAGAGTTTATCTGTTTTGGGCCTATTTTTCTGGGCTTTTCTGTAACCGCCCTAGAGAGTATTATATAATTCTCTAGGACATAACCTAAACAAGTTATTTAATCTCTAGGACATAAGCTAAACGAGTATTTTGTAATCTGTATCAGCATAACCTAAACGTATGCAATTTGTATTCTCAAAATCAATAAAACTTTATATACAGCTGTACATAAACTAGCCTAATCCATTTTAAAAAAATAGCCTAATCGCAGGTTATCTTTCAAATTAAAAACTATTTTTAAGCATAATCGCACAATGATACATACTAGCTAGCTAGCTTGATTATATCCTAGAGTAAAGGAAATAAAATGGTATGATTTGGTCGTCATGACTAGTATTGTAATTAAGGATTGGTGATAAGGGATAATATTATAATTAATAATAAATCAGTAAAATATTTTATCATTATCCAACATTACACATCACACCTATCTCCTCGGAGTATATAGACGGAAAATTTATGTTTAGCAATTCATTAATCTTATCATCATTACGTAAATAAAGTTATTTGAATAACAAAAATAATAGCACTTTTGATAAAATATATTGATATTAAAAAGTAAATAAACTAATTTTGTCAAACAAAATTCTTAATGAATCACTAAAATACAATATCATTATCTAGCGTCACACAACACTAATAAAGAAATATATATTTAGCAAATCATTAATATTATCATCGTCATTTAAATAAAGTTATTAGAATAATAAAAATAATAGTACTTTTGATAAAAGAGATTCATATCAAAAAGTAAATAAGCCAACTCATTTGGCAAAAAACAATTCTTATGTAAAAAATTATTTATAAATTTTCATGTGCATGCCAGTGTAAAGTTAACTTTTTATATTATTAAATAATGAAAACATTTATGGCGTGTTTAATTATAAATGTCACAAATTCTATAAATAATAAATTTTGAAAAATAAATATAATAACTATAAAGAATTAATATAATTAAAATAAATTATAAATTTAATAAAATAAAAAAATAATGTGACAATAAATTTTAAAGTATTTTTTTAAATATCATTTTAAAAAATTGAAAATTTATAAAATAGAATTAAAAACACACTTGAAAAAGTAGTAACGGAAAATTTTCAACCAACTTCTAAATTTTTGATCAAACTCCGTTAATTATGTATCATAATCAAATATAAAAATATAATAACAATTCAATGAAAAAGTTTGAAAAATAAATTCTTTTGAAAAATATATCATTTAAAAATAAATATGTACAAATCTATATTACATGATTAGAATGTTAAAATATTGAAATAAAATAGAAGAATTAATATGCATACTTGTGAAATATACTTATACATATTAGTAACACTTTAAAAGACGCAATATTTTATGAAATAATAATATATTATACAAAAATTGTCACGGTAAAATACAAAAATGTAATAATAACTAAATATATAAATACAAAATACTTAAAAAATATAAAAATTTAATAAATAAAAAATTTATATTAAAATTTAATAAAGTAAATTAACTATTGACTTAAAAGTTTTTATAAAAAAATATTTATAATTATGCTTGCACGGCCACAAAGCTAGTGGTGGTAAAGAAAAAGCCTAACATATCAACAGACAAGAACAGTGGTGATCAACAATAATACGCAACTACAATCGTCATTGGCCAATTCAAACATTACTGCTGTAACCCCATGTTAGGAGGCGGCAGGAGAAAAGAGTTTCTTATTAAAAAATCTATAGTATAATTATACAGCGAATCTGTATATATGGGTGGTCTGTGGAGAGAATTTAACCTAGAGCAACTCATATTTAGTCTTTAGAATGTAAAAAATCAATCTTTCAAATAACTTGTTAAATTGTCCATTGGAACCAAGACATCTCAGCTCGTTGAAACAAAACCTAATTGATAGCTATGAAAATTGACACCTAACACTATATGAAAGCAGGGCAAAACCGACTAACATAAATGGACCGTTTTAAGCAAAAATGGTCGGTCAAAGGCTTAAAACCGATGACACATAGTGGTCGGTTTAAGACTGGTCGGGTTTAACCATCATAACCGACCGGTCAAAGGCTTAAAACCGATGACACATAGTGATCGGTTTAAGACTGGTCGGGTTTAACCATCATAACCGACCAACTTTGTAGTCGGTTATGTGTCTTTTCCCTAAACCAATATGTGGGGTCACTTTGTACACGTGTCACCACGTGTGCTCACGTGGTGCCATGTCATCAACGCAAAACCGACCATCTATGATTGGTTATGTCTTCTTTTTAGATGTTGACTGAATCTCATAACCAACCGTGGACAAAATGTGCACAATGGTCGGTTTAAAGTCAGAAGCTAACTTAACTACACATAACCGACCACCCTGTCAAGAAGATTGTTAGGTAAATATTGTGTACTTGATGATAACTTGAATAAAACACTAAGTAGATTTTATTTAAGTGGAATTGTAGCTTTCAACGGATGATCATTTAAACATCCGTTGAAAGAGTAGCTTATGTAATAATAAGATTAGTGGCACATTCCTGCATACTATAATGGATTAGTGAACTAGATGTTGCAGAATGTATAGGTCTTGTTGACTACTCATACAAGATAGGTTGGCTAATTATAAATATCAGATGCCTTGTAATCCTGTATAAATAAAATAGAGTTAACTTCCAAGAAAATAGTCTCAACGGATGATTCACATAGCTTCAACGGATGATCAACTCAAGCTTCAACGGATGATCAACCAAAGTTTCAACGGATGATCAATCACAGTTTCAACGGATGATTCATTGAAGCCTCAACGGATGTTCAAATTTAAAAGAGCAGTTGTTAGTGACTTGACAATCAAATGCGTTGATTGTATGCGAATAGAATGTGGTTGCCTATTTGCAGGGTTTAGAGAACAAAGAAGCATTTCCATGATAAACTGAAGATATTCAAAGATGCTGGAAAGAGAAGTGAAGCAGCATGAGCTAGAAATATTTTGTCTTATTTACTTGTCTTTTTATCATGTATCTTGGTGACATATGAACCAAGTGTAGCAAGTTGAATACTATTTGAGCAACTAAGCAATTACCAGAGAAATAGAAAAAGCAAAATCTGTAAAGAATTTCTCTGTTCTTGAAGTTCAACTTGTAAGCAGCTGTGTACAATTTTGTAACACAGAGTTATCTACTTAATATATATCTCTGGTGGAAAAGTTCAATCCACCAGAAAGTTTTTAAATACTTGTATTTAAATACTTTGTGTTTTGAACACTACTTTCATTCTGCACCATTGCTAAATCAAACATAATTATTTATTTGTAGAAGAACTATTCTTGAAATTGAAAAGAAGCCAGAATTACATTAAACCCCCCTTCTGTAATTCTTGTTTAGATTGTTTGGGAATAACAATTGGTATCAGAGCAAGCTCTTGAAGAACAAAGAGTTTAAAGATCACAACAACTAATAAGATGAGCAGAAAAGATGTTGGAGTAAAGATTCCATTTCTAGACAAAGACAACTATCATTATTGGAAGGTGAAGATACACCTGCATCTCCTATCTCAAGATGAAGCATATGTAGACTACATTGAAAAAGGTCCACATGTCCCTATGAGAGCTGCTACAGGAAATGAAGCATCTGTCCCAAAGCCTAGAGCAGAATGGTCTGATCCTGATATTGAACAAGTTCATAAGGATAAAAAGGCCATGAATATTTTGTTTAATGGTGTTGATGGTGACATGTTTGACAACATCATAAACTGCAAAACTGCTAAGGATGTCTGGGACACAATTTAAGTTATATGTGTTGGAACTGAGAAGGTAAGGGAGAACAAAATGCAAGTGAGCCACTCACCGACATTTTCAGTAAATTTCAAAAACTACTGAATGCTCTAAAGTTGCATGTAAGGGTCTATCAAACAAAAGACTCAAACCTCAAATTCCTTGAATCTCTGCCAAAGGAATGGAAGCCTATGACAGTTTCATTGAGAAATTCTCAAGATTACAAGGAGTTCACCTTGGATAGACTATATGGGATTCTAAAGACCTATGAGCTTGAAATAGAGAAAGATGAGAAGCTGGAGAAAGGAAGAAAGAAGGGAGGATCCATTGCATTAGTTGCTGAACAAGAAAAGGAGAAGGAGACAAATGTTGAAGCTGTTGAATCTGCACCAAAACCTATGAAGGCAAGGGAAAAGGGCTAGTAGTTGAACATGAAGACCATCTTAGTCAAGATGACATGGATGACATAGATGAGCATCTTGATTTTCTATGCAGGAGGTTTTCCAAGCTCAAATTCAAGAAGAATTTTGGAGTAGCCAAGTCAAACAGAAACATGGTTGATAAGTCTAAATTCAAATGTTTCAAGTATGGCTTGGCAGGTCATTTTTCTAGTGAATGCAGAAAGTCTGATTCTGGTAAAAAGAAGCTTTAGCCTGTTGATTACAAATAGAAATATTTTGAGTTGCTCAAACAAAAGGAAAGGGCTTTCATCACAAAGGAAAATGACTGGGCTGCAGATGGATTAGAAGAGGATGAAGATACAAGCTATGTCAATCTAGCACTTATGGCCAAATCAGATGATACAGAAGTCAGTTCATCTAGAAATCAGGTAATCACCACTAATCTAGCACATTTATCTAAAGCTGAGTATAATGATGCTATAAATGACATGTCTACTGAATTATATCATTTGCGTGTTACAGTCAAGTATCTCACTAAAGAAAACACTAAACTTAAAGAGAATAATATGTTTTTAAGTGAAAGAAATAATATATTAAAGACTCAATTTGTTGAGTTTGAAAAATTAAATATAGAATGCAAGATTATTGAAGATGAACTAACTGAATCCTTAAAGAAAGAGGAGATTTTAAGAAAGCAGTTTGAACGAGAACATGAAGTAATCAAGGCATGGAAATTATCTAGAGATATTCATGATCAAATTACTAAAGTTCAAGGTATAGAATCCTTCTGTGATGAAGCTTGGAAAAAGAGCAAAGAGAAACTAGATGCTAATTTGGTAGAAGGACTTTCAACGGATGTGGATTCGACGGATGATGAATGTTATCCGTCGAAAGTCCAAAAGGATTATCCGTCGAAAGACATAGAATCACATCCATTGAGTGAAAGAAATCCAGTTAGAAAAGCCAAATTAGCCAAGTTAAATGAGAAATATGGATCAGTTTCTAAGAACTTTGTTCCAGAAGAAACAAGTCAAGTGAACAAGAATAAGAGAGTCAATGTAGGACATCTGTCTATCAAGCAATTGAATGACAGATTGGAGAAAATTGAAATGAAAGCAGAGTCTATATAGAAAAACAATAGAAATGGGAAAGTAGGAATTAACAAACATAACAACTACACACCTGATAGATATGTACCAAGAAAAATATGTGTTAAGTGTGGTAGTGTTAATCATTTGTCTGTTAATTACAAACTTGCTATGCCTGCTCCCATGTCTGCACCACCTTCATTTCCTAGTATGCCTACAATGCCTGTAAATGTCACGCCTGCACATAATTTGGATGCACAGTTACTAATATGCCATTTGCTCAAAATCCTTACTATGCTGCATTTAGTATGCCTTAAATGCCATTTAGCATGCTATACTGGAATAACATGTTTGCATAGAATATGCCTTTCCATGTTAACCAGTCAGTACATGTTAATTCTGCAATAATGAATGGTTTTAAAGGTTCTACTCAATTGACTACGGATGAAGTTCAAGTGCCAAAGTCAAATGAGGACAAGCCTAGGAAACCTAAGAAAAAGGCTAACAAATCAGGACCCAAGGAAACTTGGGTACCAAAATCAACTTGATTTGAATTTGTTATGTGCAGGGAAACAGAATGAATCTTTGGTACCTGGATAGTGGGTGCTTAAGGCACATGACTGGAGATTCAACCCTTTTCACTGAGTTTAAGGAGATAGCTGGCCCAAGTATTACTTTTGGAGATGACAGTAAGGGTTATACTGTGGGATATGACTTGATTTCAAAGGATAATATCATCATTGAGGAATTTGCCCTAGTGGATGGACTCAAGCACAATTTATTGAGTATCAACCAGCTTTGTGATAAAGGCAACTCAGTAACATTCAATCCTGAAGCCCGTATTATGACCAACAAGAAAAGCAACAAAGTGGTTCTCACTGGAGTGAGAAAAGGGAATGTGTATCTAGCTCATTTCAACTCATTAAATGCTGAATCTGTCACCTGTCTATTTAGTAAGGCAAGTCAAGATGAAAGTTGGCTATGGCACAAGAAGCTGTCCCACCTTAACTTCAAGACTATGAATGAGCTAGTCAGGAAAGATTTGGTAAGAGGTATTCCTCAAGTGGAATTCTCAAAGGATGCACTGTGTGATGCTTGTCAGAAAGGAAAGAAGATCAAGGCATCATTCAGAAAGAAGCTTGATTCAACAATTGAAGAACCTTTGCAACTATTACACATGGATTTATTTGGACCAGTCAATGTATTATCCATTTCAAGGAAAAGATACTGCCTAGTAAATGTGGATGATTTATCCAAGTTCTTTTGGACATATTTTCTAAAATCCAAAGATGAAACTAGTGAAATCATCATCAATCACACAGGGCAAGTTAACAATCATCCTGACTTCAAAGTTAGAAGAATCAAGAGTACCAATGGAACTGAGTTCAAGAATTTTGTGATGAGGTCATTCTGTGAAGAGAATGGGATCATGCATGAGTTTTCAGCAACAAGAACTCTACAAGAAAATTGAGTGGTGGAAAGAAAGAACAGATCTCTTATTGAAGTTGCAAGAACAATGCTGGAAGAATCAAAGTTACCAACATATTTTTGGGCAGAGGCTATAAATACTGCATGCAACACTCAAAATATTTGTTTGGTTAATCAAGCCAAATGCATGACACCCTACCAATTGTTCAAGAATAAGAAGCCAACATTAAACTTTCTTCATGTCTTTGGCTGTAAATGCTATATCTTAAGGAATCAAACTGATCAGCATGGATAGTTTGATACCAAAGCTGATGAGGGAATCTTTATTGGATATGCAGTTGGAAAAGCATACAGAGTCTACAATCTCAGAACCAACATTATTATGGAATCTTTACATGTTGTGTTTGATGATAAAATGATTGAAGGTATGCAAGATGGAGATTTCCATGAAAGCCTCAAATTTGAAAATGTTGAGATGATTGGTGAAGATAGTGATGATAAAAGTGATCAAGAACAAATATCTAAGAACAATGCAGAAAAGTCTATAACCAATGAATCACATAATTCAACATCCATCGAAAGGCAAAGAACAACATCCGTTGATCCATCAATAGGAGTTGAAAGTCAAGTTAGATCACAATCAGAAAGAACCCCAACTTCAAGTCAAAGATCCACAAACTCAGAGGGAGTTTCTTCTAATCAAAACTCTTTTACACATCAAGACAACAATGAGGCCTCTTCATCTAGAGCTAATCTACCACAACAGAGAAAATGGACTAGAGATCACCCATTTGAAATAATCATTGGTGATGCATCTTCAAGAGTTCAAACAAGAAAGGTAACTCAAGAGGAATGTCTATATAGCAGCTTTCTATCTCAGGAAGAACCTAAAAAGGTAGAGGAAGCTCTGTTAGATCCTTATTGGGTTTTAGCTATGCAGGAAGAGCTAAACCAATTTGAAAGGAATAAAGTATGGAAGCTTGTACCCAAGCCTAAAGGAAAGAATTCTATTGACACCAAGTGGGTATTCAGAAACAAGATGGATGAAAATGGCATAGTAGTCAGGAATAAAGCTAGATTGGTTGCTAAGGGCTATTGTCAACAAGAAGGAATTGATTTTGATGAAACTTTTGCTCCTCTTGTGTTAGGAACAAAGCATGCGCTAAATAATTCACGCAAGTATACGCGTTCGCAAGTAATATAGAATGATTTCTAGTTCGTTCCCACAGAGACTCTAATTAATTATATTTAATTAACACTTACTCACCGATGTATGATTATTCTTCAATGCCAAAACAATAACAATTAAGATTGGTTAAGTAATAATTACTACGAGAATTAAACACTTAAATTAACAATATTAAACATACATGAGATCCTGACTTCATTACTACTTCATTCAATAGTTATTGTTATTAACCTTAGCATGTAATGGTGATGATATTAATCGAACAACACGAAATTGATAAACGCCAACTTTTGTTATACGAATACCATTCTACGAAGCATCCAAAATTAAGATAGAAGTTGAATAGGCATCAATTATGTTGAGACCCTATATGTCTACAGAATTTGACAACATAATAATTTAAGTGCAAGTTATTCATGATGATTACACAGGGCAAGTAAAACGGTTAGAGTTACCCACTAATCATGCATACAATATATGAACCTATGCTAGCATGGCAAGTTATAAATCTCAAGATTCACTGTCACTTCACAAGAGATTAACAGGCTATCTTACATGTTCGCGACGCACATAAGACGAATAAGCACAACCTATGCTAGATATCATACAATCACCATATATCAAGGTATTAAACAATTAACTAAAGAAAACCATAGTAAATCCGCTAGGATCCCATGATCACGATTAGCCCATAATAGAACTCATCGTCACCATGGGTTCATATGAAAGCATGATAATAACACAACGATATAAACTAATAAAAATACTTAATAAATAATGAAGTACGACACACGAGTATTAAGGTTCAAAGCATAAAGAAAACTAGCATCCACAGTTACAACGAATTAAAAGAATCACAAGATAAACATATGCTTCCTCTTCTTTGTTGTTGCGTGCCAAAACGGTCTTCTCAATCTTCTTGCCTTCGCTCTTGATTATCTCCTCTGTGAAGAAAACGTCTTCCCATAAGGTTTATATAATAGCCCAAGAGAACCAGCGCTAACAGAAGCCCAATTGCAATAGAATTAATAAAATACAGATTCTAAAATTCCGCCCACAGGCGGTCGCCTGCTGTCTCCACGCGGGTGCCTGCTAGCAGGCGGTCGCCTGCTACTAGCACGCGGGCGCCTGCAACCCTTCTGGAAAATTCCTTGAATTACTTCTGTTTTTGCTGATTTCTTCGCTCATCACCCCTAGACTGATTCCAAGCACTTCCTTAAGCTTTATTTGATGAAAACCACATATCTAAGCAAGTTATACCCTGAAATGCAAAAACACTAGAAAACACATCAAATACACAAAATAATCGAGTTCAAGACACCAATTCAAGCCGTTATGAGACGCTCTAAGTGGTATAAAATGCCACTTATCACACCCCCAAACTTAAATCGATGCTTGTCCTCAAGCATCACAGACTCAAACTCAGAATAAAACATGCATGAATGTAACTATATGAATGCAGCGATCCCCATCGCGATGACTAAACCAACCAACACATGAAATATCAATAAAATGCAATTAGGCGACTAAAGATCAATCAAATCACGCAAGCTAACATACAACTAGAAACGTGGTGTGTGCGAATGCTTAATAGATATGCTTCGAAACTAGATCAATCACCATAACTTAATTATCCTCAAGGAAATCACAAGCTTATACGAAGAATATATTCTTGACACAAAATGACTTATAATACTTCAAGATTATTGAAGTTTATTACGGAATCATGCTTTTATTCAACACATAAAACAAATGCTTATTTGATCGTGTAATGAGTGAGGTCCACAAAAGACTTATGCAATGGTACCCATTTAGCGAGCGTTCGGTTAGCGGATCCCAGACTATAAAAGCCTTAGGTCACTAGGCACAAAGTCCCCTAAGAACTTAATAACTCGAATACCAAAGAGCTCACTCATGATCAATTGTGCATTAACCATACTTTTCTTTTCTTTTCTTTTTTTTTTAATTTCTGAGCAAGTGCGTTTCGCTCCATCTTGCTCAACCCTAGACTACTCATATACAATACGAGCCGGATACTAGCCATTTGACCCCTAGCCGCAACTAGCAATGAATTTCAATTTTTATCTCCAATTTTTATCTTTTTATGTCTTTTATCATTAAGAGCCTATCATGCATTCTAAGCATAAACAATAGATTAACCTCAAAAACCATCAAACCATGACAACAATCTAGTCCTTAAGCATACTCTAAGACTTAGTAAAATTGCAAGTGTTTCTAGCATGCATATCAACCTAACAAGATTCAACATCACTCTAACGCTATCAATACACTCGCATCAATATCACATATTAATCGGTAAATTAACACAAAGGGATCATGGTATATGCATGAGCTATATGACATGATAAATAAAGCTATAAAATAAAATAAAAAAACTAAAAAAACTATATGGCAAAAATATGCAATTATATGAACTAAACTATCATAAAAATGCAACTACATGACACACACACAAATATGTTCCTTAACTACCACCCCCAAACTTAAAATCTTCACTGTCCCCAATGAAGGTAATAGAAAGGAACACATGGTATACCTACTCAGACGAATCATCATCATCATCACCCTCAGAGGGTGGAGTGTCAGGAGGTGGATAAGCAGAATCCTCACCATAAACGGGCCACTGGATGTTAGCTCCAAGGCCTCTAAATGCAGTCCCAAGTGCTTGGTTGAGCTCCTGCACAAACCGACTCTACGACTCATACATCGCATCCATCCTCCTCAAAAGCCTCCTATACTGGACATCAGCCAATCCCGAACCATCTCCTCCCTGGGCTCTCGAAGAGCCTGCCTCTCCCTAAGCCTGACTGGGCCTAGCCATGACAACACCAACTGCTGGAACTCCTCCCGGAAGGCAATACCCCAAACCATGTGACTCGGGCTCTCCACCCGTCCACTCCTGCATCGCATTCAAAGTCGATGAATCAATAGGAGTGGCCGGCATCTGCAGCTGCTCATAAGACGGCCACTAGACTCCACATGCCTTGCAAAGCTTTGTGACAATAGAGGCATACGGGATAGAGTACTGCGATTTCCCCCTCAAAAACTTCAAAATCCCTTGGTAGATGAATTCACCAAGGTCCACATAATATTCATCATTCAAAATCCCGCATAACAATCTTGCCCTCTCCATTGTAAACTCATGTGAATGCAAAGAAGGAAGAATATTAGCACACACGAATGCATTCCAAGCACGAGCATACCTGTTCATCGCGACAGCAGGGAAATTACGATACTCGTTGGTTCCCCTTTTGAACTTCCACACTGTGCCCGGCTGACGAAGAGTAGCAATAATCAAGTCCATATCAAAGTCCTCAGGGGTCTTTTTATTCCAATGCTCCTCTTGTGGTTTCCTTTATCGCTGTCCAATTACCCCGCGAATCGCCTCGGGCTGATAATCAACAGTAAGCCCACGAACAACAGAAAACCCATTCTTGTCGGCCTTTGCGTTCACATAGAACTCGCGAACGATACTCATCGGAACCACCTCAGGTGACTCGCAGAATATAATCCATCCCTTCTCAGCAATCATCGGTAGCAAATCACCGTCCCTCCCTGATGGCAAGAACCCCCTCTCCCTCATAATAGGCTTAGTCAGAATCTTGGTGTACTCTTCTTCAGCGGCCCCATCCAACAATCAGGGCCTCGTAGCAATATTCCTCAAAGAATCAGCAGCCGGAATGGTGCTGCTACTCCCTACAGTTCGTGATCTCTTCGGGGTCATGAGAACTGAGAATAAGAGTTGGAGAGTTTGTGTTTGGTGTGTAGGAGATATTTTGTAGAGTTGAAAGTGTGTGGGATGTGTATGGAGGGGTTGTATGTATATATAGGGCAAAAGTAGGGTTAGAATTTGTAACACCCCCAAATCCGGGGTCAGGGATCCGGGTTGTCATGAGTTCCATTTCCCTTAATAACACTTAATCTTAATAAACAACCAACTACTGCGTACTGTGACCCCACAATACACACACACACACCACAAGTTATAGTCTCAGAGATGAATACCAAAAATAACACAAGTCATTTTATTCCACAATTATAAGTCATTACACCTCAAAAGGGTTTCTGAATAAATTTACATATTCTTTGCCATTATTACAATTCATAAATATACATAAGTCTGGTACATCAACAGTTGAAACCCTAGCCTATTGGTAGATCCTACCTCAGCTACAGCAGCATCAACGCCTACAGGAAATTGCGGAACATTTCCTATCCGCTTGCGAATTGGGAGCTTGGTCCTGTTCATCTTGTCTATCTGTTGTTGTGTGATGAAAGAAGAAAGCAAGGGTGAACAACAAGCCCACCGAAATAATATGTATAATAATTAATAATATATGAGCATTCTCATAGTACTCATGAAAGTCTTGGTCAAGAAGAAATGAACCAAGTTTGATATCTTAACGCGACCAAGTCGCAAAATATTCAGTATATATCTATATATACTTTTCAAAATCTTGGAAGTCCTCTTCCATGCATATAATATACACAGCGTTCCAGTTTATAACTGTATAAAAATATCGTTGCAAGGTGATCTCATATATCTAACCTTGTCTCAACGTTTTTCTAAAAATCTTTGTCATGCATAAGATAATCATTAACCAAATATAAGTTGAAAAGATGAAGTTACAAGATACTCCAATATACTTATATCTTTTCCGAATACTACTTGAACTACCACCGTTCAAGGTATAATCACTTTCAAAAGTTCATCACATAGATGAGACTACAAGATAAGACTTGAATAGATTCAATCTTTGAAGTATCATTATAAAGAATGAAGTTACGAGATACTTCATTAAGTCCCGATATATATATACACCTATATATATATCTCATACATTCCTTGAAACCCTCTGTTATGAAAAGTATAAACAGAGTTATAATACCCAATGAATTTGGAACGAAGATAATTTTGGCATAAACCCGATATCTTACTGATCAGGAAAAGATACCAATAAGTAACCTTTTCTACTGTAGATCGATGAAGTCCTTGCCGGTCATCACCCTGGCCGCATTAGGACCTCGCGCTACACCGTTACCCGGCCACTCACGCGTGGATGGACTATCACCCAGCCTCTTACACCTTCATAGACCGTACCCCGACCTGTCGCTTATGCCGACTCAATTAGATGGACTTACTTCCTGAACGTTGGGCAAGTAATCAAATTGTTTTCTCAAAACAGCAACCTCGTTGCGAATATAAAATACACCACAGAGCCGGATCCCTCAGATTTTTGAGCGAGTATTCAAGTCCCCTTTGAAAGGAAGATCTTAAATCTGAAAATGAGTTTTGGGATCCGCTCTAACTTTTAAAATCATTTTGAAGACTCGAACACATTTTAAAGAATGTTTAGAGTAATGATGATTTATTAAAATAATTCAGTCCTGATATGTTAGAAAATATCTGAATATTATTATTTGAATAATATTCCCATAAAGGATAATCTTTATAAAAATAATTGAAGTAGAAGTTTTAAAACTCATACTTGAAACGAATAATAAATAACAAAAGATATACTTATACGAAAGTACGATCTTTATTTGAATAATCAAAAATAAGTTTGATTATTATTCAAAACTATCAAATATAGCTTATTCGATTAATAGTTATAGAAAACTATATACATATATAAATATAAATAAATAAATAAATATATATATATATATTATACTAGGGAACATCGACTCCCGGTTTAGAAAAATGTTCACCTTTGGGTCCCCTATACTAAGGGTATACGCAACTACTGCTTATCTCTAGCATATATATTATGTAGTTTATAAGCATTTGAATTTGTTGGATATATTTGATAATGTCATGGCTAATATGATTTATGTTTAGTTTTCAGATCTTACTTAAACAGGATAAATCAGTACTTACTGGAAGTCAGGACTTAAGGATATCAGTACTTATATTATCAGGAGATAATCATCAGAAGATGGATATCAGAACTTAAGTGCTGAAGGACGTACATATAAGGACAGTAGCTGATTAAAGGAAAGAAGATCGAGACAAACATAAGAAGAGATATGCATGAAGAAGGAATTCTATGAAGAATAGAATACTTGGAAGAAAAGATATCTGATTGATATATTTTAGGAAGCAGAATTATATTCTATATCAATTAACGATTATCTTGTAACTGTGTAGTATATAAACACAGACATAGGGTTTACACAAAAAGTGTTATCATATTCGAGAAGATTATTCATTGTAACCCTAGCAGCTCTCGTGATATTTGTTCATCACTGAGAGGTAACAGTTCCATACTGTAACAGAATTTATTGTTTCAATAAAGTTAATCTTTCTGTTACTTGAGATATTAAAGTTCGATTTGATTGTACTTTACACTGTATTCACCCCCTCTACAGTGTGTGTGACCTAACAAGTGGTATCAGAGCCTATCTGTTAACGCACATACAGTTTAAGATCCAAACACAATCATGTCTGACACAGAAACTCCAACTAAGCCTACCAAAACTGAAGAACCACCAAAGACACAAATTCAAAGTCGGTATGAGACCATCAGAGTTCCCATACTGAGACCATCTGAATATCCCATATGGAAGGTGAGGATGACCATGTTCCTGGAAGCAACAGATCCAGAATATCTTGATAGAATCAAGGAAGGGCCTCACAAACCAACCAAGCTTGCTGTTGCAGTTACAGGTGAAGCAGCAAAGACCGTACCAAAGGAGAAGAGTGATTATACTGCTGAAGATATTGCATCAATTGCTAAGGATGCTAAGGTACGACACTTACTGCATAGTGCTATTGATAATGTAATGTCAAACAGGGTAATTAACTGCAAGACTGCTAAGGAGATATGGGATGCTCTGGAAACAAGGTGTCAGGGAACTAATATAATTAAGAAGAACAGGAAGACAATACTCACTCAAGAGTATGAACACTTAGACTCAAAGTCTAATGAGTCATTGACTGATTTATATGATAGATTTGTCAAACCCTTGAATGATTTGTTATTGGTTGATAAGGAGTATGATCTTGAAGATTCAAACCTTAAATTCCTGTTAGCTCTTCCTGAATGTTGGGATTTGAAGGCAACAACAATAAGAGACAACTACAATCTTGATGAAACAACTCTTGATGAAATTTATGGAATGCTCAAGACTCATGAACTTGAGATGGAACAAAGAAGCAAGAGGAAAGGAGGAAAGTCAGGGACAGTTGCTCTTAAGGCTGAAGAAGAATTCCCCAAAGCAGCTACCTCAAAGAAAGACAAGGGTAAAGCTCTTGTCACAAAGTCTGATACTGAGTCATCAAGTTCTGAAAGTGATGATGACTCAGATTCTGAAAGCTTGCCTGAGACTGATGCTGATGAGGAGATGATGAAGCTGTGTGCTCTTATGGTGAAAGGGATCACAAAGATTGCATACAGAAAGTTCAGGAAGGGAAAGAAGTTTTCCAGGAAAGACACAAGTTTTGATAAGAAGAATTTCAGAAGATCTGAGGGCAGAGGAGGAAAGTCTGATAGAGGAGATTATACCAATGTCAAATGCTATAACTGTGGTGAGAAAGGCCACATATCTCCTGATTGCAAGAAAGTAAAGGGTGACAAAGACAAGGCTCTTGTCACAAAGAAAAAAAGCTGGACAAACACCTCAGACTCTGAAAGTGAGGAGAATTATGCTTTGATGGCAAATGCTGATAAAGAAAGTGCTGAGAGCAGTTCTGAAGCTGCTGAAATAAAGGTACCTCAGACTACTTATGCTTTTCATACTGATGATATTAATGAGTTGAGAAGATATCTTAAAACCATATTTGTTAGTTATAGAGATCAAAATTTAACATGTGAAAGATTAACTTCTGAAAATCTTGCTTTTAAGAAAAGAAATGATTTCTTAGAAAAAGAGTTAGTTATGTTCCATCAAACTCAGAAGGATAGGGATGATGCTTTTTATGTTAGGGATGAAGTGCTTAAAATGAATGAATCTCTAAAAACTGAGTTAGAAAAGGAAAGAGAGATTATCAGGACTTGGACTAACTCTGGCAGAACAACTCAAAATTTGCTAAGTAGTGAAAATTGGAAAGAGGGCTTAGGTTATGGAGAGGATAAGAATGATAAAGGAACTGTAGAAATTAAGCCTGTTGTTGTTAAGCAAAAGCCAAAGTTAAAACCTGTTAAGTTTGTAACTGTAAAGTCTCATAATGAGAAATCAGAAGTTAAAGTGGAATTAACTTCTGACAAACTAAAACAGGAAAAGACAGCTGAAGTAAACATAGGTTTAATGACTAAGAAGCAGCTTAAGCATAAGCTGAAAGATGTTAAGAATGCAAACAAGGTAAAATCACCTAGGAAAAATAGGATTGGAAAGGAAGGTGTGAATAAAAGCAATGATTATAAGCCTGTTCCTGATGCTCCTAGGAAAATGTGTCATAACTGTGGAAGTTCTAACCATCTGGCTTCTTATTGTAGGAAGAATAAGAACATAAACTCTTTACCTTCAAAGTCAGGAGTTAAGAGTCAGTCTGTTAGATACAAACCACAAAATCCTTGTTTTCATTGTGGTAGTTTATGGCATTCCATTTATACTTGTGAGGAATATCATAGTTTGTACTATGATTATTATCATATAAAACCTTCTTTGAAGAAAGTTTCCATTGTTCCTTCTAGTGTAAATTCTGATTCAAAGTCTGATAGTGTAAGTTCTGATAAGAAAATTGTTAACATAAACTCTGATGCTAAACCCGCTGCAAATGTTAACAAACTTGATAAGGCCAAAGGATCCAAGCAAGTCTGGGTCCTTAAAACTAATCATTAGTGGTCTTTGTGATTGCAGGGCAACAGGAAAAATATTCTAGTTCTGGACAGTGGATGTTCAGGACATATGACTGGAAATAAGGCCTTGCTATCAGACTTTGTGGAGAAAGCTGGCCCAAGTGTTTCTTATGGAGATGGCAACATTGGAAAAACATTGGGATATGGCAATATCAATCTTGGGAATGTCATCATTGAAGAAGTAGCTCTGGTCTCAGGACTTAAACACAATCTGCCGAGTATAAGTCAAATCTGTGACAGAGGTTATCATGTTGATTTCTTTGAAGAACACTGTGAAGTTGTGAGTAAAGCTAAAGGCAAAGTTGTTCTGAAAGGATACAGGCGTGGTAACATTTATGAAGCTAAGTTTTCAACAAGTACTGATGGTTCTGAAATCTGTCTGATGAGTAGAGCATCAATTAAAGAAAGCTGGAATTGGCACAAGAAACTCTCTCATTTAAATTTCAATAATATAAATGAGCTGGTCAAGAAAGATCTTGTGAGAGGACTGCCAAAGTCAGTATTTGCTCCTGATGGCCTTTGTGATTCTTTTCAGAAGGCCAAACAAAGAAAATCTTCATTCAAGAGCAAGACTGAATCATCAATTCTTGAGCCTTATCAACTACTACATGTTGATCTATTTGGTCTAGTGAATGTCATGTCTATTGCAAAGAAGAAATATGCGTTGGTCATAGTGGATGAGTTCACCAGATACACATGGGTGTATTTCTTGCACACAAAAAGTGAAACTGCATCTATCTTGATTGATCATGTCAAACATCTGGATAAATTGGTCAAAGATTCTGTGAAAATCATAAGCAGTGATAATGGCACTGAGTTCAAGAATTTGATAATGGAAGAGTTCTGCAAAAACCATGGAATTAAGCAGGAATTTTCTGCTCCTGGAACTCCACAGCAAAATGGAGTTGTTGAAAGGAAGAATAGAACTCTCATTGAAGCTGCACGTACAATGCTTGAAGAAGCAAAGCTTTCAACCTATTTCTGGGCTGAAGCTGTGCAGACAGCTTGTTTTACTCAAAATGCAACACTCATTAACAAGCAAGGAAAAACACCATATGAGATGGTGAAGAAAAAGAAGCCAAATCTGAAGTACTTTCATGTATTTGGATGTAAGTGTTTTGTTCTCAAGACTCATCCTGAACAACTATCCAAATTTGATCTAAAAGCTGATGAAGGAATCTTTGTTAGATATCCACTTTCCACAAAAGCCTTCAGAGTCTATAATTTGAGAACAAGAGTGGTCATGGAATCTATCAATGTCTCTTTTGATGACAAGAAGATTATCGGTCTTGAAGATTTTATTGATCATGATCAGCTGAGATTTGAAAATAAAGACTCAAATTCTGATACTGAAAATCCTGACAGTCTAAGTCCTGATACTGTAAACTCTGATGGATTAAATTCTGATGTTATTGAAACTGTGGTGACTACGCCAAAGGAAGATGCACCTATGCAGGGGGAGCATACTCAAGATCCTACCACATCTCAAGAAGCATCAGAACATACATCTGGCTCTTCAAGTTCTGATTCGTCAAGTTCTGATAAGCCAAGTTCTGATAGTACTGAAAATCTAAAATCTGAAGAATCCAACTCAGAGAGCATAGTTTCAGGGGGAGCATCAGAAAATGAAAATAAAGACAGCATGGATCATGGGGGAGCATCCAGTTCTAGAGAAAACCTTCCATCTGCAAGGAAGTGGACTAAATCACATACACCTGATTTGATAATTGGAAATCCTGATGCAGGTGTCAGAACTAGAACATGTACTTCAAATGAATGTCTTTACAATTCTTTTCTTTCTCAGACTGAGCCAAAGAAAGTGGAAGAAGCTCTTCAAGATGCTGATTGGGTGCAAGCAATGCAGGAAGAGTTAAATGAATTTGAAAGAAACAAAGTCTGGACCCTAGTGCCAAGACCAAAGAATAGATCTGTTGTTGGTACAAAGTGGGTATTCAGAAACAAAACTGGCAGTGATGGCATAATTACAAGGAATAAGGCAAGGCTGGTTGCAAAAGGATATTCTCAACATGAGGGAATTGATTATGATGAAACATTTGCACCAGTTGCTAGGTTAGAAGCCATAAGAATATTTTTGGCTTATGCTGCTCACAAAAAGTTTACTGTCTTTCAAATGGATGTGAAAAGTGCTTTTCTCAATGGAGAATTGGAGGAGGAAGTATATGTTGAACAACCTCCAGGCTTTGTAGATTCCAAATATCCAGATTATGTCTACATGCTTGATAAAGCACTTTATGGACTTAAGCAAGCTCCCAGAGCATGGTATGAGACTTTAGCTCAGTTTCTTCTGGAAAGTGGATTTAACGGAGGAACTATAGACAAAACACTGTTCTACCTCAACCATGGAAAGGACTTACTTTTGGTCCAGATTTATGTTGATGATATCATTTTTGGGTCTATAAATGACAGACTTTGCAAGAAGTTTGCCAAACTGATGCAGTCAAGGTATCAGATGAGTATGATGGGGGAACTTAGCTATTTTCTGGGCCTTCAAGTCAAGCAGAATGAAGAAGGCACTTTTATTTGTCAAACTAAGTACACCGGAAACTTGCTGAAGAAATTTGGAATGCAAGATTGTTCAAGTGCATCCACTCCCATGGCCACTGCAACAAAACTGGATAAGGATACTGGTAAATCATTAGATATTACTGATTACAGAGGTATGATTGGCTCTCTACTCTATCTAACTGCTAGTAGACCTGATATCATGTATGCTACATGTCTTTGTGCAAGATTTCAAGCAGATCCAAGAGAACCTCACTTGACAGTTGTGAAAAGAATTTTCAAGTATCTTAAGGGAACAGCTGATCTGGGATTGTGGTATCCCAGAGAATCAGATTTTAAACTAATAGGTTACTCAGATGCAGATTTTGTAGGTTGCAAAATTGACAGGAAAAGCACAAGTGGAAGCTGCCAATTTCTTGGAGGCAGATTGGTTTCTTAGTTTTGCAAGAAACAAAAGTCAATTTCCACATCAACTGCAGAAGTAGAATATATTGCTGCAGGAAGCTGTTGTGCACAGATTCTTTGGATGAAGAATCAGTTACTGGATTATGGGTTAACTTATTTCAAAATCCCTATTTAATGTGATAATCAAAGTGCTATTGCTATGACAGGTAATCCAGTTCAACACTCAATGACAAAGCACGTCAGCATTAGGTACCACTTCATAAGGGAATATGTGGATGAAGGTACAGTGGAATTGCACTTTGGTTCAACAGATCAACAACTAGCAGATATCTTCACAAAACCACTGTGTGAAGCTACTTTTACAAGATTGGTAAATGAACTTGGAATGGTTTCAGGTTCTTTCTCTAAATCTGCCTAGTTTTGTTCTGATGCATCAGACTTTATGATCAGTATTTACAGAAATTACTCTCTTTGTGTATTCTGTGCTTAATTGAAAATTTGCTTAAGTACTGACTGTTGTCTGATGTAAGTTTCTAAACTCTGATAGTGATATGTCTGTTTAGGTAACTATTTAATCCTATGAGGATAACTGTGCTAGATGCTGACCTAGTAGTCTTCAATAAACAAGGGATCCCATGTAAGAAGTAATTATTTCTGTGGAAATCTATTGACACAAGCAAATTCTGATAATTGAGCTTAGTTGAGTTTACTTTGTCTATCTTATTACTAAGTCACAAACTAGAATAATGCTACTCATCTGTTAAGTTCTGATGCTAGTAAATCTGTTGAATGTACTAAGTGCTGATAAACCTCACTTATCAAAAGGAAAAGAAAGAGAATCAAGGAATAAAAGTCAGGTACTCCTTTGAGGTCTAGAGTAAAAATGTGGAAGGGACGACCCAAGTGCATTGCTGGTATTAAATAAATATGCATCAGAAAAGCAAAATATTTTCTTGGTGACTTTTCACACTCTATGATTACTGGAGAAATACTCTGATAATAGCATAAATTCTGATAAGCAGTCGTGACTCACTTACACTGAGAAGCCACTGTACAATGGAATTTAAAAAGATGCACAAAATTAGCACAAAATAGTTAAGGTGAACTCAAGCATGAACTCATTCAATAGTAGGTTTCAGAATAATGACAGGTTTTTAGTAAAGTTTTAGTTATGTCTTATTTCTAAGATGTACTGAAGTGAATCAGACTCTACTCTTTGTCTGATATTTAGCTTAATGCACACACTAAACACTCCATATAAATGATGAAAATTACTGTGGTGATCTATGTTGTTTTAGATGAACAGTTTATGTGTCACATTGCACAAATTCTGAGGGCAAGTTCTGATTGCATGTTCTGATGATTGAGTTCTGAAGAATATAAATCAGAATTTGTGTGAGGACTTACTAAAATAGGCATTCCTTTTCGAGTTAAGAAGTTATGTTCTGATTGAAAGTAATATGTCCTAAGTCCAATCATGTATTAGAATTTAGGAATAACTTCCTGTGTAATCTGTTTTGATTTCATTGATATTAATAAAAGACTAGTTTTGTTTTTATTACGGGCTTTATCTATTTAAGTGTTTAAATAAGATATACCATAGTTTAGAGTAAAGCTTTTTATGGATTATGATGAGATCATAATAGTGAGACCTAAAAGATGATAACTCTAAACTTAAATAGTTCCTGGTCATAGGATTACTAACTGGTAATTAATAAACCGCAAAGATCGGAACATACTATGCTTGCTTCATTATGAAGGATGTCTGTTCTCATAGACATTTGTGTGGTGACACTATAGCTAGTATGTATGTGCATATTATAGAATAAGTTAACTGAACATGACTCGCCCAGCTGAACAACTGATGGAGTTCACTCACGTGTCAGCAGTTGTTCACATAGTGATAGTTGTACAAGTATCCTTAGACTTGAGGTCATCATAGTCATCTTGTGTACACTGAACTATACATTGGTTTAGTTCTTAGTCTCCAGGGACAATTATTAGGGCTCTACTGGGTATAGGAATTTGTACACGAAGATAGTGTATGATCAATAAAGGATCTACCCCTTCCAGTGAAGGAAGCGAATGTTCAAGGCTGATCCACTTATGCTAGTTCAGGAATCTCTTGCCCGAGTGAATGAAATTAGAAAGGAGTTTCTAATTTGCATGGAGCTAAGCATAGTAAATGGTAAGCAAGTGATTGAATTAGATAGGCTTGACACGAGATCCATGCCTTGTATTTAATCGGGATATTGTAGGGTAGAAGGAGTTTATTGTACGGTAACTATTCACTGAATAGGTTCTTGGTATTCTAAGCAGTGAATTCGTATTATCTGGATAGTCGCGATATGCTGAGAAGTATCCCTCACGATGTAGAATAAATGTGATTAATTAATTAATCATATTTAATAAATTAGAGAATTTATATAAATAATGATAAAATAGTTTTATTATTATTTATTTCTACTACCGGCTTAATATTGAACCTACAGGGTCACACCATAAAAAGAGAATGATTTAATGGTGGAGGAATTAATTAATAATGGCTAATAATTATTTATTTATGAAATAAATAATTAATTGGAAAATTTAATAATTGATTAAATGAGATTTAATTGATTATAAATTAATTAAGAAAAGTTCTTAATATTATTAATTAAAGGATTTAATTTTTGGAAATTAAATCAAGAAAGAGAATTATTTCTAAAGTGTTTAGAAAAAGGATTAATAATTAAAAGGTGTTTTAATTATTAATGAGAATAATAAATGGGATAATAATAATAATATTTATGAGAAAATTTCAGCTAAAAATTTTGCCTATAAATATACTATTATAAACCCTATTTTTATTCGAACCCCAAAATTTTATAAAACCTAATTCTCTCCACTTCCTCCTCCTCCTTAACGTCATTTTCTTGATGGATATCGGTGGAGTGCTTCACGTTTGAGGAGCAGCTGCTAAGGATCTCCGATCGTTGCTCTTGGATCGCATATTAAAGGTTAGTAATCGATCCATATGTTTTTACCACGATTTATATACTTTTATTTGGATTTTATATGTGTAAAAGTGTTTTACCATGCCTCCGCTGCGATTAAAATTCAACATTGGTATCAGAGCTTAGGTTGTATGCATATAGATCTGTGGTAAAAATTTCAGAATTTTATGTGCTTGTATGAATTAATTATGATTTTTACAAGTTATATCATGGATTAATTTTGTCTGATGAGAAATCGTTTCTCAGAATAATTTTAAATGTTGATCTGGGTTCTACAAGTGTTGTAGATCGTCTGGGTATTTTTTTCATAATTTTAGGATGTATAGATTTTTTATTATGAATTTTTGAAGTTCTTGTAATTAAAATTCGTAATTAAATAAGTATAAATATATGTATATATAGTATATATATATGTTTGTATTGTCTGCTGTACTGTTGTGTTGTTCTGCACGGAGAAAAGCAAAGCAAAGGTACAGAGTACAAGTACGGCGACACAACTATCGAGGAGGAAAACGGTGACTGCTGAAAACAGAACGAAGGACCGCGCGTCGACCACGCGCGTGTGGGGCTCACGCGATGGTGTGCCACGCGCGGCGCGTGGTAGACACACGCTGATGACGTCGTGCTGACGTCATGCTGACGTCATCAGATGACGTCATGCTGACGTCAGCATAGGGGTTAGGGCACGTGGAGCGCGTGTGGCGCGTGGGGCGCGTGGAGGAAAGTCAGACACGTGCTGTCAGGCGCGTGTGCGCGTGGGGGCGTGTGGGAGACCTTCTTTCGGCGCGTGCGGGCGCGTGGCAGCTCAGAATTGGGCGATTTTGGTGCCGTTGGATTCGTCTTTTCGAGACGCTTCTAATGGTATATTATATGATATTTTATGAAATTGTTTCGAACTGTTTATAGCTGACAGAAGTGTTTTAAGCTATTTTTGACCGTTTGAATTGCTTTTAAGTGCTTCATGTGATACATAGAGATGTATATTGCTTAGACTAATATACTAGATGATGTAACATGCCTACCTTGATGTTTATTCATGTTTATATATGTGATATATGCTTAGTTTATCATGCGATGATAGATTTAGGTGAACTTAAATGAACATAAGGCGTTTGTTAGACAACCTAGTATAGTGAAATTATTTCATAACCTTAATAATAATATTATGAATACAATCATGAGATTCTTGTGTTTATGAAACACGTAATTAAATATGAATTTTCGATATGAGAGAAAGGATGATTCTGTCAACAACAGATTTCTATCTGTAAGAAAGGGTTATTAAGTGACGCCTCTTGACAATGCTCCACCCGATCTGGGAATCATCTGATTATTGATTATTGATTTGAAATATTTAATTTAAAAGGAAGAATCTCTTTATAATATGATTATGATTGTAACATAATATAATCCCTCTAAAATTAAATAATATCAAGTAGTAATTGGCCAATGACACAACGGGCTTGTGTCGGTCATAGCCTTCCAACATGATAGAAAGTAGTTCTTATTTTTAAATCATTGTCGTTTCGTGCCACAGCAGAGGGCTTTGATTTCGAAATAAGAAATACTTGTCTATTACATAGAGATGTGTACATTGAATAAGAATCTAAAGGTCGTTACGTGCCACAGCCGTGGGCCTTTGGGGACTGATTCAATTGTACGGAATGTTGGGTTAGACTTGACTTAGAATATTGAGTTTGTCGTGCCACAGCCGTGACTCAATTATTTAAGAGGCTAAAGTTTGATTAGGGAATAACATTAGATGTAATTGACAAGAGTTGTCTGCCTATTGAACATTACATGGCGTTTCGTGCCACAGCCGGGGTTGTGTAATGGAATGTAGGATCCCTATTCCCACTAGCATTATGAATGCTTAATTTTTCACGTAGGGGGTTGAATAAATTAGGTAAACTAGTGGGAGCCACTTATGAATAAAGACCCGATTCATATAGTGTTTTAAAATGAAATCGAATATTTGCTAAGTGTTGTTATGTGTTTATCATTTACAGATTTACAATATACATTATGTCTTCTGCACTATCACTCAGGAGCATACTGGATGCTCACAAGTTGACTGGTCCTAATTATGCTGACTGGCTTCAAAACTTGAGAATTGTTCTCAGGATTGAAAAGCTGGAATACGTGATTGACTCACCTAAGCCTACTGAACCTGCTAGCGATGCGCATAATGATGAACATGTTGTGTATCGTAAGTGGATAGATGATGCAAATGTTGCTCAATGCATCATGCTAGCTTCCATGAACATTGAGCTACAGAAGCAACATGAGCATATGGATGCTCACACTATCCTCATGCATCTACAAGAGTTGTATAATGTGGCAGGGAGGACAGCTCGATATGAGATATCGAAGGAGCTGTTCGGTTGTAGGATGTCTGAGGGATCATCTGTGAATGACCATGTACTTAAGATGATCAATTTGATTGAACGTCTTGGACAACTTGGTTTTGCCATGGATGGGGAGCTGAGCCAAGACTTGGTCTTGCAATCGCTTCTGAGTTCATTCTCGCAGTTTGTTGTGAACTTTCACATGAATAAGTTGGATGTCAGCCTGCCTGAACTCCACAACATGTTGAAGACTGCGGAATCGAATTTTCCCCCTAAGAAGAGTTCTGTTCTTCTAATTGGTGAAGGTTCCAATCCTAAGAAAAGGAAGAGGAACTCTTCCAAGAAGAAGAAAGTAGGTGAAGAAAAGCCGGTTCCACCAAAAGCTGAAGACCCCAAGAGCAAAGTTGTTTGTTTTCACTGTAACAAGGTAGGGGCACTGGAAGAGGAACTGCAATGTTTACCTTGCAGAATTGAAGAAAAAGAAGGGTAGTGAGACTACCGCTTCTGATTCAGGTATGTTCATGATAGAAGTGAATATGTCATTAAATCAAATTTCTACTTGGGTATTAGATACCGCCTGTGGTTCTCATATCTGCAATTTGTTGCAGGGACTAAGGAGAAGTAGGACTCTTGAGGAAGAGGAGGTGATTAAACTGATGGGAAATGGAGCAAGAGTTGCTGCTGAAGATGTAAAATCATTTCATTTACATATGCCTACGGGCAAGACTATTGTTTTAAATAATTGTTATTTTGTTCCCTCGATTGTGAGGAATATTATTTCTATTCCCATTTTAGACTTGGCTGGATTTTCATTTATTATTGAGAATAATGAATGTTCTATTCTTAGAGATAATATTCTTTATGGACGTGGTACTTTAAATAATGGTCTATATAAATGTGACATAATTTACTTCAGATTGAACAAACTAATAAAAGAAAAGGGATGATGAAAATCTCACTTTATTGTGGCACTGCAGTCTCCATTTAGTAGACATGGAAAAAGGACTGCAAATTTGCTAGGAATGGTACACACAGATGTATGTGGACCAATGTCTAAGCAAGCCATGGGTGGATTTTCATACTTCATTACTTTTATGGATAATAGATCTAGATTCGGATATGTGTTTGATGAAACACAAGTCTGAAGCCTTTGAAAAGTTCAAAGAGTATAAGTATGAAGTGGAGAAACAACCAAACATAGTATTATAACTCTTCGATCAGATCGAGGTGGTGAATACTTTAAAGGAGTGTTTCTATATTATCTCAAAGTAAATGGTATAGTCTCCCAGTGGTCTCCTCCAGATTGGTATTTGAAAGGAGAAATCGAACTTTGTTAGACATAGTTCGGTCCATGATGAGCTATGAGAATCTTCCAGTATTCCTATAGGGTTATGCATTGGAAACCTCAGCATATTTACTGAATAAGGTGCCTTCTAAATCTGTTCCTCAAACTGCGTATGAGATATGGAAAGAAAGGAAACCGAGTCTTAAACACGTTAAGATTTGGGGATGTCCAGCTTATGTCAAGTAAGTTGACCCGGATAAGCTGGAATATCGATCCGTAAAATGTAGTTTTGTGGGATATCCTAAAGAGACTTTAGAGTATTACTTTTACACCAATCATCGGGTGTTTGTCTCCAGACATGCTACCTTCTTGGAAAAGGAGTTTATCCTTGAAGGAAACAGTGGGAGCAAAATTGAACTTGATGAAGTTCAAGAAGTACAAACTGCTATGGATCAAGTGAAAACACCTGTTCTGACTGAACAACCTTTTATGGAACAGCCCATTCATAGGTCAGGGAGAGTGTCTTGCCAACCTGAGAGGTAATATGGCCTTGTCATTGAAAATGACAATGAGTTGTCGATCATTGATGATGACGACCCTGTGACCTATAATGAGGCTATGAGTAGTGTTAACTTAGAGAAATGGCATAGTGCCATGAAATCCAGAATGGAATCTATGTATACGGTATACAAAAGATAGATTATAGCAGATGGCCAGGTGGAGACCTTTAAGGCCAGGCTTTTGGGAAAAGGATTCAAACAAAGGCAATGGATTGACTTTGATGAAACCTTTTTACCTGTAGCCCTGTTAAAATCAGTTCGGATTTTGCTTGCGATTGCTGCTTACTACGACTATGAGATCTGGCAATTATCCAGATGGTTTTCTTTCCAAGAGAAATAAAAACCTAGTGTGTAAGCTGCTGCGAACCATATGTGGTTTAAGGTAAGCTTCTCGAAAGATGGAACATTCGTTTTGATGAGACAATCAAAGAGTTTGACTTTATCAAAAACGTAGATGAACCATGCGTCTACAAAAGGGTTAGTGGGAGCGCGGTAACATTTCTTGTATTGTATTGAAATAGAGTTGACACACATAACAACATAGCAGACCCACTCACAAAGCTACTTTCTGAAAGTCACTTTGATCGTCATAAAGACTAGATGGGTATTAGATAGCAGAGTGATTGGCTTTAGTACAAGTGGGAGATTGAAAGGAATATGTCCTAAGTCCAATCTTGTATTAGGGTTTAGGAATAACTTCCTGTGTAATATGTTTTGATTTTATTGACATTAATAAAAGACTAGTTTTGTTTTATTACGGGCTTTATCTATTTAAGTGTTTAAATAAGATATACCATAATTTAGAGTAAAACTTTTTATGGATTATGATGAGATCATAATAGTGAGACCTAAAAGATGATAACTCTAAACTTAAATAGTTCCTGGTCATAGGATTACTAACTGGTAATTAATAATCCGCAAAGATCGGTACATACTATGCTTGCTTCATTATGAAGGATGGCTGTTCTCATAGACATTTGTGTGGTGACACTATAGCTAGTATGTAGGTGCTTATTATAGAATAAGTTCACTGAACATGACTCGCCCAGCTGAACAACTGATGGAGTTCACTCACGTGTCAGCAGTTATTTACATAGTGATAGTTGTACAAGTATCCTTAGACTTGAGCTCATCATAGTCATCTTGTGTACACTGAACTATACTTTGGTTTAGTTCTTAGTCTCCAGGGACAATTATTAGGGCTCTACTGGGTATAGAAATTTGTACACGAAGATAGTGTATGATCAATAAAGGATCTACCCCTTCCAGTGAAGGAAGCGAATGTTCAAGGCTGATCCACTTATGCTAGTTCAGGAATCTCAGGCCAGAGTGAATGAAATTAGAAAGGAGTTTCTAATTTGCATGGAACTAAGCATAGTAAATGGTAAGCAAGTGATTGAATTAGATAGGCTTGACATGAGATCCATGCCTTGTATTTAATCGGGACATTGTAGGATAGAAGGAGTTTATTGTATGGTAACTATTCACTGAATAGGTTCTTGGTATTCTAAGCAGTGAATTCGTATTATCCGGATAGTCGCGATATGCTGAGAAGTATCCCTCACGATGTAGAATAAATGTGATTAATTAATTAATTAATCATATTTAATAAATTAGAGAATTTATATAAATAATGATAAAATAGTTTTATTATTATTTATTTCTACTACCGGCTTAATATTGAACCTATAGGGTCACACCATAAAAAGAGAATGATTTAATGGTGGAGGAATTAATTAATAATGGCTAATAATTATTTATTTATGAAATAAATAATTAATTGGCAAATTTAATAATTTATTAAATGAGATTTAATTGATTATAAATTAATTAAGAAAAGTTCTTAATATTATTAATTAAAGGATTTAATTTTTGGAAATTAAATCAAGAGAGAGAATTATTTCTAAAGTGTTTAGAAAAAGGATTAATAATTAAAAGGTATTTTAATTATTAATGAGAATAATAAATGGGATAATAATAATAATATTTATGGGAAAATTTCAGCTGAAAATTTTGCCTATAAATATACTATTATAAACCCTATTTTTATTCGAACCCCAAAATTTTATAAAACCTAATTCTCTCCACCTCCTCCTCCTCCTTAACGTCGTTTTCTTGGTGGATACCGGTGGAGTGCTTTACGTTTGAGGAGCAGCTGCTAAGGATCTCCGATCGTTGCTCTTGGATCGCATATTAAAGGTTAGTAATCGATCCATATGTTTTTACCATGATTTATATGCTTTTATTTGGATTTTATATGTGTAAAAGTGTTTTACCATGCCTCCGCTGCGATTAAAATTCAAAACTGATGACTGTTAAGTTGTGATATAAGTCTAGGTTCTGATATTATCGTATGATTCTTTACTTGACTTATTTGTGGATAAAATTTGGAAACAGTCTCGGTTCAAACCTGAATATGTTGAAGTGGAAGACTAACAGTCACTATAGTTAGGGTTAGTGGTACTCGTACATGAACAGTCAACTTTTACTTGGTTCTTGTGCGCATTAAACCATGTTTTCTCTTTCCAATGAATGTTTTTCTTTTTCCAAGTCTGGGGAGACGAGGTAGAATTAATTCCACCTGTCAGCATTAAATTTCTTTGCGTCTCCTGGCATTCTCTTGCCTATATAAGCAACCACTTCACATCAGCCTTCCCATCAAATCTTTTATCACAAACTCACCTTCATAATACTTATATCAAAAACACCATGGTAAGATACAATATGTTTTTGAACTATGAAACATTTAATATGGAGCTGAGCTGTGCCGATTGGCAGCAGGAATGGCACGTCACTGCCATTCCTGATGAGATATGGGACTCCGTTCCCCAGGAGGTACTCACCCACCTCCTGTTCTTCTACATGGACTACCATCGCCATCTGGAGCGATTAGAGAAGGAAAGGCTGGAAGCTCTCCGCCAGCAAGAGCGAATAATTCGACTCGCTATTCTGCTTGTGGAGAGTAGGAAGAAGAAATGATTTCTTTTCTTCTTCCTGTTTTTCTTCATCATCAGCCTTGCCCTGCTTCTTGAGCTAGGACTAAGGCTGTTGACGTTAGGTTTAGCAGCTTAGGGAAATCTTGTACAAGTTCTGATGTAATTTAAATTTCATGAATGTATTCTCTTGATATATTAATGAAATTTGTTTTTGTTTCAAGATCTTGTCTCTGAGATATTTTGTAATGTATTGATAAATCCTGATACATATTCATATTCTGATAACCATATAAATTATGTTTTAACTTAAGTTCTGATTTTATTTTATCATTACTTACTCATCTGATTTATTATGGTCATTTGCACTCGAATTATTTTCAGAATATTGATGTTGCAGTGAAAAATAATTAAATAAGTGGGAACATTTTTAATTTTGAATTAAAACTGTTTCACGTTGATTAATGGAATAACTGGGTAAGTGGAACGGTTTTTCCTTGAAAAACTGCAAGTGGGTAAGTAATGATTACTGTTTTCTCGTGCCCATTAACTATTCATTTTTACTGCATGTCTGACAGGTGTCCAACGGTTACATTTTTTTTCAAAAGTATAAGTAAGACAGAGAGAGGATTTTTTAATCTTTTATTTCCTTTCATACTTTTTCTCTCTATTTGTTTTTACTCTCTTTTCTCTTCTAACGTTGGTTTTTCAAATAGACATTCTATCAAACACCTAACAGGCACTTATACATCTCGATTCATTTCATGGCACCTAAGGATTTAATCATTGATGGAGCAAAATTTGTTCCCAACAACTATGCTGCAATTCTTGATAATGCTGAAGCTCCGTCTGAATTGCATTTTGTGCAAGATCTTCTTGCACACAGTGAAATCAGGTATGCATTGACCCAACCTTCAGTTTTCTCAAGCCAACAAGTTCTGACACTTTGGAGGACTGGAAACTTTGATAATGGTGGTCCAAATGGTACTCCTAGTATTGTTTTCAAAGTGGGTGATTCTTCATATGCCGTCACTCCTAGTACAATACGCAAGGCTCTACATCTCCCAGAAGGATCTACTTTTTCAATTCCAGATGAATCAGCTCTTCAGGAGTTAATGGCCAGTTTGGGGTATGAACAGAGTTTGGCAAAGCTTGGGCAGTTGAAACGAGCTCATATCAGAAGGGAATGGAGCTTCTTCTTCGACTGCATCACTAAAGCTTTTGGGAACAAGTGTTCGAATTTTGATGCCATCCCCATAATGAGTCAGCACATCGGGTATGCCATTATAAACTAAACTCATTTTGATTCTGCAACGGCTATAATAGGTTTTATTGGGGATAGGATGACAGAGGATAGGAATGTTGTCTACTTTGCTAGATTCTGTCAACTTATATATACTTTTTGTACTGATGAACCTCACTTAGCCAGTTCCTTAACTCCACCTTTTAAGGTTGTAAAACGATACTTTAATGACCTGGTAAATGCTAATACTAAGAAACCAGTGGTTAGACCTTTACAGATTCCTCAGTCTGTGAAACAGATCTTAGTAAATGCTGATCCTCATTCCTATAGATCTGTTTATCCTGATGTCCAACCAACCACCAACTCCCAAACATCACAACAACCATCAGAACATACCACTAATTCTACTCAACCAACCCTCAGGAAATATATCAAATCCTATCTCTCCACTTCACAGACAGTTCAACCCTCATCCTCAGTACCTACTATGAAGCCTTCATCTTCTAAGCCAAAGAGGACAAAGACTGTTCCTCAAACACCTCAAAAGAGAAGGAAGATTGCTTTGAAAGATGAATCTGATACTGAGGAACAAGTTCCTTCTTCAGAACCTGTTGTTGAAGAAACTGAGAAAGTGACTTCTCAGAAGGATTCTGGAATTGGGGGCTCTAGGCTTCTCAAGAGGCTTAGAAGAATGAATGTTCCTGAAACTCCCAAGGAATCCATATCTACAAAGAGATACAAGAAACAGAGGGCAAAAAGGCCAGTTTCAGATGATGAAGAAGCAGCATCTAAGGAAGGGGATCAGGAATCTCTGATCTCATAAGAAAAGGAATCTGATCCACTCCCTACTTCTCCATCACCTCCAACTCAGGAAGCTGTTACTGAAAAGGTCAACACACCATCTGTGTCTCCTGTTCAAAAATATGTATCTCCTGTTGATCCAGGCACAAGTGCTGATATTGATATTCAGACCTTGGTTGTGCCTGAAGTAATTCTCTTAGAAGCTCCAACAACAACTAATCCATCAACAACACATGTTACTGATGCTGTTCAAACTCCAGAGTTATCTCCTACACCTTCTCTGCATCTAGATGCTGATGATCAGAATATAGGTGAGCATCAGGATATGGCTGTTGATCAAAACTTAGAACCAGATCAGCAATTAGAGGATGCTGAAGCCTCCATTGCTAATCACACTGTTGTTCTCTCAGAAGATTCTGATTCTGTAAGTTCTGATGCTGCAAATGCTGGAGATACTGGTGATGCTGCACCAACTGCAGATGTTGATGAAGCAGGTCATTCAGGACATGTTCCTTAACAAACTTTTCTTAAAAATGAAATTGTTAGGAAGTTTGTTACAAGAGAAGCACCAGTGCCTTGGAGTGAAACTCCTGCAGGACAGGAGTGGACTAAGGAATGGAACTCAATTTCCTGTGTTCCAACTACAAAACATCTTGCTGAGCACTTGACAAAAGCTGATGACATGTTAAATTCTGATGATTTCAAAACCCAGCTTAAAGTCACTGCGTTGAGTACTAAACATCTACAAGGTCTTCATTCAACTACTCATGCAGAGCTTCACAAGATTCAGGAAGAATTCATCAAACAGGAACAAGTTCACAAGATTGAAAAGAAAAAATTCTTCCAACCTACCTTTGACATGATTGCTTATATTGAGAAGACTCAAGATACTCAACAAGCTCAGATTGATGATATTCTGAAAAATCAAGCTTCGCAGCAATCACAACTTACTGAAATCCAAGCCTCGGTGGAATTGCTTGTCTCTCTTCTACTACCTGCTGATGCCAAAAAGGGGGAGAAAGTAATTAAGTCCAAATGCAAGACTGCCAAGACACTGAAAGGGAAGGATGATGAAAAGGATGAACAAGGAAACTCTGGAATGGGTAGAGGTCATAGTCAAGGTAGAGGTTTCTCATCAAGAAAAGCTGAAATCACAAGTCACAGGACAAGTTCTGATACTGGGAAAAGAATTAGTTCTGCTACTGGTAAAAGGATAAGTTCTGATGAACTTTTAGATCTTGATGAAGAAATGTCAAGACAGTTATTTCTTCAGGAAAATCCAGGAATGGACTTGGAGAGTTTAATGGAAGAAGAAGCCAGACTTAAATCAGAGAAAGTCACATCTAAATCTGAAGCTTCTGGTAAAAAGACACTTCCAAAACTCAAAGGCATTGTGATAAAAGAAAGGACAAATACTGAAGCAATATTGACTAAATCACAACTGCAGATAGATCCAAGATCTAAGGGTAAAGAAAAGGTTGGTGAACCTATCAAGGTTTATGTGCCTCCTGAGAATGAAGAAATCACTGATGAAAAGGATGATCTTGCTCTGACTTCAAGAAAAGTTCTTAAAACAACCTCTGACATGGCTCAAGTTATTCAGAGTCAAGAGACAGTAAGTTCTGATATTCCAAAGAAGCAAGTAACCTCTGACATAGCTCAAGTTAACTTGATATCAGAAAATAGATCAAAGACACTCCTACCAGGATTCACTAAAGCAAAACAAACTCAACCTTTGAAGACTGCCGCAAGTAGTTTTGAAGCAAGAGTAGTTACTGGAAAGGAAACAAGAGATAAAACTGGATTGGGAAGTGCTGATGAAAGAAGAATACAGAACACTACCAATGATCCAACTTCCTTAAGTGAACTAGGTATTGGAGCAACTCCTGAGAGATTGAATCAACTGGAATCTGTACAAATGGTTTACCATACCTACTTGAAAGAACACATCTTGTTGTACTTCATGACAGATGGTAGGGTTTATCATATAAGGAAAAATGCCATTTCATTAAAGTATTTTGAAGAATTGGAGCATGTACAATTCTTACTTCAAGTGGATGACAGATTGACAGGAAGTGCTGCAAACTATTTGAAGGATCAGATTTAGAGACAGAAGAGACTTTATTCTGTTAAGTATGACAGCACATATGTTCCAAAGTACAGAGATCACAAAGGTGATATAGTTGAAATGAAGCCCAACACTGCTCAAATTATAACTACCTTTCTGGGTTACAGGGCTGTGGAATTCAATCTTGAGTCTGATAAAGCTTATTTGATCAGACTAGATCAGGATATAAGAAAAGAAAAGATTAATGATCTCAGGGCTGTAATCATTCAAATTGGTGAAGATAATGCAGAGCTTAAAGATGCTAAAAGGAGAATGATTGATGAACTTAGATATGCTGAGAGATGTTTGTTGAAGAACTATCTCAGAACAACTCCTGACATCAGAGAGATCAGAAGATGAAGCCAAGTCAAGATCTACAACTGATTAAATTCTGATATTTGTACAGACTGAAGCTGTTATCAGAAGTTAAATATTGGTAAAGCTTTAAGGACTGTAAGTTGTAGTTATCTAGTCTAATTCTCATGCATTTGTACTTAATATTTTTGACATCATCAAATATCTATTAAACTTGTATATTATGCTAATTTATAAGTTAGGGGAGATTGTTGGATATATTTGATAATGTCATGGCTAATATGATTTATGTTTAGTTTTCAGATCTTACTTAAACAGGATAAATCAGTACTTACTAGAAGTCAGGACTTAAGGATATCAGTACTTATATTATCAGGAGATAATCATTAGAAGATGAATATCAGAACTTAAGTGCTGATACAGATAAGGACAGTAGCTGATTAAAGGAAAGAAGATCGAGACAAACATAAGAAGATATATGCATGAAGAAGGAATTCTATGAAGAATAAAATACTTGGAAGAAAAGATATCTGATTGATATATTTTAGGAAGCAGAATTATATTTTATATCAATTAGCGATTATCTTGTAACTGTGTAGTATATAAACACAGACATAGGGTTTACACAAAAAGTGTTATCATATTCGAGAAGATTATTCATTATAACCCTAGCAGCTCTCGTGATATTTTGTTCATCACTGAGAGGTAACAGTTCCATACGGTAACATAATTTATTGTTTCAATAAAGTTAATCTTTCTGTTACTTGAGATATTAAAGTTCGATTTGATTGTACTTTACACTGTATTCACCCCCTCTATAGTGTGTGTGACCTAACAGAATTGATAATAAAATATCAACATTTCATAACATGCATATATATACCATATCAACATGCTCCAATATATCACAAGATTTGCTAATAACAACCATGCACTTATCTCAAGATAATGCATCAATATATTTACATCACAACAACAATATAACGGGTAGAAAACTTGCCTGAGCATTCCGGGGTAGACTTAAGCTTAGAGTGAGTCTGATAACCTATGAACAATAATATAAGCCGGAATTAGACCATGGCCGCTTAAGAAACTAGTCAACAGTCACTTATACCCTAACGGTCGCTTATACGCTTAATCGATTTGCGTAAATCATTTACGTACCCTCGGCTCCACCAATTTTAATAAATTAACCGTTACGAATTTTAAGGTAACGCTTTTGCGAATACTCTAACAACTGACCACTTAACCTTACATAATTGTTTTGTAATCCAATAAGTGTTTTAAGGGCCTTAAACAAGGTTTCAAAGTTAAGCGAGGGTTAAAGGTTCGTTCGCGAAACACCGTAACTTAAAATGGTCGTTTCTCTTAAACCGTACATCGGATCTAAGAGAACCACATATAAAAATGAAGCTTGAATCATAAACTATCTAAGCATGGTAATGGTCAGTTCATGGCAGTGAGTGTTCGGGTGCAAAAGTTATGCACAAAACAGTCTAAGGAAAATTGGTCATTACGACGGCTATAACTTACCGATTCCTAAATTTTATTACAAGACCACAACCATACCAACCCAAAAATCAACATACTACATTATAACTGAAAGGCATATGTCATAGCCTATTTATTTATTCGAGGATTTAACTCAACTCTGTTGTGTATATGTTGTGTACTTGATGATTTCATGAACAAAACACCTTGGTAGATTTTACTTAGTGAAAATGTAGCACTCGACGGATAAGGATTATAGTCCCGACGGATAAGGATTATAGTCCCGACGGATAAGGATTATAGTCCCGACGGATAACTCATTTTAGTCCCGACGGATGATGACTTATTATCCATCGAGTGAGTAGCTTATGTAATAATAATTCTGTAGTGTAACGCCCTCCAAACCCAGGGTATAAGTCTGGGGGTTACTAGCTAATCACCAAATCTGTACAATCTTATTAACAAATAATAAAGAAATGAAATTAAACCCCTTTAGACACTAATCAGGATCTTTTTAGGTTGAAGTATGAAAAAAAGAACCACTAACTACTTTATTACAAAACCAAATTCAAAATCTCACAAGCTCTCTTTATTACAGACCATTGTCTAATTCATTTTAAACTAAGTTCAACTTTTATTCAAACACACACACACTATCTATCAACACTCCACTTGTTCGGGCAACTCAAAGCTTTCTTCCTGGATTGGGATCAACACCTTGGGTATGAGAGGATCCCGAGGCTTGACCCGCTTCTTTACCACTCGAGTCCTGATGGGTTTCATATTCCTTCTTAACTGAAAATAATAAGGTGAATAACAACAAAAAGGGGTGAGCTAAAAATTGCTCAACAAGTCCACAAAATATAAACAGTGTTAAAGCATTTTAAATGAATCCGTAATCCCGGGTATATCTGTAAAGATATAACCCCCACGAGAATAGAAAGAAGGCCATTACTGGAGAGTACAAATGAACTAAACTGGACACAAGTTCGCATCTATATTCTGCTGATCAGTCAGAATATAATGCAGATCTATATCTCAATATATAGATCCAGTCGGGTACCCAGGCACTACGGCCCATGTCGAGGCACCAGTCAAATCCCGGTCCTCAGGATTAAGACACACTCAATCCCAAAAAAATAGCATTATCCAGTCCATCGCTTAGCAACCGGAACAATCGGTATTCTTTGATATATTCTAAACACCAGAATATATCAATCTCAATGTATCATCAATGGAATATGAATCAGGAATTCAAAGGAACGTAGAAATCAAGAATCGAAATAAAATATGAACAAAGGAATAGCAAGTGTGTATCAGTGAATAAGAATAAGAATCAAAAGAGTGCAAATGTGATAAACATTTGAAGAAATATCACTATTCTGAATGTAGAATAGGGGAAAAACTTGCCTTCTGCGTGACTCACTGTAATTAGATCACTTTCGTCTATCACCTTTGACTAATACCGACTCAACCTGCCTGGATGGCTTAGCTTCTGTTAGCAAAATAGACTGGTTAAGTCATTTCATACTTCAATTGCATCTTGAATCGACTTCACACCGTTCCTAACATCTACCCATGCGCTTATGACTGACTCATATATTATTTATTAGCAAATAAGACTCAATTAACCACGTACTACACATAAGCATGTAAGCACATAATCATTTTTATAGTTAAAATAATTTTTAGAACCAAAATCGACTCGATGATCGCTCAACTGATCGTTATCTGACTCGTTTCCCATTTTTCCGGAATTTTTCAGACTCGTCTTGGCACGCATTGCGACTGATGATCAAACAAGTAACAAAATCAACTAATTTCTAGAAGAAATTAAGCTTTGATATTATTTTTAATGAAAAGAATTCATTTTTCTGAGTCAACAAGCTTTCGTTTTACTCGAATCGGATTAACGGTTGAATTATTATCAATTAAACACTGATAATTCCAATTTTTATTCACTATAAATAATTATTACTAATTTTTAAAACTCAAAAATAATTTTTAAATCATTATTTAAGAAAAATCAGAATTAAAAATGATTTTTCTATAATTTTTGGAATTAAAATGAATTTATTATGATTTATTGAAAATTATTTGATTAATTATCAAAATAATTAATCATTTTTAAATAATTAATAAATAGTTAATAAATAATAAATAATTAAGAAAATAATTCAATATGATTTTTAGAAAATAATTCAGAATTATTTATAATATAAATCAATTAATTAAATAATTAATTAATCAATTTATAAAATAAATAAATCTGATTTTCAAAATTAATAAAATAAAATTAAAATTAAAAATCCAGAAACATATGTCAGAAACCAACCATCTAACAAAACAGATCAAAACCGGGTTGACAAACGGGTCAACCGGGTCACCATCCGGGTCATGAGGAACATGACCGGATTTTTCCAGAATCCGGCCACCGGCCAGGATTCCGGCGAGTCAAAATCAGGCCAAAAACAACACCGTTTGGTGTGGTTTTTACTGGGTTTCAATTCCACACAACTGTAGCAACTCAACTACGGCCAAAACATGCTAAAAACATCACTGAAACTTTATCTCCGATCAAAACCATCATGTTAGATATATTTGATAATGTCATGGCTAATATGTTTTATGTTTAGATTTCAGATCTTATTTGAACAGAACAAATCAGTACTTAACTGATCAGTACTTATACTGGAAGTCAGAACTTAAGGGATATCAGTACTTATGTCATCAGGAGATAGATATCAGAACTTAAGTGCTGAAGGACAATCAGATAAGGACAGTAGCTGATTAAAGTTAAGAAGATCAAGATAAACATAAGAAGAGATATGCATGAAGAAGGAATTCCGTGAAGAATGGAATACTTGGAATAAAAGATATCTGATTGATATATTTTAGGAAGCAGAATTATATTCCATATCAATTAGCGATTATCTTGTAACTGTGTAGTATATAAACACAGACATAGGGTTTACACTAGAAGTGTTATCATTATCGAGAATATTTTTTACTATAACCCTAGCAGCTCTCGTGATATTTTGTTCATCACTGAGAGATAACAGTTTCAGATTGTAACAGAGTTTATTGTTTCAATAAAGTTTGTTTTCTGTTACATAAGTTCTTGAAGTTTGATTTGATTGTAATAAACACTGTATTCACCCCCTCTACAGTGAAAGTGTGACCTAACAAGTGGTATCAGAGCCTTCTGTTAACACACATACAGTTAAAAGATCCAAACACAATCATGTCTGACACAGAAACTCCAACTAAGCCTACCAAAACTGAGGAATCATCAAAGACATCAACTCAGAGTCGATATGAGACTATCAGAGTTCCCATATTGAGACCATCTGAATATCCCATATGGAAGGTAAGGATGACCATGTTTCTGGAAGCAACAGATCCAGAATACCTTGATAGAATCAAGGAAGGGCCTCACAAACCTACCAAGCTCGCTGTTGTAGTTGCAGGTGAAACAGCAATGACCGTACCAAAGGAAAAGAGTGATTACACTGCTGAAGATATAGCATCTATTGCTAAGGATGCCAAGGTACGACACTTATTGCATAGTGCCATTGATAATGTAATGTCAAACAGGGTAATCAACTGCAAGATTGCTAAGGAGATATGGGATGCACTGGAGACAAGGTGTCAAGGAACTGAAACAGTTAAGAAGAACAGGAAGACAATACTCACTCAAGAGTATGAACACTTTGACTCTAGGACTAATGAGTCATTGACCGATGTATATGATAGATTTGTCAAACTCTTGAATGCCTTGTCATTGGTTAATAAGGAGTATGATCTTGAAGATACAAACCTTAAATTCCTGTTAGCTCTTCCTGAATGTTGGGATTTGAAGGCAACAACAATAAGAGATAACTACAATCTTGATGAAACAACTCTTGATGAAATCTATGGAATGCTCAAGACTCATGAACTTGAGATGGAACAAAGAAGCAAGAGGAAAGGAGGAAAGTCAAGGACAGTTGCTCTCAAGGCTGAAGAGGAATCCCCCAAACCACCTTTCTCAAAGAAAGACAAGGGTAAAGCTCTTATCATAAAGTCTGATACTGAGTCATCAAGTTCTGAGAGTGATGATGACTCAGATTCTGAAAGCTTGCCTGAAACTGATGCTGATGAGGAGATGATGAAGCTGTGTGCTCTTATGGTGAAAGGAATCACAAAGATTGCATACAGGAAGTTCAGGAAGGGAAAGAAGTTTTCCAGAAAAGGCATAAGTTCTGATAAGAAGAATTTCAGAAGATTTGAAGGAAGAGGAGGAAAGGAGATTACGCTAATGTTAAATGTTATAACTGTGGTGAGAAAGGCCACATATCTCCTGATTGCAAGAAGACCAAGAGTGACAAAGGCAAGGCTCTTGTCACAAAGCAGAAAAGCTGGACAGACACCTCAGACTCTGAAAGTGAGGAGAACTATGCATTGATGGCAAATGCTGATAAATCAAGTTCTGAGAGCAGTTCTGAAACTGCTGAAACAAAGGTACCTCAGACTACTTATGCTTTTCATACTGATGATATTAATGAGTTGAGAAGATATCTTAAAACCATGTTTGTTAGTTATAGAGATCAAACTTTAACATGTGAAAGATTAACTTCTGAAAATCTTGCTTTTAGGAAAATAAATGATTTCTTAGAAAAAGAGTTAGTCATGTTCCATCAAACTCAGCAGGATAGAGATGATGCTTTTTATGTTAGGGATGAAGTGCTAAAAATGAATGAATCTCTAAAAACTGAGTTAGAAAAGGAGAGAGAGATTATAAGAACTTGGACTAACTCTGGCAAAACAACTCAAAATTTGCTAAGCAGTGGAAACTGGAAAGAGGGCTTAGGCTATGGAGAAAATAAAAATGAAAAAGGAACTGTAGAAATTAAGCCTGTTGATAAGCAAAAGCCGAAGTTAAAACCTGTTAAGTTTGTAACTGAAAAATCTGAAAATGAGAAATCAGAAGTTAAAAAGGAATTAGCTTCTGACAAACTAAAACAGGAAAAGACAGCTGAAGTTAACATAGGCTTAATGACAAAGAAGCAGCTTAAGCATAAGCTGAAAGATGTTAAGAATGCAAACAAGGTAAAATCACCTAGGAAAAATAGGAATGGAAAGGAAGGTATGAATAAAAGCAATAACTATAAATCTGTTCCTGATGCTTCTAGGAAAGCGTGTCATAACTGTGGAAGTTCTAACCATCTGGCTTCTTTTTGCAGGAAGAATAAGAATATTAACTCCTTATCTTCAAAATCAGGAGTTAAGAGTCAGTCTGTTAGATATAAACCACAAAATCCTTGTTTTCATTGTGGTAGTTTATGGCATTCCATTTATACTTGTAAGGAATATCATAGTTTGTACTATGATTATTATCAAATAAAACCTTCTTTAAAGAAAGTTTCTGTTGTTCCTTCTAGTGTAAGTTCTGATTCAAAGTCTGGTAGTATAAGTTCTGATAAGAAAACTGTTAACATAAAATCTGATGCTAAATCCGCTGCAAATGTTAACAAACCTAAAAAGGCCAAAGGATCCAAGCAAGTCTGGGTCCTTAAAACTAATAATTAGTGGTCTTTTTGATTGCAGGGCAACAGGAAAAATATTTTAGTTCTGGATAGTGGATGTTCAGGACATATGACTGGAAATAAGGCCCTGCTATCAGACTTTGTGGAGAAAGCTGGCCCAAGTGTTTCTTATGGAGATGGCAACATTGGAAAAACTTTGGGATATGGCAATATCAATCTTGGGAATGTCATCATTAAAGATGTAGCTCTGGTCTCAGGACTTAAACACAACTTACTGAGTATAAGTCAAATCTGTGACAGAGGTTATCATGTTGATTTCTTTGCAGAACATTGTGAAATAGTTAGTAATTCTAAAGAAAAAATTGTTCTGAAGGGATTCAGGCGTGGTAACATTTATGAAGCTAAGCTTTCAACAAGTTCTGATGGTTCTGCAATCTGTTTAGTGAGTAGAGCCTCAACTGAAGAAAGCTGGAATTGGCACAAGAAACTCTCCCATTTAAACTTCAACAAGATAAATGAACTGATCAAGAAAGATCTTGTGAGAGGACTGCCAAAATCAGTGTTTGTTCCTGATGGTCTTTGTGACTCATGTCAGAAGGCTAAACAAAGAAAATCTTCGTTTAAGAGCAAGACTGAATCATCAATTCTTGAGCCTTATTATCTGCTTCATGTTGATCTATTTGGTCCAGTGAATGTCATGTCTATTGCAAAGAAGAAATATGCGTTGGTCATAGTAGATGAGTTCACCAGATACACATGGGTGTATTTCTTGCACACAAAAAGTGAAACTGCATTTATCCTGATTGATCATGTCAAACATCTGGATAAATTGATCAAAGATTCTGTGAAAATTTTGAGGAGTGATAATGGCACTGAATTCAAGAATCTGATAATGGAAGAGTTCTGCAAAAATCATGGAATAAAGCAGGAATTTTCTGCTCCTGGAACTCCACAGCAAAATGGAGTTGTTGAAAGGAAGAATAGAACTCTCATTGAAGCTGCACGAACAATGCTTGAAGAAGCAAAGCTTCCAACCTATTTCTGGGCTGAAGCTGTGCAGACTGCTTGTTTTACTCAAAATGCAACACTCATTAACAAGCATGGAAAAACACCATATGAGATGGTAAAGGACAAGAAGCCAAATCTCAAATACTTTCATGTATTTGGATGTAAGTGCTTTGTTCTCAAGACTCATCCTGAACAGCTATCCAAGTTTGATCTAAAAGCTGATGAGGGAATCTTTGTTGGATATCCACTTTCTACAAAAGCCTTCAGAGTCTATAATTTGAGAACAAAAGTGGTCATGGAATCTATCAATGTCTCTTTTGATGACAAGAAGATCACTGGACTTGAAGATTGCATTGATCATGATCAGCTGAGATTTGAAAATGAAGATTCATATTCTGATACCTCAAGTCCTGACAGTCTAAGTCCTGATACTGTAAATTCTGATGGATTAAACTCTGATGTTATTGAAACTGTGGTGACTACGTCAAAGGAAGATGCACCAATACAGGGGGAGCATACTCAAAATATTATCACATCTCAAGAAGCATCAGAACATACATCTGGCTCTTCAAATTCTGATTCATCAAGTTCTGATAAGCCAAGTACTGACAGCACTGAAAATCTAAATACTGAAGGATCCAACTCAGAGAGCATAGTTTCAGGGGGAGCATCAGAAAATGAAACCGAAGACAGCATGAATCATGGGGGAGCATCCAGTTCTAGAGAAAATCTTCCATCTGCAAGGAAGTGGACAAAATCACATACACCTGATTTGATAATTGGAAATCCTGAGGCAGGTGTCAGAACTAGAACAGGTACTTCGAATGAATGTCTTTACAATTCTTTTCTCTCTCAGTCTGAGCCAAAGAAAGTGGAAGAAGCTCTTCAAGATGCTGATTGGGTGCAAGCAATGCAGGAAGAGTTGAATGAATTTGAAAGAAACAAAGTCTGGACCTTAGTGCCAAGACCTAAGAATAGATCGGTTGTTGGTACAAAGTGGGTATTCAGAAACAAAACTGACAGTGATGGCATAATTGTAAGGAACAAGGCAAGGCTGGTTGCAAAAGGATATTCTCAACAGGAGGGAATTGACTATGATGAAACATTTGCTCCAGTTGCTAGGTTAGAAGCCATAAGGATATTCATGGCTTATGCTGCTCACAAAAAGTTTACTGTCTTTCAAATGGATGTGAAAAGTGCTTTTCTCAATGGAGAATTGGAAGAGGAAGTATATGTTGAACAACCTCCAGGCTTTGTAGATTCCAAATATCCAGATTATGTCTACAGGCTTGATAAAGCACTTTATGGACTTAAGCAAGCTCCTAGAGCATGGTATGAGACTTTAGCTCAGTTTCTTCTGGAAAGTGGATTCAACAGAGGAACTATTGACAAAACACTGTTCTATCTCAACCATGGCAAGGACTTACTTTTGATCCAGATTTATGTTGATGATATTATTTTTGGGTCTCCAAATGACAAACTTTGCAAAAAGTTTGCCAAACTAATGCAGTCAAGATATCAGATGAGTATGATGGGAGAACTTAGTTATTTTCTGGGCCTTCAAGTCAAGCAGAGTGAAGAAGGAACTTTTATTTGTCAATCTAAGTACACCAGAAACTTGCTGAAGAAATTTGGAATGCAAGACTGTTCAAGTGCATCCACTCCCCAGGCCACTGCAACAAAACTGGATAAGGATACTGGTAATTCAGTAGATATTACTGATTACAGAGGTATGATTGGCTCACTTCTCTATCTAACTGCTAGTAGACCAGATATCATGTTTGCTACCTGTCTTTGTGCAAGATTTCAAGCAGATCCAAGAGAACCTCACTTAACAGCTGTAAAAAGAATCTTTAAGTATCTTAAAGGAACAGCTGATCTAGGATTATGGTATCCTAGAGAATCAGATTTTAAATTAATAGGTTACTCAGATGCAGATTTTGCAGGTTGCAAAATTGACAGGAAAAGCACAAGTGGTAGCTGCCAATTTCTTGGAGGCAGGTTGGTTTCTTGGTATAGCAAGAAACAAAAGTCAATTTCCACATCAACTGCAGAAGCAGAGTATATTGCTGCAGGAAGCTGCTGTGCACAGATTCTCTGGATGAAGAATCAGTTACTGGATTATGGGTTAACATATTTCAAAATCCCTATTTACTGTGATAATCAAAGTGCTATTGCTATGACAGGTAATCCAGTTCAACACTCTATGACAAAGCACATCAGCATCAGGTACCATTTCATCAGGGAACATGTGGATGAAGGTACAGTGGAATTGCATTTTGTTCCCACAGATCAACAAGTAGCAGATATCTTCACAAAACCACTGTGTGAAGCTACCTTTACAAAATTGGTAAATGAACTTGGAATGATTTCAGGTTCTTTCTCTAAATCTGCTTAAACTTGTTCTATGTTATCAGACTTTATGATCAGTATTTACAGAATTAATCTCTTTGTATAATCTGTGCATTAATTGATAAATGTTTTTAAGTACTGACTGTTGTCTGATACATATCTCTTAACTCTCATAAGTGATATATCTGTTTAAGTAATCATTCTATCCTATGAGGATAATTGTGCTAGATACTGACCTACTAGTCTTCAATAAACAAATGATCCCATGAAAGAAGTAATTATTTTTGTGGAAATCTTATGACACAAGCAAATTCTGATAACTGAGCTTAGTTAAGTTTACTTTGTATATCTTATTACTAAGTCACAAATTAGAATAATGCTACTCATCTGTTAAATTCTGATACTAGTAAAACTGCTGAATGTACTAAGTGCTGATAAACCTCACTTATCAAAAGAAAAAAAAAATCAGGTACTCCTTTGAGATCTAGAGTAAAAATGTGAAAGGGACGACCCAAGTGCATTGCTGGTATTAAGTAAATATGCATTAGAAAAGCAAAATATTTTCTTGGTGACTTTTCACACTCTATGATTACTGGAGAAATACTCTGATAATAGCATAAATTCTGATAAGCAGTCGTGACTCACTTACACTGAGAAGCCACTGTAAAATAGAATTTCAAAAGATGCATAAAATTAGCACAAAAACAGTTGAGGTGGACTCATGCATGAACTCATTTATCAGTAGGTTTCAGGATAATGACAGCTCTTTAGCAAAATTTTAATTATGACTTATTTCTAAGATGTACTGAAGTAGATCAGACTTTACTCTTTATTATTTATTTAGCTTAATGCACACACACATCACTCCATATGAATGATGAAATTTCTGTGGTGGTCTATGTTATTTTAGATAAACAGTCATTGTGTCATTTTTGCACAAATTCTGAGGACAAGTTCTAGTTACACGTTCTGATGATTAAGTTCTGACGTTCATAACTAAGAACTTGTATGAGTATTTACTAAGATAGATATTCCTTGTTCGAGTTAAGACATTATGTTCTGATGACTGTTAAGTTCTGGTATAGGTCTAAGTTCTGATTTTTCAGTCTAACCCTTTACTTGACTTATCTGTGAGTAAAATTTGGTAACAGTCTCAGATTAATTTCGAAATGTTGAAGTGGAAGATTAATAGTCTATGGTTAAAACATAATGGCACTCGTCCTTGAACAGTTCACTCTTGTTACATGTGCACATTCCTTTTCCAATGACTGTTATTCTTTTTCAAAGTCTAGGGAGACGAGGTAGAATTAATTCTACCTGTCAGCATTATATATCTTTGCGTCTCTTGGCATTCTCTTGCCTATATATGCAGCCACTTCACATTAGTCTTCTCATCACACTTGTATCACAAATTCAGTCTTGTTTTTCATTTACTATCACGAATGGCTGAATTTGGCTGGTTCTACAATTACGGTGATGAGACTGTGCATGTCTTTTTGAATGGAATTCCAACTCCCTACCCTATCACCAACATCCCTCACAATCTCTGGATTCAATTTCCAGAGGTTATCAAACGTGATCTGGTGGCCGTTCGAAGAGACCTTCACCTTCGTCGTATCCGTCAGCAAGAGCGAATCATTCGACTCGCTATCTTGTTTGTCGAAGATAGGAAGAGGAAGATGACTTAATCTCGTCTTCTTCCTGTTCTTCTTCATCCTCAGCTTTGTCAGGCTTCTTAGCTAGGACTAAAGCTGTTGACGTTAGGATTAGAAGCTTAGGGAAAATCTTGTATTGATGTAATTTCTATTTCATATATGTATTGACTTGATATATTAATGAAAACTGTTTTTACTTCAAGATTTTGTCTCTGAGTTATTTTATCTTGTGTTGTTAAATCCTGCTTGATATTCTGATGACCCTTTAAATTTTGTCTTTATTTAAGTTCTGATTCTTTGTCAGCACTTATTCATCGAAATTATCTCGGTCATTTTTAACATGATTCATTTTCAGAATATTAATGTTGCAGTGAAAAAAATTCAATCAGTGCTAACGGTTTTAATTTTGAATTAAAACTGTGTCTCTTGATAACTGAAATGGTTTTTCCTTGAAACAAGGCAACTGGGTAAGTAATCATTCCTGTTTTCTCGAGCCCAGTAACTATCCGTTATTACTGCATGTCTGACAGGTGTCCAACGGTAACATTTTTTTCAGAGTATAAGAACAACAGAGAGAAGATTTCTTTAATCTTTTATTTTCTTTATCCTTTATCTCTCTTCTTACTTTTACTCTCTTTCTCATTCTTTCTCACGTTGGTTTTTCATACAGACATTATCTCAAACACCTAACAGGCATACTTGAATTTCAATATTTTTTCACATGGCACCAAAGGATTTAATCATTGATGGAGCAAAGTTTGTTCCAAACAACTATGCTGCAATTCTTGATCATGCTGAAGCTCCATCTGAATTGCATTTTGTGCAAGATCTTCTTGCACATAGTGAGGTTGGGTACGCCTTAACTCAGCCTGAATTATTTTCAAGTCAACAAGTTCTGCGGTTCTGGAGGACTGGAGTTTTTGATGATGGTGGTAAACGAGGAACTCCCAGTATTATCTTCCAAGTGGGTGATTCATCCTATGTAGTCACTCCTGGTACAGTACGAAGAGCATTACATCTTCCAGAAGATTGTACCTTCTCTATACCAGAGGAATCAGAACTTCGGGGGTTAATGACTGATTTGGGATATGAAAAGAGTCTGACGAAACTTGGACAGTTGAAACGGGCTAATATCAGAAGAGAATGGAGTTTCTTCTTCGATTGCATCACCAAGGCCTTTGGCAACAAGTGTTCAAATTTTGATGCCATCCCAATTCTGAGTCAGCACATCGGGTATGCTATTATCCATCAAACTCATTTTGATTTTGCAACTGGAATAATTGGTTTTATTGGGGATAGGATGACAGAGGATCGAGATGTTGTTTATTTTGCTAGATTCTGTTAACTTATTTATACGTATTGTACTGCTGAACCCCAGTTAGTCAGCACTCAAACCCCACCTTTTAAGGTTGCAAAAAGGTACTTTAACGACCTGATAAATGCTGACACAAAGAAATCAATGGTGAGACAATTACAGATTCCTCAGTCTGTGAAACAGATTCTGGTAAATGCTGATCCTGCTACTTACAAATCTGTTTACTCAAATGTTCAACCAACTCACCATAACCAAAATCCATCAACCTCAGTACCTACCTCTCATTCTACTCAACCTACCCTCAGAACTTATCTCAAATCCTATCTCTCCACTTCACAGACTGCTCAACCTTCTTCTTCAGCACCTACTGTGAAGCCTACATCCTCTAAACCAAAGAGAACAAAGACTGTTCCTCTAACATCTCAGAAGAGGAGGAGGATCACCTTGAGAGATGACTCAGATTCTGAGGAACCGATTCCTTCTTCAGAACCTGTGGTAAATGAAGCTAAGAAGGCAACTTCTCAGAAGGATTCTGCAATTGGGGGTTCTAGGCTTCTCAAGAGGCTTAGACGTATGACGGTTCCTGAAACTCCCAAGGAATCCAAATCAACAAGGAAGTACAAGAAACAGAGGGCACAAAGGCCAGTTTCAGATGATGAGGAGGAAGCAGCTAAGGAAGGGGATCAGGAATCTCTGATCTCACAAGACAAGGAATTTGCTCCAGTCACTTCTTCTCCATCAACTCCATCTCAGGAACCTGTATCTGACAAGGCTAATTCACCTTCTATGTCTCTTGTTAATCCAGGCACAAGTGCTGAAATTGATATTCAGAACCTGGTTGTGCCTGAAATACTTTTCTTAGAAGCTCCAACAGCAAATAATCCTTCCACAACACCTGTTACTGATGCTGTTCAAACTCCTGAGTTATCACTAACACCTTCTCTGCATCAAGATGCTGATGATCAGATTTTAGGTGAGCATCAGGATATGGCTGTTGATCAGAACTTAGTATCAGATCAGCAATTAGAGGATGTTGAAGCCTCCATTGCTACTCACACAGTTATCTTATCAGAAGATACTGATTCTCTAAGTTCTGATGCTGCAAATGTTGGAGATACTGGTGAGGCTGCTACAACTGTAGATGCTGATGAAGCAGGTCCTTCAGGACATACTCCTCCACTGACTCTTCCTAAGTCTGAACTGTTAAAAGAGTTTGTTATCAGGGATGCACCAGTACCTTGGAGTGAAACTCCTGCAGGTCAGGAGTGGACTAAGGAATGGAACTCAGTTTCATGTGTTCCAAATGCTTTACATCTTGCTGAGCTCTTGACTAAAGCTGATGAAATGTTACATTCTGATGATTTTAAAACCCAGCTTAGAGTCACTGCATTGAGTACTAAACATCTACAAGGTCTTCGTTCCAATACTCATGCAGAGCTACACAAGATTCAGGAGAACTTTATCAAACAGGAACAAGTTTGGAAAATTGATAAGAAAAAGTTCTTCCAACCTACCATTGACAGGGTTGCTTATATTGAGAAAACTCAAGAGAAGCAACAAGCTCAGATTGATCAAATTCTGACAAATCAAGCTTCTCAGCAATCGCAACTTACTGAAATCCAGACCTCAGTGGAATTACTTATCTCTCTTTTATTACCTGCTGATGCCAAAAAGGGGGAGAAGGTAATTAAGTCCAAATGCAAAACCAACAAGTCACTGCAAGGAAATGATGATGGAAAAGATGACCAAGGAAACTCTGGAATGGGTAGTGGTCATAGTCAAGGTAGAAGGTTTACATCAAGACAAGCTAGTCACAGAACAAGTTCTGATATTGGGAAAAGAATAAGTTCTGCTGCTGGTAAAAGGATAAGTTCTGATGAACTTCTAGATCTTGATGAGGAAATGTCAAGACAGTTATTTCTTCAAGAAAATCCAGGGATGGACTTGGAAAGTTTAAAGGAAGAAGAAGCCAGACTTAAATCAGAGAAAGTCACATCTAAATCTGAAGCTTCTGGTAAAAAGTTACTTCCAAAACCTAAAGGCATTGTGATCAAAGAAAGGATACATACTGAAGAAACTTTGGCTAGATCACAACCACAGATAGATCCAAGATCCAAGGGTAAAGAAAAGGTTGGTGAACCTATCAAACCTTATGTACCTCCTGAGGAAGAAGAAATTACTGATAGAAAAGATGATCTTGCTCTGACTTCAAGAAAAATTCTTAAAACAACCTCTGACATGGCTCAAGTTGTTCAGAGTCAAGAAATTGTAAGTTCTGATATTCAGAAGAAGCAAGTAACCTCTGACAGTGCTCAAGTTAACTTGATATCAGAAAATAAATCTAAAACACTCCTACCAGGATTCACTAAAGCAAAACAGACTCAATCTTTGAAGACTACTCCAAGTGGTTTTGAAGCAAGAGTAGTTACTGGAAAGGAAGCTAGAGATAAAACTGGATTGGGAAGTGCTGATGAAAGAAGAGTACACAACACTACCGATGATTCAACTTCCTTGAGTGAACCAGGTATTGGAGCAACTCCTGAAAGATTGAATCAACTAGAATCTATACAGATGGTTTACCATACCTACTTGAAAGAATACATCATGTTGTATTTCATGACAGATGGTAGGGTTTATCATATAAGACAAAATGCCATTCCTTTGAAGTATTTTGAAGAATTGGAGCATGTACTTTTCTTACTTCAAGTGGATGACAGAATAACAGAGACTGCTGCAAACTACTTAAAAGAACAGATTCAGAGACAGAAAAGGCTTTATTCTGTTAAGTTTGACAGCATATATGTTCCAAAGTACAGAAATCACAATGGTGATATTGTTGATATGAAGCCTAATACTGCACAGATCAAAACATATCTTGGTATTAAGGGGCTTGAATTCAATCTAGAGTCTAACAAAGCTTATGTCATAAGACTAGATCGGGAGTTGAGAAAAGCAAAGATTAATGATCTCAGAGCTGCAATATTTCAAACTGGTGAAGATACTGCAGAGCTTAAAGATGTCAAACGGAGAATGATTGATGAACTCAGATATGCTGAGAAATGTTTGTTGAAGGATTTATCTCAGAACAACTCCTGATATCAGAGAGATCAGAAAATGATGAAGCCAAGTCGAAGATCTACAACTGCTTAAATTCTGATATTTATACAGATTAAAGTTGTTATCAGAAGTTGAATTGGTAAAAGCTTTAAGGACTGTAAGTTGTAGTTATCTTGTCTATTTCTCATGCATTTGTACTTAATGTTTTTGACATCATCAAATATCTGTTAAACTTGTATATTTTGCTAATTTACAAGTTGGGGGAGATTGTTAGATATATTTGATAATGTCATGGCTAATATGTTTTATGTTTAGATTTCAGATCTTATTTGAACAGAACAAATCAGTACTTAACTGATCAGTACTTATACTGGAAGTCAGAACTTAAGGGATATCAGTACTTATGTCATCAGGAGATAGATATCAGAACTTAAGTGCTGAAGGACGATCAGATAAGGACAGTAGCTGATTAAAGTTAAGAAGATCAAGATAAATATAAGAAGAGATATGCATGAAGAAGGAATTCCGTGAAGAATGGAATACTTGGAATAAAAGATATCTGATTGATATATTTTAGGAAGCAGAATTATATTCCATATCAATTAGCGATTATCTTGTAACTGTGTAGTATATAAACACAGACATAGGGTTTACACTAGAAGTGTTATCATTATCGAGAATATTTTTTACTATAACCCTAGCAGCTCTCGTGATATTTTGTTCATCACTGAGAGATAACAGTTTCAGATTGTAACAGAGTTTATTGTTTCAATAAAGTTTGTTTTCTGTTACATAAGTTCTTGAAGTTTGATTTGATTGTAATAAACACTGTATTCACCCCCTCTACAGTAAAAGTGTGACCTAACACATCATGAACTCCGACCAAAAATCGAATTTGCAGAATCGTACATGAAATTGAACGTTTAATAGTGCAAATCAAAGCTAAGAACATATATAATCATAACCCTAACCTTTCAGGAACCAAAGATTCACAGAAATCATCGAGTTGTATTTTGAAAATCTGACATAAACCCTATAAATCGAATTCATCGATTTAAGTATCGTTTGTTCAATTAATTAGTACCAATCGGTTGGTTGCAACACAGAGAATCTATATCAGTCATCAAAATCATTCAACAACCCCTAGAACTAAAATCCCCAAATCACAGCTATGAACCCTAGAATCGAAATAAAAAATATACTGATTTAAACATGAAATTGATGATACAAACCGAAAGAACACTTCAAGAGCTTCGTTTTGAGTACTTACATGACTGTAAACGATGCCGGAAACTGATCGGAATCACTACTCGATTTCTTGACCCGAATTACAAACCCTAACCCGACTGCAGAGAATTTTGGGTATTTTTCTGATTTTTAATTAATAATTATGATTAATTAAATAAAAATTAGGCTATTTATAGTAGTAAAATTAATACTCCTAATTAAAATTAAGGCCCTAATTCTACACTTTTTAAAATTAATAGGCCCCTAATTTTATAATTTTTGAGTATTAAGATTTAATTTATAAATATTTTATATATGCAATATATATGCCAAAATTTCCCGAAAATTATGAATATTGCAAAAATGCAAAAAAATAATATAAATGAAAGTCCTATAATTTTATAAAAATAAAAATGGGATTTTTGTGGGGTTTTTGACACCCAATGGGGCCCGGAAAAGTCATTTTTCGTAAAACAAAAAAATTTATAAAATATCTAGATGTTTAGAATAATGCGATGGTAAAAGCCGTTTGATGAAAAATAAGGCCCATTATTTTATTTTATTTGAAATACTGGCTTTAAAATCATAGTTTGGGTCGTAAAACGTTTGAAATGAAAGCGATGAATGCACAATAAAATATCTGAAAAATATCTTGAAAATACAGAAATGACACAAAATACACATAACACGTAACAATTAGGGTTTAACAGATAATCACACATAAATGAAACATTAACACACCTTATTTATTATAATTATGATATAATATAAACGTAAATTTCTCAATCGTTACATGTAGCACATTTCTGCATACACATTGTTTAGAATCTGTAGTAGTACTTAAGTCATGTTGACTTTAACTAGATGTGCAGATGAGGTTGAATAATTGTACATAGATGATGTCTTGTAAACAACAATGAAATGGAGTCAAGTGCCTGATTGCTACCCGACGGATAAACAAGAATGAATTCAACAGATGATCAACAACCCGACGGATGATCAATAACTCGACGGATGATCATAAACCCGACGGATAAAGAATTCAAATATCTATTGACAGTGACAACACAGTCACATGCGTCGAGTGTATGCAAATGGAATGTGGTAGCCTATTTAACTGGGTTTTCGAGAACAAAGAAGCATTGCCATTTCCATGCTATTATGAAGATATTCAAAGATGCTGGAATAGAGTAATGAAGTAGCATTGTATTAGACTTGATAGTTTTTGTTTTATTATCCTGTCTTATTACTTTGTAATCTTGGTGATATATTTAAACCAAGAAGCAGCAATAGAATAGCAACTAACTAAGAAACTAAGCAACCAAGAGAGAAACATTTGTAAGCTGTATTCTTAGCATTTCTCTCGTTCTTAGTTGTTATCATTTTGTAAGCAGTTGTGAGCTTTTTGCACACAGAGTTCTCTCGATATATATTATATATCTCTGGTGGAATCATTCAAATCCACCAGAAAGTTTTTAAAGACTTGTTTTTAATTACTTGTGTTTTGATTCATTTGAAGTAAGTGAGTCTCTCACTGACATTTTTAGTAGGTTTCAAAAACTGCTAAATGCTATAAAGTTGCATGGAAGGGTCTATCAGAAAAAAGACTCCAATATGAAATTCCTTAGATCTCTTCCAAAGGAATGGAAACCAATGACAGTCTCATTAAGAAACTCATAAAATTATAAGGAGTTTACTTTGGAGAGACTGTATGGCATCCTGAAAACTTATGAGCTTGAAATAGAGCAAGATGAGAGGATGGAGAGAGGAAAGAAGAAAGGAGGGTCCATTGCACTAGTTGCCGAGTTAGAGAAAGAGAAGGAGATGAAGATGGAAGCTGTTGAGTCAACTTCAAGGGTCTGTGAAAGCAAGGGCAAGGGGCTTGCAGTAGAAAGTGAAGATTCTTTGAGCCAAGATGACATGGAAGAGATTGATGAACACTTAGCATTTCTTTCCAGAAGATTTGCCAAGCTCAAGTTCAAAAAGAACTTTGGAGCAGCCAAGCCAAATAGAAACATGGTGGATAAATAAAAATTCAAATGTTTCAAATGTGACTTGGCAGGGCACTTTGCCAGTGAGTGTAAAAAGTCAGATTCCAGCAAGAAAAAGTTTGAGCCTGTGGATTATAAGCACAAATACTTTGAGCTGCTCAAACAAAAGGAAAGGGCTTTTATTACACAAGAAAACAACTGGACATCAGATGGTCTGGATGAAGATGAAGATGTCAGCTATGTCAATCTAGCCCTAATGGCCAAGTCTGATGAAACATAAACAAGTTCTTCAAGTAATCAGGTAATTACTACAAACCTTACACATTTATCTAAAGCTGAGTGTAATGATGCTATAAATGACATGTCTACAGAGTTATATCATTTGCGTGTTACACTTAAGTCTCTTACTAAAGAAAATGCTAAAATCAAAGAAAACAATCTGTTTTTAAGTGAGAGAAATAATGTGCTAGAGTCTCAGTTCATTGATTTTGAAAAATTGAGAATTTAGTGTAAGATTGCCAAGGAGGAATTAACTGAGTCCTTAAAGAAAGAAGAAATTTTGAAGAAGCAGCTCGAGCGTGAACAAGAGGTGATTAAGGAATGGAAAACATCTAGAGATGTCCATGCTCAAATCACCAAAGTTCAAGGAATCGAGTCCTTCTGTGATGCAGCCTGGAAAAAGAACAAGGAGAAACTAGAACCAAATTTGGTGGATGGAGTGCTAACAGATGTAGACTCGACGGATGATGAGGATCATCCGTCGGATAACAAAAAGGGTTATCCGTCAAATGATGAAAATCCTCATCCGTCGGCTGTAAGCAAGCCAATCAGTAAAGCCAAACTTGTTAAGCTGAATGAAAAGTATGGATTTGTTTCCAAGAACTTTGTTTCAGGAGAATCGAGTCAAGTTAAGAAAGTGAAAAGGCTAATGTTGGTCACATGACTGTCAAACAGTTAAGTGACAAACTTGAAAAGATTGAGGTAAAAATAGAGGTTAAAAAGAAAAATAATAGAAATGGTAAAGTAGGGATTAACAAACACAATAACTACACACCTGATAAATATGCTCCTAGAAAAATTTGTGTCAAGGGTGGTAGTGTAAATCATTTGTCTGTTAATTGCAAATCTGCCATGCCTACTTCCATGTCTGTGCCACCTCACTTTACTAACATGAATGCCATGCCTTCCATGCCTATGAATGCTATGTCTATACAGAATTTGAATGCACAGTTTGCTAATATGCCATTTGCACCTAATCCTTATTATGTTACATTTAGTATGCCACAAATGCCATTTAGCATGCCTTTCTGGAATAACATGTTCACTAATAGCATGTCATTCCTTGTTGATTATAATATGCATGATAAGTCTGTTGCAATGAATGGTTTCAAAGGCCCAACTCAAATGACCAAGGATAAATCTGATATCCCCAAGTCAAATGAGATAAATCCTAAGAAACAGAAAAAGAAAGCTAACAAGGCAGGACCAAAGGAAACTTGGGTACCAAAATCAACTTGATTTGATTTTGATATGTGCAGGGAAACATAAAGAATCTTTGGTACTTGGATAGTGGTTGTTCAAGACACATGACTGGTGATTCTACCCTGCTCACAGAGTTCAAGGAGAGAGCTGGCCCAAGTATTACTTTTGGAGATGACAGTAAGGGTTATACTGTGGGATATGGCTTGATTTCAAAGGTCAATGTCATTACTGAGAAAGTTACCTAAGTGGATGGTCTCAAACACAACTTGTTGAGTATCAGCCAGCTTTGTGATAAAAGCAACTCAGTAACCTTCAACTCAGAAGCCTGTGTTGTGACTAACAAAAGAAGCAACAAAGTGGTTCTCACTGGTGTGAGAAAAGGAAATGTGTACCTAGCTGATTTCAACTCATCTAATGCAGAATCTGTTACTTGTCTTCTCAGTAAAGCAAGTCAGGATGAAAGTTGGCGATGGCACAAGAAGCTATCCCATTTAAACTTCAAGACCATAAATGAGCTAGTAAAGAAAGAACTGGTTAGAGGTATTCCTCTAGTGGAGTTTTCTAAGGATGGACTGTGTGATGCCTGTCAAAAAGGGAAGCAGATTAAAGTATCATTCAGGAAGAAACTTGATTCAACAATTGAAGAACCTTTGCAACTGCTACACATGGATTTGTTTGGACCAGTCAATGTGTTGTCCATCTCAAGGAAAAGATTTTGCCTAGTTATTGTAGATGATTTCTCAAAGTTCTCTTGGAAATATTTCCTAAAGTCTAAAGATGAGGCTAGTGAAATCATCATCAATCACATAAGGCAAGTCAATAATCATCCTGATTTCAAGGTTAAAAGAATCAGGAGTGACAATGGAACTGAGTTAAAAAATTCAGTCATAAGAGCATTCTGTGAGGAAAATGGGATTTTGCATGAGTTTTCAGTAGCAAGAACTCCACAACAGAATGGAGTAGAGGAAAGGAAGAACAGATCACTTATTGAAGCTGCAAGGACAATGCTTGAAGAATCAAAACTGCCAACATATTTCTGGGCTGAAGCTGTAAATACTGTATGCTACACTCAGAATATTTCCCTAGTTAATCAAGCAAGATGCATGACTCCCTATTAATTGTTCAAGAACAAGAAGCCTCTTTCGTTGCAAATGCTATATTCTGAGAAATCAAACTGATCAAAATGGGAAGTTTGATGCTAAAGCAGATGAATGAATTTTTGTTGGATATGTTGTTGGTAAATCATATAGAGTCTACAATCTAAGAACCAACATTGTTGTGGAATCAATACATATTGTGTTTGATGATAAAAAGATTGAAGGACTTCAAGATGGAGATTACCATGAGAGCCTCAAATTTCACAATATGGAGATGGTTAGTGATGACAGTGATGATGAAAGTGATCAAGAAACAGTATCAAAGGATAATGCAGAAAAATCTACTTCAAATGAAGCACAAAACTCAACATCTGTCGAGTTGCATAATGCTTCATCCGTCGGGCGGCAATCTGCGTTATCCGTCGGGAGACAACCAGCTTCATCCGTCGGTACTCAAAATTCACCATCCGTCGGGTTATCAAAAGGAGCAGGAAGTCAGGATAGATCACCTACAGAAAGTTCCCCTTTCTCAAATCAAAGATCCACAAACTCAGGGGGAGTTTCTATCAATCAAAACTCAATCACACATCAAGACAATAATGAGGCCTCTTCATCTAGAGCTAATCTACCTCAACAAAGAAAATGGACAAAAGATCACCCCTTTGAGCTAATAATTGGTGATGTTTCTTCTAGAGTTCAAACCAGGAGAGCAACTCAAGAAGAATGTCTATACAACAACTTTCTTTCCAGGGAAGAACCAAAGAAGGTAGAAGAAGCTTTGTTGGATCCTGATTGGATTTTAGCTATGCAGGAGGAGCTAAACCAATTTGAAACAAATAATGTATGGAAGCTGGTGCCTAAGCCTAAAGGAAAGAATTCAATTGACACCAAATGGGTATTCAGAAACAAGATGGATGAAAATGGCATAGTAGTCAGGAACAAAGCTAGAGTGGTTGCTAAGGGCTATTATCAACAAGAAGTAATAGATTTTGATGAAACATTTGCTCCTGTTGCAAGACTTAAAGCCATCAGAATCTTCTTAGCCTATGCAGCCCATGCTAATTTCAAGGTCTATCAAATGGATGTCAAAAGTGCCTTTCAGAATGGAGATTTGGAGGAGGAAGTCTATGTCAGTCAACCTCCTGGTTTTGTAGATCCAAATTTTCCAGAACATGTCTATTATCTTTTGAAAGCACTTTATGGATTGAAGCAAGCACCTAGAGCCTAGTATGACACTTTATCAAAGTTCCTTTTGGAAAATCATTTCACAAGAGGTACTGTAGATAAAACTTTATTCTTTAGAAATGTTAATGGCTCTAGTATACTTGTTCAAATTTATGTAGATGATAATATTTTTGGCTATACAGATGAGAAACTTTGCAAAAAGTTTTTCAAATTGATGCAAAGTAAGTATGAAATGAGTATGATGGGAGAACTAACTTACTTTCTTGGTTTGCAAGTTAAGCAAGTTACTGATGGAATATTCATTAGTCAAACTAAATATATTTTGATCTTTTAAAGAAGTTTGATTTAATGGATTGCACATCTTCAACTGGTGATTTGGATTATGAGACTGGTGGCTCATCTGATTTCTTTGGTGATGAAAGTGGGGATAGTGAAGATGAAGCAATGGACATAGGGGGAGAAGTAGGTTCCAGTTCAAGATCAGGTATGTCATCATGGGCATTTTCAAAGCACTGTGATGAGCACTACTTCAAGACAACCCTGATCCAACTAATCAATCAGACAAATACTGCTCTTTAAACCACTTCAAATGCCAGCACCAAGAAGCTCCTTGAGGCACATCTAGGCTCTCTGCAACTTCAACAAATTCAAGGCTGCCAACATGCTAAGGATGTAAACACCATCAAGGGTGATATTGAGGAGATGAAGAAAGCCATTTCAGACAAAATGAACTCTAAGCTTCCAGAAGCTACAATGCTTGACATCAAGAGGCAATTAAGGAAAAATTCTGATCTTGTAACAAAGATAGATGCATTGGATACAAGAATGTCAGCCATAGAAGCATCTTTAACAGCCATTCATCTTCATCAAGCCCAACAGACAGATTTACTTCAGAAACTGGTGGCTGCTCAAGCCCCCTCCTCTGCTCAACTTGATGATAACAAAAAGGGGGAGAAAGGACCAAGTGAGGGGGAGAAGCTTCAAATTCAAATTAGTAAAGTGATTGTGCCCTCAATTACTATCTCAAAGCCACCAGTTACAAATAGTATAGATCTGATAAATGCAGCAGCAACCAACTTTAGAGCAGCTGAAAAGAAGAAGTTGAGTCCACTCAACTGGGAGAAGATTGATGAAGATATACAAAGGAAGTTTGAACTAGTCAAGGAGCCAGTAAAGTCAGCCATTCATCACTCTCAAGTCAAGCAAATTTCTATGAATGAGATGCGCATGGACTATCTGGAAAGGGGACAGTCATCCTGCATCAAATCTCCAAAGGCTGAAATAATTCTGAAACCAAGGGTAAATTATCCAAAATTATCATTGAAGAACCCTTTGGATACTGTGTATGAGACATCTAAGCCTGATGAAAAGAAGCTTCTGTCAAGGTCAATTGCTTTCTACAAAGATCCAGCCGATTCAGCTTCCAAAAAGAGAATTGCTAAAATTTTTAGGAATGGGAAAGAAATTTATGTGGTGGCTAGACATCCTCAATTTGCTCAAGCAAAGAAAGAAGAAAAGGCTAGATTGAAGCAGAAAAAGAAGCAAGCTGCTCTAGATGCTAAAAAGGCTAAATAAAAGAAAGAGCAAATTGCTATCTTGGCCAAGCTATATGCTGTAAATTCATCACAATAAATTCCTGCTCAGCCATCTGAAATCATTGAATCTCAAGATCCAAATAAGCAAGCTGAACAATAGAAGAAGTCTCCAAGAATCAAGGAATTGGCTAAAAGAACCAAAAGGAAACTGGACATTGTTGATAAGGAATTGGAGAATCAGTTTCTAAAGGAATCCACTTCGACTACAACTCAAGCATCAAAACCCTCTGTGGTATTTGAAGATATCAAGATAGTGGATCCTTACAGGAACATTCATGGTGAACCTATTGTGCCTAAGGATGAGCCAATAGAATGGGAGAACATGCCAATTCCTGACTTCAATCTGCCAATCCTTAACAAGCCAAAGAGAACAAAGTCAAGAGCAGTCAAGAAAGTGAAGTTGTCACCTCTCAAATCAAAATCTCTAGTCAAAGCTCAATCTAAAGTCAACAAAGGAGATTATATGTACTTGTGTGACATTAAGGAGTTTTCTGATCTAAACCTCTATCTAGATGAACTAAATGAAGTGAGAGGAATTGATGCATACAGAAACCTACCTGAAAGGTTAGTGTTCAAGTACAAGGGAGGAAAGGAGATTCAGTGGCCACTTCACAGGATCCTTCTAGAAAGCCAAGCTGTACTGATTAAGGTTTATTCATCCTTCAAGAAGAACTTTGGGTTCAATGTTACTGCAAGAAGAATGGTACTGAAGAAGATTGAAGAACTAAGGAGTGTTAGAGCTAAAGATGCACTCCCAAAGACTCTAATTATCCCTTACATAGGGAGAAGAGTGCATCTAAGGCCCTACTGGCTGATGGAGTTCATGGATGACAAAGGTGTGAGAAGATTTTTCAGATTAGAATACCAATTGAGCATCTCTAGCACTGAGACTCTCTTGGAAATACAAGAAAAGCTAAATCTCTCAGAATCTGATGAACTGGAATTCCACAGGCAGCTCCAAAATCAGATTGAGGAAAACAACAGAAAGCTTGGAAAGAGATCCTGACCTTCAAGAAACTAGACAAATCTGCTCAGGCTAAAGGAGCATCTTGAAAATGACTGTGAGCAAAACTTTGTATATTTTGTTAATTGAAGCACTTTTCAGTATTATCTACTTCCTTTTAAAGTTATATTTCTAGGGTATTTTGTTATCATCAAGTATCTCTTAATTTATGGCTACAATTCCAGTAGACATAAATTGGGGAAGATTGTTGTGTATATGTTGTGTACTTGATGATTTCATGAACAAAACACCTTGGTAGATTTTACTTAGTGAAAATGTAGCACTCGACGGATAAGGATTATAGTCCCGACGGATAACTCATTTTAGTCCCGACGGATGATGACTTATTATCCATCGAGTGAGTAGCTTATGTAACAATAAGTCTGTAGCACATTTCTCCATACACATTATTTAGAATCTGTAGTAGTACTTAAGTCATGTTGACTTTAACTAGATATGCAGAATAGGTTGATTAATTGTACATAGATGATGTCTTGTAATTCTGCATAAATGAAATGGAGTCAAGTGCCTGATTGCTACCAGACGGATAAACAACAATGAATTCGACAGATGATCAACAACCCAACGGATGATCAATAACTCGACGGATGATCATAAACCCGACGGATAAAGAATTCAAATATCTGTTGACAGTGACAACACAGTCACATGCGTCGAGTGTATGCAAATGGAATGTGGTAACCTATTCAACTGGGTTTTCGAGAACAAAGAAGTATTGCCATTTCCATGCTATTATGAAGATATTCAAAGATGCTGGAATAGGGTAATGAAGTAGCATTGTATTAGACTTGATAGTTTTTGTTTTATTATCATGTCTTATTACTTTATAATCTTGGTGATATATATAAACCAAGAAGCAGCAATAGAATAACAACTAACTAAGAAACTAAGCAACCAAGAGAGAAACATTTGTAAGATGTATTCTTGGCATTTCTCTCATTCTTAGTTGTTATCATTTTGTAAGCAGCTGTGAGCTTTTTGCACACAGAGTTCTTTCGATATATATTATATATCTCTGGTGAAATCATTCAAATCCACCAGAAAGTTTTTAAAGACTTGTTTTTAATTACTTGTGTTTTGATTCATTTGAAGTAACTATTCCGCATTCTGCTAATCAATTCACACTTATATATATATATTTGAGTTAGAACATTTTTATTCAAGAAAAAGTTTCAATAATTCCATTCAACCCCCCTTCTGCAATTCTTGTTATATTGTTAAGGGACTAACAAACTCAAATAAGAATGTAACAAGTAAATAGTGGATCTATCGTCAAACAGATCTCACAAAGTAACATCTATCAAAGGATTCAGAAACAAGGTTCATCTACAGACTTGAGGGATTAATTCACTGGAAGAAGTTCAATAAATTGATCAAGCCTCAGTGATATAAATCAAGATTGTGGATTTAATCAAGTGACAGAGATGTTGTCAGGGAATCAGATAATTACAGGGATTTAATCTGAAGAAAATCAAGTTATCAAAGTCAAGACATAAAGAATCGTCACGGAAGTTAGTCACTCATGAACCAGACAGTACATCGAGTGTTAACATTGAAGTGGTGGAATTGATTCATAATTTTCAAAAGATTTTCAGAAGAATGGTTGTTGTTCAAGAGTAGTATTAATTCTCTATTAATTAATTAAGTCATATAATTTAATTAAGAAAATAAATTATATTTGCAAAGATTAATTTATTGATTAATTAAATTAATTGATTAATTAATTCTGATTTAATATTATGAATTTTCAGAATTGATTTTGAATTTATATTCAATATTAATTCAGCATGACAATCAATTGAATAGTATGACAATCAATTGTCATACCGAAAGTCATACTAGTTCAAATGGATTGTCATACCGAAAATTCTACCAGCTATGTGATTGTCTTGCTAGTTCAAATGGATTGTTATACCGAAAGTTCTACCAGCTATGGGATTGTCTAGCTAGTTCAAATAATTGTCTTGCCGATTGTCTTACTAGTTCAATTGATTGTCATGCCGATTGTCTTGCTAGCTCAACAGATTGTCTCATCGATTGTCTTGCCAATTCATTTGATCTCTGTTGATTGAATTATTAAAAGACACAGCAGCGGACATTATTAGATTGGAATACACTTCAATCAACTCAAGAACACAGAAAGAAAAGCAGCCGCAGAAGCATTTCATCTCTCACTGCTGCAAATTCAAGACCATTAATTTCTAGCAATTAAAGTTAAATCTAAACCACTAAAAATCATTCTCTTGTTCTTGTGTAACTATCTAATGGATTAAAATCCCTAGAATTTAATCTCAAATTGCTTCTAGCATTTGATCCCTTTTTATTGCAAAAATAGAAAAAGTTCATGTCGAATTTATTCTAAATTTGTGATAATCTATTTGAGATTAATCCCTTGTAAATGATACCGTTGTTGTAACACCTTTCAAGTTTAATAATATTTTTATTTAACTTGAATTTTGTGTCACTTTTTTATTCCGCATTAAATTCTATTAAACGGTAGAGTTTGTATTCAACCCCGCCCTTCTACAAACATATTGGGACCTAACAATAACATTCTAAACAGCCCCTCAACTTGATCATACACCAAAACAAGTTCCTCACAATCATCCATTTACATAATAACTCATAACTTCCATTTAAAGTTCATAACTACTCTAAAATCATACAAACATCCAAGAACTCTTAAAGAACAAGTTTAAAACTCATGGTATGGCTTAAACACAAAGAGGGGAAGAGGTTATACCTTCCTTGGAGAGTGGGTAATGCTTAACAAACCTTAGATGATCCTTAACTAGCCTTATAATGATTAAAACCTCAAAACAAAATCAAGAACACAAAGTTAATTCTTGAAACACTATTCCCTGAAATGTAAAACATTAAAAACGGGTATGGAAATCAAGAAGGTGAGGATAGTGGTTACCCTAATTGTGTAGAGATTCTCGAGGGCTTCAATTTGATAGGTAGAACGCACAAAACGGCCAAGGGAAACTCAAGATACAAGCTTTTCTTTCTCCTCCATTTTTACTCTCTTTTCCTCTCGGGTTTTTCATGAAAAAAAGGATGTAGTCTTTGGCTTGCTTGGTTGATTTTGAATAATGTGTCCAAATATGTGGTTTAATAATATCTATACTAATCCACTTGTTTAAAGTGATTACATCATCTTAGTGACATCATTTTGCCAAGTGTTGGCTAATTGTGGTCAATGGTATCTTAAGCTCTTAACCACTTGTTTTAGCTTCTCTTGGAAGCTTTCTCCCCATACTACTTGCATGCATTCATCCTTGATCGTTAAATTATTTTACGGCTCATTTATCGCTCAATATCGTTGATCGTTTGAGGGAATATATCCATGATTTTATTACTTGGGTTCCCCTGACCTTTCTCAATATTTTATATTCCTTTTATGATCCTCTCTTATAATTCTTGAATTTAAATCCTTTTAATCATGTTACCTTATACTCAATTCCTTCAGTATCTGGTGGATTTTCGGGAAAAATCAAAGTGTTCGAATTTGGATTCTGACGATCTTTACATACACTTATATACCATATGAAGTACTAATAAGATCTCAAAATATCAATAAAAGAACTTCTATATAGTGTGGCATGAAAAGTTTTCTTAATCAGCATAATCAGCAAAATCACTATTTATAAGGATTACAAAAAGTCCAAAATTTTTGGGGTTATTACAGTCTCCCCTCCTTAAAAGGATTCCGTCCCAGAATCAGATAGAAAACCGTTGGGGATACTTTTCTAGCATTGCACTTTCTACCTCTCAAGTCAATTTTCCCACATTGTGGTTCTTACCACTAAACTCTGACTAGTTTGATAACCATGATCATAAGCACTTATTCTGTTAGGTCCCAATGTGTTTGTAGAAGGGGGGGTTGAATACAAACAGTATCGAATAATCGAATTAAATGCGGAATAAAAAATGTGAAACAAAATTCAAGTTAAATAAAAATATTATTAAACTTGAAAGGTGTTACAACAACTGTATCGATTACAAGGAATTAATCTCAAATTAATTATCACAAATCTAGAATAAATTCGACATGAACTTTTTCTATTTTTGTAATAAAAAGAATCAAATGCTAAACGCAATTTGAGATTAAGTTCTAGGGATTTTGATCCGCTAGATTGTTACACAAGAACAAGATAAAGATTTCTAGTTGATTGGATTTAACTTTACAATCTAGAAATTGATCTTGAAGTTGCAGATGAGATGAAATATTTATGTCTGCTTCTTTTTCTTTATTCTCGAGTTCTGTGTTCTTGATTTGTGTTCTATGTTGGATGGATTATTTCTTTCTGCTGCTTCTGTGTCTTTTTAATTCATTCAACAGAATTGAATTGAACTGGAATGACAATCCTATAGCTGGCAAGACTTTCGGTAGGACAATGGATTGAACTAGCAAGACAATCTGATTGAACTACAATGACTTTCGGTATGACAATCAGTTGAACTAGCAAGACTATCTCCTTCCCAGTAGAACTTTCGGTAGGACAATTGAAATGACTTGGCATGACAATCGGTATGACAATCCTGATTGTCATGCTAGTTCATTTTCAATTGTCTTGCTGATTTAAGACTGTTTTTAATCCAATTTAAATTCTGAAAATCCTTAATATTAATTCTGAATTAATTAATCAATTAATTTAATTAATCAATAAATTAATCTTTGCAGATATAATTTATTTTCTTAATTAAATTATATGACTTAATTAATTAATAGAGAATTAATACTAACCTTGAGCAGCAACCAATCTTTTGAATATCTTCTGAAAATCACTGAGAATTATGAATCAATTCCACCACTTCAACGTTAATACTCGATGTACTGTCTGGTTCATGAGTGACTAACTTCCGTGACGTTTCTTCATGTCTTGACTTTGATACTTTGATTTTCTTCAGATTAAATCCTTGTAATTAATGATACTCTGACGAGATCTCTGTCACTTGATTAAATCCACACTCTTGATTTATATCACTGAGGCATGATCAATTTCTTGAACTTCTTCCAGTGAATTAATTCCTCAAGTCTGTAGATGAACCTTGTTTCTGAATCCTTTGACAGATATTACTCTGTGAGATCTCTTTTGACGGTAGATCCACTATTTACTTATTACATTCTTATTTGAGTTGAGTTGAATCCTCGAATATACAAATAGGCTATGACATAAGACTTACAATCTCCCCCTATTTGTTTGTTAGACAATAACACACAAATACCTAGAGGATAACTCAACTAACAAATAAGAAAAAGATATAAACAGAAATGTAAAGTAAATAGCAGAAAAGTTCTGGATAACATTTAACCTTTTCCAGATTCCAAATAGATGTTCCTCTAGACTGAACATATCTTCAAGTAGTTTCATCTTCTTTTGTACAACCACATTTCCTGTTGAGAAGCGCATATCTCTCTTACTTCTCCCCCTATGAGAATCAACTGATTAAAGAAGATCACCTTCGTTTACCACCTCTCCCGTACAATAGGATCCGCAGATAAAAACCAATGGTACTCCCCTAACAGCTTCTTCCCTTACTAGAAAATCACCTTGTGTTTACCACCTCTCCCGTACAATAGGATACGTAGTTACAAACAGCAATGGTGTGGTGTAGTGTACATGTTTGATCTTTTTCTTCCTCCCTGCTATTTCTCCCCCTTAGTTGAGGAATCCTCCAAACTATTACTTAAGCTTTTATCTCCCCCTTAAAGAAGGAATGTATGCCGTCGTCTGAAGGAGTTCTCATATATCACTTGGTTGGAAAAGAAATAACAAGTAGTTTCTCATTCTTCCTCACTGTGAGTGTGTGATTCTGTTTAGTGTACCTCACATATGTTTCACTCTTCTCTCCACTCGTGTTTACACTCATTCTCACAAGTGTATCACTCCTCTCATAGCTCCATACTTCAGCTGTACCTGCAAGGAAAATCACCTTAGCCATCCTTAAGGAGGTCACAGGTGATGCAATGGGAGTTCACAAATCCCCATCCTTGTTAAACTCGTCAGATGAATCTGAGTCATAATCTACAAGTTGCTAGTTTCCCTTTTAGGGTTCCAGATTTAAATTCTGGAAAGGTAAACAATGATCCAAAGAATTTAGCATAAAGATCAAGGTTCTCTTCTAATGTCTGTGAAGACATTTCCTTGTGACTCATCAGGTAATATCTGAATCATTGTCAACAAGTTGCCGATCTGCACCTATGTCAGATCTACTATCCGCAGATGCATCCAGGGGATTTAAGCTCGGGGAGGTAGACACTGACCACTGACATATGGCTTTTGGATCAGTATCCTCTCCTAACACCTGTAAAGGCAATTGGTCCATTAACGAACCTTAAACAATCGAATATGACCTTAAAATGGTCGAAACTCTTGTTTCCGTCAACTCATCCTTTGTGTGTGTACCATTTCCTTGTACATCAAGAATTGTTTATGTTTGAAGTGGTGACACTACATTGGATACCTTGGCCGACAGGCAAATTTTAATAGACGCACCCTGTTGAGAGAATGAATCTAGTAACTATTTTTGTGCCTTTTCAGCCATTACATCTTTTTGAGAAGATGTATGGGGGCTAGCAGTTGTCTCGGTTTAAATACTACTCATCTATGTCGGAGACAGAGCTACTGGGTTGACTACAGAACCTTCCTTATGTGGTGCACTAAGGCACTATCTCCCTCACGCTCATTCATACTACATTTAGTGGTAAGAGGGTGTTGGTTGGTTCTGTTTTTGTGTTTGTCTTTACAGTCTGTGATAGACGTTGTGGGTTTTCAATCTCATGACTGTTAATAAAAGAAAGTCATTGGAGACTGAACCTGTAACACAGAATATATGGCACTATAGAGATAAAATGTATTTAAGATTTATAATGAATGAAAATTATACATTTAATCTTTTGAGAGTAATGATGTACAATAGTGATTTCAAAGGATTTTACATGAAATAAGAAATCACTAATATAGAAAGAAGTTTGATTTTGTTTTTTTTAATATGAATGAGTTTTTGATAAAACATTGATCACTTAGGGTAAAGTCTAAGTAATTCTCATTCATGTCAAAAGCTTACAAATATCTGCAACATAATGTTAACAACATATCATTGACCGATACTTGTCAAGTACTTTAGATACTAATTGTTATGTTGCATAAAAATATATCACTGCACATATAAAACAATATGATTGTGCCTAATGATAAGAGAGTTAAAAATATGACGACTCTACTAGTTCATATTAAATAATAACTTCAGTTAGAGTGCCATACCATGTTCTTGACGATTGCTTGAGTAGTACACTAGTTCATACCAACCTGAAGTGAGATTGTGAAGAAGAGATTGCATAGTCCAATAGATCTGCAGCTGCAAAGTCCATGAACTGTGGTGCATTGACTTCCTCTTTTGACTCACCAACCAGGAGTACACTTGTACACATCTTACTAGAGTCCAATTCCAAGTGTAATGTGCAGCAGGTGCCTGATATGTCATAATATTCTCAAGTCTCGTCACTGGTGCTATATGTTAGATGATGCTTCCTGATAATAACCTAGCACACTATACAAAATTTTCAATGATAACATTCCCAGCTTGCAAACAGCCATATCCCTCGGATAAACCTTTGCTGTTATCTCCAAAGGTAACCAGGGGGCCAGCTTTCTCAATCCACATTTGATAGCAGGGCTCTATCTCCGGTCATATGTCTTGATGATCCACTGTCAAGAATTCACACTTCCGGTTTCACCTATTTTAATGCCCTCTATTCTTGACGATGAAGCTTTTCCATCAATAGCCATAAGAGCAATATTTCCTTCATCTTCATCTTCACTGTCAGTATCATCCCAGCTTATTCCCTTTGCCAGATAAGCCCTTTCAGAGTTCTTTCTTACTTGCTTTGGCTTCCTACATTCTGTGGCAAAGTGTCCCAACTCATTGCAGTTATAGCATCTAATGGTGCTCCGATCAACCATCCCTGTTTTGTATCCACCACTGCTGGTGTTAGAGGATGAAGATCCACCTTTCTGGAATTTGTTGTAGTTGGAATTGTACTTAAGCTTGGGATTCCTCTTGAATCTGACATGGGAGAATCTCTTGACAATTTGGGCCATTGACTCGTCTTCCAATTGCTCCAGCTCTTCCAAGGAATAAAAATCATCACTTGATTGATTTGTAGTAGGAGGATCATATTCTGCTACTAACATATTTTCCTCAGCCTTGGAACACTGTACCATTTTCTCCAATTGTTGAGATTGCTGTTGTTGTTGACCTTCAGCTACAAGTGCAGTAGATGTGCTGACCATTCTATCCTTCCCGTAGACTTCCTTCTGTTGAATCTGCTCCAACTCATAGGTTTTTAACACTCCATAGAGCCTGTCCAAAGAAATCTCACTCAGATCTCTAGCTTCTCTAATGGCAGTGATTCTATGTTCAAGATGAGTTGGCAGTGTTAAAAGGAACTTTTTGTTGACCTCCCTGATTGAATAATATTTCCCATTTATGTTCAGGTTGTTGATCAACGCATTGTACCTCTCAAACACTTCAGTAATTCCTTCTCCTGGATTTGATTTAAAATATTCATACTCAGAGGTTAGGATCTCCAACTTGTTCTCCCTAACTTCCTCTGTGCCTTCATTGATCACCTCAATAGTTTCCCACATGTGTTTGGAATTTTTACAGTTCATCACATGTCTGTTCATCAAGGGATCAAGGGAATCAATTAAAATTAATTGAAGGCTGGCATCCAAGGAGGCTTCTTCCTTTTCATCATGAGTAAAATCTTCAGGATCTTTAGGATAGGTACTGGCTTTGGTGATCACAACATCATCTACTATCACCTCCGGTTCAATAACCATCGGAGTTTTTATCCCCTTCTTTAACAAGTTTGAATATTTGGGATTTGCCACTTGTAAAAACAAGAGCATCTTCTTCTTCCACATAATATAATTCTCTTTATCAAATTGTGGAATTTTAACGGTTCCAACTTTTTGTGAAGTCATTATGAATTTTTGAATGAATAAAAATTCAAGGAGTTGAAAAATCACAAAAGTCTAGGATCTTGATTTGTTCGTTAATCAGAAGGCTCTGATACCAATTGTTAGGTCCCAATGTGTTTGTAGAAGGGGGGGTTGAATACAAACAGTATCGAATAATCGAATTAAATGCGGAATAAAAAATGTGAAACAAAATTCAAGTTAAATAAAAATATTATTAAACTTGAAAGGTGTTACAACAACTGTATCGATTACAAGGAATTAATCTCAAATTAATTATCACAAATCTAGAATAAATTCGACATGAACTTTTTCTATTTTTGTAATAAAAAGAATCAAATGCTAAACGCAATTTGAGATTAAGTTCTAGGGATTTTGATCCGCTAGATTGTTACACAAGAACAAGATAAAGATTTCTAGTTGATTGGATTTAACTTTACAATCTAGAAATTGATCTTGAAGTTGCAGATGAGATGAAATATTTATGTCTGCTTCTTTTTCTTTGTTCTCGAGTTCTGTGTTCTTGATTTGTGTTCTATGTTGGATGGATTATTTCTTTCTGCTGCTTCTGTGTCTTTTTAATTCATTCAACAGAATTGAATTGAACTGGAATGACAATCCTATAGCTGGCAAGACTTTCGGTAGGACAATGGATTGAACTAGCAAGACAATCTGATTGAACTACAATGACTTTCGATATGACAATCAGTTGAACTAGCAAGACTATCTCCTTCCCAGTAGAACTTTCGGTAGGACAATTGAAATGACTTGGCATGACAATCGGTATGACAATCCTGATTGTCATGCTAGTTCATTTTCAATTGTCTTGCTGATTTAAGACTGTTTTTAATCCAATTTAAATTCTGAAAATCCTTAATATTAATTCTGAATTAATTAATCAATTAATTTAATTAATCAATAAATTAATCTTTGCAGATATAATTTATTTTCTTAATTAAATTATATGACTTAATTAATTAATAGAGAATTAATACTAACCTTGAGCAGCAACCAATCTTTTGAATATCTTCTGAAAATCACTGAGAATTATGAATCAATTCCACCACTTCAACGTTAATACTCGATGTACTGTCTGGTTCATGAGTGACTAACTTCCGTGACGTTTCTTCATGTCTTGACTTTGATACTTTGATTTTCTTCAGATTAAATCCTTGTAATTAATGATACTCTGACGAGATCTCTGTCACTTGATTAAATCCACACTCTTGATTTATATCACTGAGGCATGATCAATTTCTTGAACTTCTTCCAGTGAATTAATTCCTCAAGTCTGTAGATGAACCTTGTTTCTGAATCCTTTGACAGATATTACTCTGTGAGATCTCTTTTGACGGTAGATCCACTATTTACTTATTACATTCTTATTTGAGTTGAGTTGAATCCTCGAATATACAAATAGGCTATGACATAAGACTTACATATTCCTTTTTGATTCATAACCCTCAATGGTTGCTCCATATAGGTTAAGTCTTGTTGCAGGTTTACGTGTTCATATTCCCCTATGTGTCTCGCCTCTAGATCATACTTCCTTAATATTGATACTTGGAACTCATTGTGAACTTGTTGCAGGTTCGAGGGTAGGGTTAGCTCATATGCTAACTTTCCAATATGTCTTAATATATCCAAGGGTCCAACAAATCGTGGACTTAGCTTTCCTTTATTTTCGAACCTCATCAATCTTTTCCACGGGAATACCTTTAACAATACTAGGTTCTCTACTTCATACTCTTTTTCCTTTCGGGCCAAACCGACATACTTCTATAGTCGATCTTGGACTGCTACCAGCCGTCCTCTGATTAGATCTACTATGTCCTTGGTTATTTGGACCTCTTTGGACCTGAGCATCTTGCGCTCTCCAACTTCATCCCAATATAAAGGAGATTGACATCTCCTTTTTTTTGTACAAGGCCTCGTAAGGCAATATTCCGACACTGTCATATCATCTATTATCAAAAGAAAACTCATTCCGTGCTAAGCGATCATTCCAAAAAAAAAAATTTCAAGTTTATCGCACAGACTCTCATTATATCACCTAGCTCTACAGCTTTTATTTCTCAATACTTATTCTTTTCCAGTTTGCAATCGTTACTATTTTCAGTACAGAATACTATTCTGGATATACCTTTACACGCTAGAGTTTTATAACCTTTCAATAAACGCGTCAACCCTAGTATCACGAACGTGTTTCCATTCCGAATACCACCATACTTATACTACTCCTTTTCTAGCTGCTTCTATCTTCCAAAGTTTGATCACTCATATAGAAGTAAAAGAATTTGTTGAAAGATCACTATGATCATGAACACTTGTTCTATTGCATAGTTAGTACAGTAGGTGGCCAGCCTTTAGTACTTGACAAGCAATTAAACAACATGTGGTATCCTACTAGGCTTCTATCACACAGATTGATAGTCATTCGATAATACCTCCCCTTCTGGAAGGGTTGTTCTTCTCAATTTGCATGAAAATGAAAAGAAGAGAAAAGAAAGAATTTAAGAGAATTATATAAAAATATTGCCACAATACATCTGGCTTGGAGTCCACCTCTGAACTATAGAGGTTTATCACCGGAGAACAAAATACATATAGATGTATATATATATATATATCAACATCAAGTATTATATCATCGCAATTCATGTTCCTGAATCTTTCACTATTCCGTCCATCATTCTATGGACCCATTCTCTTGCTCGAGCTTATAAATAATCAACGTTGAAACTCCCTCGACAGCGAAAATCGAATCTGGGATTTCATTCTAGACATCATCGTTACTATAATTCTATGCTTGCACTGCAACCTTCCTCGTATAGTAACACGGCTCTCTATTCATAAGAAGGAATAAATATTCAATAGGTAGATAATTGACTTAATAGTCTATCAATGATAACTTATACATCACCACAACCCAATTAGTGGTACCCAATCTCAACATCCATTACAAAACTCTCACGGTTGTAATCGGCTCATTAATCAAATAATCATTGATGCATTACTATAGTCCACCACGGACCTATTATAGTCATTCGTTTTCCAAGAAATCTTAATATCTAACCATACAAAGTCCATAGCTATCGTATCGAATTCTTCTGAGGAGGCAACATGATCTGTTAGTGTATACTGAAAATATTTATTTGAAGTATGTACATTTATTTCTGGCCAGTTTATTTGAGAATCATTTGAATGTTTACATGTTGTCTAATATTATATATTGTGAACAATCTAGTATCAAATGGGATACATAATATTAGATTGTTAAATACGGTTATATAATATAATAAGGTTCACAGCACAGGTGGTGTTGGACAATCCACTGGTATGGCTGTAGTATTATTTAGATTAGTTTATATTGACTAATAAATAATGCTAGTATACTTTGTGTATATTGAACAGGATCAAATTTAGAATTGTTCCCTTAATAGTGATTAAGAAGGAGAACTAAGATTCTATGTTATTATTAATGCTTAGGTTCTTAATCCGGAAATAGTAATTGACACGTGTATATTATTTACATGCTTTGATTTATATATGAAATAATTCTTTTGAATTATATCATTATATTTTGGGTGATGGAATTATATACATGGTGGATATTATTTATTGAAGGAATCCATGTCCTGATAATATTCGGGTTAATGATGTCCCCTTGAAAGCTCAAAAAGATTTAATTATGTGAAACCCTTCAGGTGGAATTTATTCTGGCATAATTAAATAAAGGTTGAGTGGATGATCAAGGATAAAAAAAAATTAATTAAATAAATTATCTGTAATTTATTTAGTTAATGGACATATGATATTTTAAACATGGGGAATTTAATAAGCAAATAATATTGGAACCGAATTAATTAAATTACGGTATTAGGAAAGGTAGTGCAAATATTAATTCTTTAGTGGATTGAATTAATATTTAATTACATTGGGCTAGGCTCAAGATGTAATTAGAAGGCCCAACCTAATTATCCATGGTCCCTATTGTAGCCTACATATATTCTTATTCTCTTCTTGCTTGGGATTGTGTGAAAATATATTGTAGCCACCAAGGAGCAAGAAGAGAGGATAACTTGAGAAGACGGAAGCCACACTTCGCCCAAGGGAATTTGGGAATATAATAGAAGAGCGTGGAATCAACCATTAACAAGGTAATCCTCTTTTCGTAATCTTTATCGTAAAACGTAGTAACACCCTAAGTCCGTGGTTCCCAACAATTGGTATCAAGAGCCTGGTAATGGGTTCTACGTTTTATGATATAATGTCCATGTCGTAATTATATATACGTGTATATAGTGTTTTGCTTGTATTGGTTTTGATGCAGGTTGTTAATCCACTATTATGGCCATGTATATTTTAATTATGTGTTTGGATCCCACGTGGTTTAATCGTGGTTAATTTTTGTTTTGGTTTCCCCGTGGTTTAATCGTGGTTGTAATTTACACGAGGGTTGATCGTGTTAGAATAGATTTTACAAAATTAGTTTTGTATTAGATCTATTTTTTTTGTAATTGTTCCGGGTATTTTGTAATAGTTATGTGCGATCGGAAATCAATTCCGGTAGATTTTTGTTCCGCTGTGCGATTACAAGGGGCTGCTGTTGATGTTTGGATCGAACAAAATCAAAACAAAACTCACAGAAAAGCAACAGGCGCGCGTGCTGTGGCCGCTGCGGCAGCTGGGGCTGCTGGGGCCGCTGCGGCAGCTGGGACTGCTGGGGCTGCTGGGGCGTCGGGGCGCGCTTGGGGCAGATTTTTTTTGAGAGCTGGATTTTTTTTCAAGGGCCATAATAGTGGAAAATTTATTTTAATTTTTTCCATTAAATTTTAATTATTGCTTTAATTTATTGATTATGTGTGTCGTTAATTATGTGTGTAATTCTTTTAAAATTGCATGTTTAACTTAATTAGGACGACATGGACATAAATTTTATTTATTGCTTTAATTAAATGTTATATGTTGCTAAAATTATGTGTGTATTTTTAATGCATGATTAGACATAATTATAACAACATAGGGCCCCATTTAATTTTAAAATTCCTCAATTTTAATAAAAAAAATTCTAAGTGGGAGAGGGAATTAATATGAAATTAAATCACATGGTCTCCATTATTGGTTGTAGGTAATTTAACATAAAGACGAATATAAATTATATATACGTCACCCATCGTGGCATGTAATTTATGGTGTCTAGAATGTTATAGAAATTACTAGAACAAACTTCTTAAATTAATAAATTTTGAAAGAAATAAATACGGATTTTCTTTATTTCTGATTTGGGGCGATTTTGTCAAAAACGGGTTCATCGAACTTGTAAGGCTGTGGGTTTTAAGCGAGACCGATGTGACTCTTCCACTACCTGGAAATCAAACCATTGATGAATATTGAATTAAAGTATTCTATTCAAGGCAAAATTACGAATATTGGAAGGTATACACGCCACCCATCGTGGCGTACCAAGTTCCATAGATTTCGAATAATTTAAGATTTGATGATGGTATACACTTAGCTATGAAAAATAATATAGTCCACCCCAACGTGGCATATTATTTAGTAATAGGACCGAAGTAACATTTAAACAAAATTAGGTGGTATACATGTCACACATCGTGGCGTACCAGAAGCTTATGGTGTTTAGATGTTAGTGCATTAAATTTTAATAATTTAGATCTTAATAATTAATGCACCCTTATTTATGTGATGTTTTTATACATGATTCTCAGGATAAAATGGGCTTTAATCCACTATTCACCATACTTAAGGATAACAAACTTACCGGACCTAACTATATTGAATGGAAACGAAATTTGGACATTGTGTTGACTGCTGAGGAGTACAAGTTTTGCACTTATGAACCCAAGCCTGAACAGCCTGCTGCTGATGCTCCTGAAGATGAGAAAGAGTATTATAAACGGTGGATTAAGGCTGATGAGATGTCGCAATGTTACATTCTGGCAGCAATGTCGGGTGTTTTGCAGCATCAGCATCAGTCTATGGCCACTGCTTCGGATATGCTCTTTAATCTCAAGGAACTTTTTGGAGATCAGAATAGGGCTGCTAGGTAAGTAGCCATGAAGGCTTTAATGAACACTCAGATGGCTGAAGGCACACCTGTAAGGGATCATGTTCTCAAGATGATGTCGCATCTGAATGAGATAAAGATCCTTGGTGCTGAACTTGATGGGGAAACCCAGATTGACATTATCCTTATGAGCTTGTCCAAGAGTTTTGAGCAGTTCCGCTTGAATTACAACATGAACAAGAGGCAGTATAGTCTCGCGGAACTGCTGACAGAACTTCAGGCAGCTGAAGGATTATTTCGGCAGAGTGTTCAAGTGAATGTGGCTGAGAAAGGTTCTTCCTCTAAGCCGAAAGGTATTAAGAAGAAGAAAAAGGCTCAGACACAGAAAGCTGTGAAGGCAGTGGGAGTTCAGGGTGGTATGAAAAAGCCTAAGGGAAAGTGCTTCAGATGCAAACAGTCAGGTCACTGGAAACATGATTGTCCTCTTCCTAAGAAGACAAACAATACTGGTATGTCTCTTTCTCTAGTTACAGAAACATTTATAGCGGCTATATCTACGAGCACTTGGTGTGTAGATACAGGAGCCACTGATCATGTTTGTAATTCTATGCAGGGGTTCCAGCTATCCAGAATGCTTAGAGATGGTGAGATATACGTGTTCATGGGAGATGCTACGAAAGTAGCAGTAGTTGCAGTAGGAGTTATTCATTTATCTTTTGGTTATGATAGGATTTTGGTTTTGAACAATTGTCTTTATGTACCTTCTTTTAGAAGGAATTTAATTTCGGTTTCTAAACTTGCTTTGGATGGTTATAATGTTTGTTTGGATCGTAATGTTTCTATTATGATGAATAAACGAATTATATGTTCTAGTACATTGCAAGACAATTTGTATATAATTAATCCTAGTCAACCTGCACTGCAACTGCAATTTAGGGAATTAAACAACACATCTTCTAACTCTACTAAATGAAAGGAACCTTCTAGTTTGAACCAAACATATCTTTAGCACTTGAGATTAGGTCATATTAACTTGAGGAGGATTCAAAGACTGGTAGTAGACGGGCCTTTAAGCTCATTGGCAGTGGAGCCATTTCCAGTTTGTGAATCCTGCTTGGAAGGTAAAATGACTAATAGGCCTTTCAAGGCAAAGGGGAATAGAGCCAAACAAGTATTAGAATTGGTTCACTCTGATTTATGTGGACCCATGAATATCCAAGCAAGAGGTGGTTATGAATATTTCGTCACTTTCATTGATGATTATTCTAGATATGGGTACGTTTATTTGTTGCGCCATAAGTCTGAGTGCTTTGATAAGTTCAAAGAGTACAAAGCTATAACGGAGAAGCGACTTAATAAAAGTATCAAGTCACTACGATCAGATCGTGGTGGCGAATACTTGCTTGGAGAATTTAGTGAATATTTATTAGAAAATGGGATAGAATCCCAGTTAACTGCACCAAGCACACCCTAGCAGAACGGTGTAGCAGAGAGAAGGAACCAGACTCTTTTAGAGAGTGTTAGATCGATGATGAGTTATTCGGATTTACCCAAGTCGTTTTGGGGACATGCCTTAGAGACAGCAGCTTATCTTCTGAACTTAGTACCTTCTAAGTCGGTTCCTAAAACCCCCTTAAAATTGTGGACCGGGGATAAACCGAGTCTAAGACATATTCGAATATGGGGTTGTCCAGCACATGTGCTGAACAAGAACGCGACTAAGTTAGAATCTCGTATAGAAGTAAGGTTGTTTGTAGGCTACCCCATGGGAATGAAAGGATATTTATTTTATAGTCCGAAGAATCGGGATGTCATTGTTAGCACCAATACAAGATTCTTGGAGGAGGACTATATAATGAATCACAAACCCATGAGTAGTGTCATTTTAGAGGAACTAGTGGGAGGGACAAATAATACCCATGAAGCTGTAGTACAAGTAGAACAACCACAACATAATGTACAACCTGTCACTAATACCGCACCAGTGCCTCGTCGTAGTGGGAGGGTTGTTCAACAGCCTGATAGATTTATGTTTTTGGGAGAGTCTTCAGACTTGGTCCCTGGTGAACATGATGATGATCCCCGTACATACGAAGAGGCAGTACAAGACAAAGATGCAGATCTTTGGCAAAACGCGATGGAATCTGAGATAGAATCAATGTATTCTAATCAGGTCTGGGAGCTCGTGGAACCACCCAAAGGTATAAAACCTATTGGATGTAAGTGGATCTACAAGAAAAAGAGGGGATTAGATAAAAAGGTGAAAGCCTGGAAAGCAAGACTTGTTGCGAAAGGGTATACTCAGAAAGAAGGTATCGATTATGAGGAAACCTTTTCATCGGTAGTCATGCTTAAGTCAATCCGTATTCTTTTATCTATAGCAGCTCATCTCGATTATGAAATTTGGCAAATGGATGTCAAGACAGCTTTTCTTAATGGAAGTCTTGAAGAAACCATCTATATGCAGCAACCAAAAGGATTCATTAAGGAAGGCCAAGAGCATCTGGTATGTAAGCTTAAGAGGTCTATTTATGGACTTAAACAAGCTTCCAGAGACTGGAATATTCGTTTTGATCAGGCAGTCCAGTCATATGGATTTGATCAAAGTCCAAGCGAATCGTGCGTGTATAAGAGAAGTAAAGATAATGCAGTGGTTTTTCTAGTACTATATGTAGATGATATTTTACTCATTAGAAACAATGTTGAGATGTTGTCATCAGTAAAGGCATGGTTATTCAAACAATTTGACATGAAGGACTTAGGTGAAACGGCATACATCCTTGGGATCAAAGTTATAAGGGATCGCAAGAAAAGGATGTTGGCTTTATCTGAAGAGCCCTACATTGATGAAGTATTAGCTCGTTTTAACATGCAGAACTCCAAGAAAGGTTTTTTACCTTTTAAGAATGGAGTTGCTCTATCTAAGAAGCAGTGTCCTTCGACACCTAAGGATATAGAGAGCATGAAAGCAGTTCCTTATGCTTCAGCATGTGGAAGCTTAATGTATGTTATGTTATGTACGAGGCCTAACATCTGCTTTGCTGTAGGCATGGTTAGTAGATATCAGTCGAACCCAGGTCAGGAACATTGGAGTGCAGTAAAAACTATACTCAAGTACCTGAGAAGGACTAAGGAGTATATGTTAATTTACAAGGCCTCAGATCTATTTCCTTTGGGATATACTGATTCAGATTTCCAATCAGATAGGGACAAGAGGAAATCAACCTCGAGATATGTTTTTACTTTGGGAGGTGGAGCCGTTATATGGAGGAGTGTAAAGCAGAAATGCATTGCAGACTCCACCATGGAGGCCGAGTACGTGGCAGCCTCTGAGGCTGCCAAGGAGGCTGTATGGTTCAGGAACTTCCTTTTGGACTTAGATGTGGTACCTAATTTGCCTAGGAGCTTGACGGTGTATTGTGATAACACTGGTGCTGTGGCAAATTCAAAGGAACCGCGAGACCACAAAGCAGCTAAACATATTGAACGTAAGTATCATCTCATACAAGGAATCGTAAAGTGAGGGGATATAGTTGTGGCTCACATATCAGCAGAAGACAACCGAGCAGATCCTTTCACAAAGAGCTTGCCAACCAAGGTTTTTGACAAGCATGTGGAAGCGATAGGAGTCAGATGGATGGACACATAGATTTTTATGTAATAGTGGATTAAATAAACACTGATGTACACATAGAATATTTTGAGTATAAGTGGGAGATTGTTAGTGTATACTGAAAATATTTATTTGAAGTATTTACATTTATTTCTGGCCAGTTTATTTGAGAATCATTTGAATATTTACATGTTGTCTAATATTATATATTGTGAACAATCTAGTATCAAATGGGATACAGAATATTAGATTGTTAAATACGGTTATATAATATAATAAGGTTCACATCACAGGTGGTGTTGGACAATCCACTGGTATGGCTGTAGTATTATTTAGATTAGTTTATATTGACTAATAAATAATGCTAGTATACTTTGTGTATATTGAACAGGATCAAATTTAGAATTGTTCCCTTAATAGTGATTAAGAAGGAGAACTAAGATTCTATGTTATTATTAATGCTTAGGTTCTTAATCCGGAAATAGTAATTGACACGTGTATATTATTTACATGCTTTGATTTATATATGAAATAATTCTTTTGAATTATATCATTATATTTTGGGTGATGGAATTATATACATGGTGGATATTATTTATTGAAGGAATCCATGTCCTGATAATATTCGGGTTAATGATGTCCCCTTGAAAGCTCAAAAAGATTTAATTATGTGAAACCCTCCAGGTGGAATTTATTCTGGCATAATTAAATAAAGGTTGAGTGGATGATCAAGGATAAAAGATATTAATTAAATAAATTATCAGTAATTTATTTAATTAATGGACATATGATATTTTAAACATGGGGAATTTAATAAGCAAATAATATTGGAACCGAATTAATTAAATTACGGTATTAGGAAAGGTAGTGCAAATATTAATTCTTTAGTGGATTGAATTAATATTTAATTACATTGGGCTAGGCTCAAGATGTAATTAGAAGGCCCAACCTAATTATCCATGGTCCCTATTGTAGCCTATATATATTCTTATTCTCTTCTTGTTTGGGATTGTGTGAAAACATATTGTAGCCACCAAGGAGCAAGAAGAGAGGATAACTTGAGAAGACGGAGGCCACACTTCGCTCAAGGGAATTTGGGAATACAATAGAAGAGCGTGGAATCAACCATTAACAAGGTAATCCTCTTTTCGTAATCTTTATCGTAAAACGTAGTAACACCCTAAGTCCGTGGTTCCCAACATGATCACCGTTCATGATTCATGAAGAACACTCCTGAACTTGACGTACATATGACATGAAGCAGATAAAATTGCAGAAGAGTTTCAATGAAAGCAAAGATAGCAGGTTAATACCATTATTAACCATATGTCTTTATTAGGAGACATGAAGCTCAAAGGTTTATTTAGTCCTTTCGTAACATGGTCCTGGTTTATTCTCTAGATAGGACCTTCTAAGATAGATAGCCCGCTCATGGCGATTACATGAATTAAATCTTTACCAAACTACTATTACGGTTGAGTATCGTACACTCATCAGAAGAAATATCAATCTTTCAAACCATAATACAATCTTCACGGCTTTAACCATCATCACTGTATTCCTCTGGCACGAGCGCCTATAATTGTCCTCTTATACTTAAAGTGTCGGCCACCTCTTTGGCCTTTCCTGAAAGTAAAATTTCCTTACAATCAATGTTATTTTAACCACCTCCAACTAAATTTTCTACCTCATTTCAATCACTTACGGTTGTGAAAATGCTTTTCTTAAGTCCTGGTGAGAAAAAAATCACCATTTTTCCATAAGTCATTGCCTTAGTCTTTAGATGTGAACATTGTCACGACTGACTCTCGATCATACTTAGGACGTCTCTTATCTTGGGTCCTTCTTGTTTTCACCAATCTCGACCCTCATTGGGTCGATCTATACTTTCTTATGGTTCAACACGTGCCCCACCTGACATTATTATAATTACGTCGTATTTCCTTTATCAAAATTTCTATTCTTGAGAACTTTGAATATTACCTTTCTCCTTGTAAAACCTCTAAGGTTATCCTTAAATCCTTCATCAGGTACACCCTAGGTACATGGCATATCAAGATACCATTTACTAATACTAGAATCATTGTCTACATAGTTCTAAAAAATTTCTCCACTGATCCTTAAAGGTTGTTGTTACCTTAATCCTATCCAATTCATATTTTCAAAACTCATACTGTCCCTATTAAGGGTGAAATGTCAACCTTTATGCATTCCCCTAGGGTTCATCTCAAGTTATCAAAGTTCTATCCTTAATTCCACCTTTAAAAAGGTACTTGCATCCTTCCATGGATAAATCGAGTCATATATCCTTGATAGATTATCTTATTCAATCATTCCCACCTTGATAGTCTATACCAAATTTCATAATAACATCCTTATTCAAGCTGACGTCAATCCATATGGCCTCCAAAAGATAATAATGGTTATCCGCTTTTCTTTCCTGATTTGGTAATAATAACAGGGATGTTCTGGAAGATATTGGTCGTGTTCAATGTGAACTTTTTAGTTCTAACTATTCATTCATCTCCATTATTTATCTCAACCGTCATCTCAATATTGGATTATCTTTTATACCCGGCGTCTCCCTTTCTGGGTATCAAGCCGCCGGTCTTACCTACACTTCACATTCTTGAAGGTCACTTCCTTCATCCAATTTCCTAATTTCTTACTTTCCTGTCTCCTCAGTCCATCCGTGTTTTCTTATTAGCCCATCAATCTATATCGAAGTGTCTTCGAATACTCCCAACTTAAAGGGGATAAAATATATATATATATATATCATTTATGCCTTCAACCATCAAATTTAACTCATGGTGAATCACCCTCATCCTGATGATCACCTACTTTTCTATTTCTATTACTACGAGTCTTTAGGGTTTCCTCATACCTAACTCCCTTATCATTCCTCAAACTCTATTACATTTATATTCCTTTCCACTTCAGTTTCTTTTTATTTTCCTTTCTATTACTATCATTTCATGAACCAACATAACATAAGCATTGATTTCAAACATCCCGTCATTCTGGATTCATGTCCTTCAGACGAACCTTGATGACTTTCACAACCTAGATTCATGATTCATCATACTTGTCCGCCTCTGGCCTGGTTTTAAAAATTCTGCACTATCTCTCTATCTTCCTTAGCCTTCCACCAGCGGGTGGCCTCTCTCTTATGAAGGTAACTGGCAAAAATAGTCTTTTGTGCTTCATCAATCATTTAGAATCTCAAATGATTCCTCTGTTTCCTTTAGCCAGGCTCTTGCCTCGACTGGGTCAACTTGTTCCTTGGAACTCTGAGAGGTTAGCAACTTAAAGGTCCTGAAAGAATTTTCCACCGTATTGTTTCCTCAGGGTGGTGGTTGGGGATAATAGTCTAGGTTCTATTTAGACTGGTCCATGAATTGTCGTATAGGAGTACCGTCTCGGGTCTCCTTTCCTTACTCGACTTCTGTTTCCTTAGTATGAACATTCCCTCCTCCTCCCCATAATCGGGGTCATCCTACATGTTTTAAATTCTCATTTTCCACCTCATTATGTTATGGGTTCCTTCTATCTTGATGGCGACCTCCCTGACTATCACATTCAGGGTTTGCTCTAAATCTTATTCCTCAAACTAGGGCTTTCATCTAAGATCTCATCTTTAAGCTCTTGAACATTAATGAAACCCATTTTTTGTCGGAATACCTCATTATTCCCTTATAATCTTTCTCGGTATTAATCTCTTCTCTCGTCATTGGCTCTCTACCTCCACTCATCACTTTTTCTTGGCACAATATGATCTTTTCCAATAATTTGGGCTGCATTACAATCTCAACAGCTTTTCAGTACCTGCTCCGGTTACCTTCATTTCTATTTCCATTTTCTCGAAATCTCTTACCAATTCTTCCGAAGACATTATCATCTTGAGTCTCTCCTTTCTACTAAGGGCGTCAGCCACCATATTGACTTTCCCCGGATGATAAGGAATCTCATAATCGTAATCCTTGATTAGCTCTAACCACCTCCTCTGGCGCATGTTGAGCTCTTTCGGTGTGGAAATATACTTGAGCTCTTATGGTTTGTGTAAATCTCGCAGTTTTTAGGTCACAAACACTGTAGAAGGGGGTTGAATACAATGTTTAGCATAATCAAATCGAATATAAGAACTCAAGTAACAGAAAATAGATTTTATTCAACACAATAAACTCTGTTACAATATGGAACTGTCCTCTCTCAGTGATGAATAAATTATCACGAGAGCTGCTAGAGTTACGAAGTATAATAACTTCGATAAACGTAACACTTATAGTGTAAACTCTATGCCTGTGTTTATATACTACACAGTTACAAGATAATCTTCTAATTGATATGGAATATAATCCTGCTTCCTAAAATATATCAACAGTTATCTTTTCTTCCAAGTATCTATTCTTCATAGAATTCCTTCTCCATGCACAATTCTTTCTGTCTTAGTCTCGATCTTCTTTTCTTTCAATCAACCGCCTACCTTATCTGAAAGTCATCTTAAGTCCTGATATTATCTCCTGATAAATATCTTCTGATCACTTAAGTTCTGATAACTTAAGTTCTGATATCTTAAATTCTGTCTTCAGTATAAGTGCTGATTTCCAGTTAAGTACTGATTTGTCCTGTTAGGTAAGATCTGAAAACTAAACACAAATCATATTACACATGAAATTATCAAATATATCTAACAATCTCCCCCAACTTGTAAATTAGCATAATATACAAGTTCAACAGATATTTGATGATGTCAAAAACATTAAGTACAAATGCATGAGAATTTGACTAGATAACTACAACTTACAGTCCTTTCAGCTTTACCATCTTTAACTTTTGATAACAGCTTCAGTCTGTATAAACTTCAGAATTTAAGTAGTTATAGATCTTTGACTTGGCTTCAACTTTTAATTTCTTCTGATCTCTTTGATATCAGGAGATGTTATGAGATAGTTCTTCAACAAACATCTCTCAGCATATTCAAGTTTATTGACCATCCTCCTTTTAGCATTTATCAATTCAGCTGTATCTTCTCCAGTTTGAAAAATAGCTGCTCTGAGATCATTTATCTTAGCTTTTCTTATCTCCTGATCTAGTCTAATCAGATATGCCTTGTCAAACTCTAGATTGAATTCCACAGTCTTATAACCCAGAAAAGTAGTTATAATCCTAGCAGAGTTAGGCTTCATATCGAAAATAACACCTTTGTGATCTCTGTACGTGGGACTGTATGTGCTGTTAGACTTTACAGAATAAAGCTTCTTCTGTCTTTGAATTTGAGACTTTAAATTCCCCTGCAGCACTATCTGTTAATCTGTCTTTCACTTGAAGTAGGAATATAACATGTTCCAGTTCCTCAAAATACTTCAATGGTATAGCATTTTTCTTAATCTGGTATACCCTTCCATTTGTCATAAAATATAACAAGATATGTTCTTTTAAGAAGGTATGGTAAACCATTTGTTCAGATTCAAGTCGATTCAATCTTTCAGGAGTTGCTCCAACACCTGGTTCACTTAAGAAAGTTGGATCATTGGTAGTGTTATGTACTCTTCATTCATCAGAACTACCTAACCCAGATTTATCTCTTGCTTCCTTTCCTGTAACAACTCTTGCTTCAAAACCACTTGTTGCAGTCTTCAAAGGTTGAGCCTGTTTAGCTTTGGTGAATCCTGGTAGGAGTATCTTTGAAGGTTTAACATGAGCAATGTTAGAGGTTTCCTTTTCCTTATCTTCTGATATAAATCCAACTTGAGCTATGTCAGAGGTTGCTTGCTTCCCTGTCATATCAGAACTTACTATATCTTGACTCTGAACAACATGAGCCATGTCAGAGGTTGTTTGAAAAATCTTCTTATGCATCAGAGTAAGATTAGCATTTGCTTCATCATCAATTATTTCTTCATCCATGACTGGTATATAAACCTTTACAGGTTCATCAACTTTTTCTTTGCCCTTGGACCTTGGATCAATTTCCATTTATGATTTGGCCTTGGTTTCCTCAGAACTTGTTCTTTCCTTTATCACAATACCCTTAGGCTTTGGAAATTTCTTTTCAACAACAGAAGTTTTAGATTTTGTCTTGACACCTTCTGCTTTGAGTCTAGCTTCTTCTTCCTTTAGACTCTCAAAGTCCATTCCTAGATTTTCTTTAAGAAATAACTGCTTTGAAATTTCTTCATCAAGTTCTAGATATTCACCAGAACTTATCCTTTTACCAGTATCAGAACTTATTCTTCTCCCAGTATCAGAACTTGTTCCTTGACTTGTAATTCTAGATTTACTTGACGAAAGTCCTTTGCCTTGACCTTGACCTCTACCCTTATCAGAGTTTCCCTGCTCATCATTTCCATCATCCTTTCCTTTCAGTGTTTGAATAGATTTGCATTTGGACTTAATCACTTTCTCCCCCTTTTTGGCATCAGCAGGTAATAGAAGAGATACAAGAAATTTCACTGAGGATTGGATCTCATTGAGTTGATTTTGGTGAGAAGCTTGATTCTTCAGAATTTCATTAATTTGAGTTTGTTGCTTCTCCCGAGTTTTCTCAATGTAGGCAATTCTGTCAAAGACTGGCTTGAAAAATCTGTTCTTTTCAAGTTTCACATTCATATCTTGCTGGATCAAGTTTTCTTGAATTTTATTCACCTTGTCATGAGTTATTGAGTGTTGACCTTGAAGGTGCCATGTACTCAATGCAGTATCTCTCAGCTGTGCTTTGAAATCATCATTGATCAGCATTTCATCAGCTTTTGCAAGATGCTCAGCAAGAATCTTTTCAGAAGGAATAAAACTAACTGAGTTCGATTCTTTAGTCCACTCCTTTCCTCTAGGAGTTTCACTCCAAGGTACTGGTGCTTCCCCTATAACAAACTTTTTAACTAAATCAGCTTTATGAACAGTTTGTTGAGGTGCATGTCCTGATGGACCAGCTGCATCAGCATCTAAATTTGCAGCAGCTTCACCAGTAATTTCTTCATTAGCAGTATCAGAACTTGTAGATCCTGCATTATCAACATCCTCTGATAAAATAGCAGTATGTGAGGCTATAGAGGCTTCAACATTATCCTCTAAATTTTGATCTGCAGCCAGGTTCTGATCAACATCCCAAATCGATGTTGTTGGTGAAGTGAGTTGAATTGGTGGAGCTTCCAAGTACAAAACCTCAGGCACAAGCAGGTTATGAATATCAATTTCAGCACTTGTACCTGGTTCTTCAGTATGTACTGGATCAACTATATGTGACATAGGAGGTGTAGGTATTTTGTCTTGAGCAGTGTCATGTTGTGCAGTTTCTGTTTATACAGAAGGAAGTAATTCAATAACAACTGGTTCTATTGAGATCAGAGATTCCTGATCCCCTTCCTTAGCTGCTTCCACTACATCTGAATCTGACTCAACTATGTCCCTATGAGCTCTCTGTTTCTTTGATTTCCTCAAAGGTGGAGACATTGTAGGAGTTTTATTATCAGAATTTAATTTTCTAAGCCTTTTGAGGGGCCTAGAACTCCCAGTTACAGTATCTTTCTGAGAAGAAACCTTCTCAGCTTCTACAACAACAGGTTCTGATATTGGAACCTGTTCCTCAGTTGTTTTCTCAAATCAACAGAATTTAATCAAAACATTCATCACAAAATAAAATTAAAAGTCGATGAAGTAAAGATTAATAAATTTCAAGTAAACATGCACAGTCATATAATTTGAGAAACAAAGAACAAATCTTGCAATTTAAAGAAAATTTCATTGATATATCAGATGATTACATTCGATAAAATTTATCAATTACATGCAAAAATTACAAGATAGTCCTATTCTACGATTCCCAACATCAACCGCCTTAGTCCTAAGCTAAGAAGCCCTAACGACTAACTCCTTCGGCTGTTGACGAAGAGCACTGCAAGACGGATGATCCGTTCTTGCTGACGGAGAGCTTCTCTCCTTTTCTCTTCCAACCTATCAAGATGGAGATGATACTCCATTGATAAGAACAAGAGTTCTGTGTGAACCTCTTGTGGAACTGAGTTCCAAAGCTCGTCAGGAATGGTGGTGACATGCCACTCCTGTTGCCATTCATCACAACTCAACTCGATGTGAAAAGTTTCATAGTTCAGGAACATGTTGAAACGTACCATTTTTGTTGGTATGAATAAAAAGAGAGTGAGTTTGTGAGAAAATGAAAGTTGTTTTGGCTGGAATGAATGGTTGGTTTAAATAGCCAATAGAATACCAAGGGACACGAGGACTGGTTAAAAATTACAAGTAAAAATAATGACCCCTCGACTCCCTAGACTGATGTGTAATAATAACAGTCAGTAAAAGATCTAAACCCATAGTTAATGGGCACGTGATATAATAATAATTACTGTGCGCATGCAGGTTTTCAAGACATACACGCTAAACACTAACCCATAATGATTATGACTGTTTTATCTCACATTAACCAATATTCTGTAAAAATATTATGGTTCAAGTAATGACCAAAAATAAACCAAGTAAATAAATACTGCCACATCAGCATCAGAACTTGATTATTATCAGGATTTAAAAGTCATCAGAATATGGCTCCTTAACTCAAAAAATGAATGTGTGTTCCTGTAATTCTTCACACAAATACTGATATGGTTTCATCATAACTTAATCATCAGAACTTCCATCAAAATTTGTCCTCAGAATTTATGCAATCTGACACATAGACTGTTCATCTAAAATAACATTGATCACCACAGTAATTTTCATCATTCATATGGAGTGTAAGTGTGTGTATTAAGCTAAATATCAGACAAAGAGTAAAGTCTGATTCACTTTAGTACATCTTAGAAATAAGGCATAACTAAGAACTTTGCTCAAAATCTGTCATTATTCTGAAGCCTACTATTGAATGAGTTCATGCATGAGTCCACCTCAACTGTTTTGTGCTCATTTTATGCATCTTTTGAAATTCTATTTTACAGTGGCTTCTTAGTGTAAGTGAGTCACGACTGCTTATCAGAATTTATGTTGTTATCAGAGTATTTCTCCAGTAATCATAGAGTGTGAAAAGTCACCAAGAAAATTTTATTTTGCTTTTCTAATGCATATTACCTAATACCAGCAATGCACTTGGGTCTTCCCTTCCACATTTTTACTCTAGATCTCAAAGGAGTACCTGATTTTTATTTTATTTTTCTTTTCTTTTTCTTTTGATAAGTGCGGCTTATCAGCACTTAGTACATCCACCAGATTTACTAACATCAGAACTTAACAGATAAGAAGCACTATTCTAGTTTTTGACTTAGTAATAAGATACACAAAGTAAACTTAACTAAGCTCAATATAAGAATTTGCTTGTGTTAAAAGATTTCCACATAAACAATTACTTCAAACATAGGATCTTTAGTATATTAAGGACTACTAGGTCAGTATCTAGCACAGTTATCCTCATTGGATTGAATAGTCACAGAAACATTCATATCACTATCAGAGTTTAGAAATTTACATCAGACAATAATCAACATTTAAGTAATTTTCAATTTAAGCACATAATACACAAAGATAGTAATATCTGTAAATACTGATCATAAAGTCTGATGTATCAGAATATAAACTAAGCAGATTTAGAGAAAGAACCTGAAACCATTCCAAGTTCATTTACCAAGCTTGTAAAAGTAGCTTCACACAGTGGTTTTGTGAAGATATCTGCTAGTTGTTGATCTGTGAGAACAAAATGCATTTCCACTGTACCTTCATCCAAATGTTCCCTTATGAAATGGTACCTAATGCTGATGTGCTTTATCATTGAGTGCTGAACTGGATTACCTGTCATATCAATAGCAGTTTGATTATAACGGTAAATAGGGATTTTAGAAAATTCTAACCCATAATCCAGTAACTGATTCTTCATCCAAAGAATCTGTGCACAACAGCTTCCTACAGCAATGTATTCTGCTTCTGTAGTTGATGTGGAAATTGACTTCTGTTTCTTGCTAAACCAAGAAACCAATCTGCCTCCAAGAAATTGGCAGCTTCCACTTGTGCTTTTCCTGTCAATTTTGCATCCTGCAAAATCTGCATTTGAGTAACCTATTAGCTTAAAATCTGATTCTCTAGGATACCACAATCCCAGATCAGCTGTACCCTTAAGGTACTTGAAAATTCTTTTCACAGCTGTTAAGTGAGGTTGTAATATCCAGGATATATCGTGTAATTATTTTTCTTAATAAATAATTATTATATGTGTTCAGTATCTATTCTGTGAATTATTTGTTAAGTGTTAAATGTGTTTGGATGTTTAAAAATAATATTAATTGAGTATTTTAATTTTTATATGTCCAAAATAAAATATCGATAATTGTCATATCTTCCTATTTATTTTTATGATGATTTATGATTTTATAGGAAATGTATGGATTTTATAAAATCAGGAACCAACCGATGTCATCCGTTTTTACATTTTTGTAACCCGAAATTGTTATGAGAACTCCTTCCTAACCTAATTGCAATATTCCAAGCATTTTCCATGTTTTGACTTTTTCGATCCAGTGTACGGTTTGTCATGCGCGGGTCCCAGCGCAATATTTTCGATACATTATTGGTTTCGGTAAATCGATAAAACTCATATTTTCAATAAATGGGATCTTTTTATTAAACTATCACAATTATCACCTCGTAATATGTGTAACCAGGCGCTGAGACCAAGACCGCATTACAAATTATACTAATTTGGATAATTATCCCGAAAACCGGTACCGTTTGGATCAGTTTTTATAAATAAACGTACCATTTTATACCCGGAATGATCCAACGGGATACTAATTTTCCGTAATTATAAATAGCCTTTTACCGTATTTTATTCCGTATAAAAATCATTTGCAGTCAGTTAAATATATAATTTTCCAGAAAAAAACCCTAAATTCATAAAACCTTATGAGAATCAAAGTACAATTTCAAGGTGTTATTGAAATCAGTTGGGAAAGTTGGAGTAACCAAATCGAAGGTCTCGAGGAGTACTATCAGATTCTATGTTCCATATCACTGCATAAATCAAGGTTTATTTTCTGAAAATTTATTTATTTTTCGAATTATTTTTATTAAAAATATGAATTTTTGTTCGGATGATTGTTTGAATGATTTGATGATTGCATGTTGTAGAGCTTGTTTTCCTGATGATTTTCATATGTCATACGTCTGATTTGGAGTTCAATAACATGTTCAAAATTGAGTTTAATTTTCGAAATTTTGAAATTAAGGTTTATAACCCGTATGAATGTTTTCAATTGAAATTTGGGGCTTTTTGATTCAGGGGCTATTAGCTGTTGATTTATAGTGGGTTGTGTTCCTTATGAAATTTGCAATCGATTGGTATATAGCTCGTTAACAGATGATGCCTGAATCGAAGGGAGTTGTACTTTAAAGTTTTCGTCGGTTCGCCGGAAACCGGCAATGTTCTTGGCCATTTTCCGGCCAGGACAGGGATGATTGATGTGATTTGATTGCATGGTTGTGTTCCTTGTGAAGTGTAGATGTGATCTGGAGGTGATGGTGGTGTGAGGATGCCGGTGACGAGTTCTCCGGCGAACCCCGACTGTTTTCCGGCGAGGGCTGGAAAAATTACAGTTTAGTACCTCAATTATTGGGGACGATGAAGTTTAGTCCCTGAAGTTTCCAGAGTTTGCAAATTTTGGATTCCTGTTTTAAAAATATTCAAAAATCATATTTCCTATTTATTTTTATTTTAAAAATTCGTTTTTAATTTCTGAAAATTCCAAAAATTATTATTCTAATTCCAAAAATTATTTTTAATTCAAAAATAAATCTGAATTAATTAGTTAATTAATTTCAGTTAATTTTTAATTGATTAATTGGTCAATTAATTCGAAAATTAATTGATTAATTGATTTAATTAATTATTAGTTGATTTTAATTAATTATTTAATTAGATTTAATTATTTAAAAATGATTTAAAAATTCCGAAAAATAGTTTCGAGCTTTAAAATATTATTTTAAATTGTTTTCAAGGCTCGATAATTATTATAAACTTGTTTTGAAGCCAGATTGGGCCAACTGAACCCTGTTTATTACTCCGAAATTGATCCAACGACCCGTTTTAATTCCGAAAAATGTTTTAAAAATCATTTTAAATACCCGAAAGCCTGTTTATGACCCGAGACTCCATTATATATGATATATCATTGATTATTTGACGTGTTATGTGCTAAATATGACTTGTTGGTTAACCGTCGGTCTATATATTCGGTGTTTACTTGTTTATAATATAACTTTCAATCCGTTAATCGGATTTGGGTAAAACGAAGGGTAGATAGAAGTATATGTCGAATAGAATCGTATGAGTTGAATATTGATAGATGCTTATGATATGTGAGCAGAAGAGGCAAGGCGTAGGAAAGGGAAACAAATAGTCGAGGAGTAGACAGTTGTGATTGAAAGCGAGTGCAGAATAATAAGCTAGTACCAGGCAAGTGTTCTGAACTTTCTCGAGATATATTATAGTTGATTGATAGACCTGTTTTATATTGCAAGTACTTTGATGCACTGAATCCAAAACCCTGATTTCAGTTATTGATATTGAGCCATAAACCTGATTCTTTCTAGACCATTGAATGTTGTACACCCAAATACGAACCTCAAATATACGATATTCCTCCACAAATACATACAAACTAAATATCAAACACTGAACCAGATTGCTTACACACTCAAACCATTTTATCTTATGCTTTGAAAGACCAAATCCTTGAAACCTTGAGTCATTGATTCCTTTGTTATCCAATTCTTTCATTACCCAACAACCAAGCTTTGAAAATGCCATATTGATCCTTATGAAGATTTAAACCATTTCATTATCGAACACCCAGTGTTGTTTATGATTCTGTTTATTGCTTTACATTATTTATTCTGTTATTATATTAGAATTGGATTGTTTTTTTATAAAATTGTGGACCAGATTTGTGGTCAGACCATATAATGGTCAAGTTAGGCCAATGTGTGCCTTGGATCCAGTAGTTAGAGCAGTGCTGTGTGCTTTGCTCGGGGTTAGTGCGTGACTGATCAGCAGCCTAACCTTGGTTTTTTTAAAATGAAAATATAATATCCAATTCTAAATCATAATCCATTGTTCACTTGATATCATAACCATTTTCACCTGATGATCATTATTCTCAGTTTTGTCATTGTGACTTGCTGAGCTAGTTAGCTCATTTGTGCGATATTGTTTATGTTCTTTTCCAGTTAAGAAGGAACCAGTTGGTACCGAGGATCCCCAGTCCAGCGCGAGAGCTAGGGGTTCAGGTTGATCGAGTTAAGCTAGTAGGCTTCTTTTGGGATAGTTTGAGTTTGTAAAAGTTTGTAATAATGTTTAATACTCAGTTCTGAGTTTGAATAGTTGGAATTTGAACAATTTATAATATAAGTGTGTGTTTGGCTTGTGTGCATACTTTAACCTGTTGCGGTCCGTGGTAGTTGGTAAGTAGGGTCACTGTATATTATTATTTTATTATTGTTATAAGCATGTTATAAATAAGGTTTGTGTGTGTGGACCCCAAAATTCTGACCCGGGTTTGGAGGGCGCCACAGAGGTTCTCTTGGATCTGCTTGAAATCTTGCACAAAGATAGGTAGCATACATGATATCAGGTCTAATTGCAGTTAGATAGAGTAGTGAGCCAATCATACCTCTGTAATCAGTAATATCTACTGATTTACCAATATCCTTATCCAACTTAGTTGCAGTGGCCATAGGAGTGGATGCACTTGAACAATCCTGCATTCTAAATTTCTTTAACAAATTTCTGGTGTACTTTAATTGACAAATAAAAGTCCCTTCTTCATTTTGCTTGACTTGAAGGCCCGGAAAATAGTTAAGTTCTCTAATCATACTCATTTGATATCTTGACTGCATCAGTTTGGCAAACTTCTTACCAATCTATCAACTGGTGCAAATGATATCATCAACACATATTTGTACCAAAAGTAAGTCCTATCCATGGTTGAGGTAGAACGATGTTTTGTCAATAGTCCCTCTGTTAAATCCACTTTCCAGAAGAAACTGAGCTAATGTCTCATACCATGCTCTTGGAGCTTGCTTAAGTCCATAAAGTGCTTTATCAAGCCTGTAGACATGATTTGGAAATTTGGGATCTACAAAGCCTGGAGGTTATTCAACATATACTTCCTCTCCCAATTCTCCATTAAGAAAAGCACTTTTCACATCCATTTGAAAGACTTTAAACTTCTTGTGAGCAGCATAAGCCAAAAATATCCTTATGGCTTCCAATCTATCAACTAGTGCAAATGTTTCATCATAATCAATTCCCTCATGTTAAGAGTATCCTTTTGCAACCAGCCTTGCTTTGTTCCTTGTAATTATGCCGTCACTGTCAGTTTTGTTTCTGAACACCCATTTTGTACCAAAAACAGATCTGTTCTTTGGTCTTGGCACCAGGGTCCATACTTTATTTCTTTCAAATTCATTTAACTCTTCTTGCATTGCTTGCACCCAGTCAGCATCTTGAAGAGCTTCTTCCACTTTCTTTGGTTCAGTCTGAGAGAGAAAAGAATGATAAAGACATTTTATTTGATGTAGTTGTTCTAGTTCTGACACCTGCATCAGGATTTCCAATAATTAAGTCAGGTGTATGTGCTTTAGTCCACTTCCTTGCAGATGGAAGGTTTTCTCTAGAACTGGATGCTCCCCCATGATCCATGCTGTCTCCATCAACATTTTCTGATACTCCCCCTGAAATTATGCTCTCTAAGTTGGATCTTTCATTATTTGAGTTTCCAGAAATATCAGAACATGAGTTTCCAGAATTATCAGAACTCGGCCCATCAGAACTTGAAGAGCCTGTTATAGATTCTAATGCTTCTTGAGATGTGGTTGGATCTTCAGTATGCTCCCCCTACACAGGTGCATTTTCCTTAGGCGTAGTCACCACAGTTTCAATAACATCAGAGTTTAATCCATCAGAGTTTGCAGTATCAGGATTTACAGAATCAGAATTTAAAACTTCATTTTCGAATCTCAGCTGATCATGATCATTGAAATCTGCAAGTCCAGTAATCTTTTTATCATCAAAAGAGACATTGATAGATTCCATGACAACCCTTGTTCTTAAATTTTAGACTCTGAAGGCTTTTGTAGAAAGTGGATATCCAACAAAAATTCCTTCATCAGCTTTTAGATCAAATTTGGATAGCTGTTCGGGATGAGTCTTAAGAACAAAACACTTGCATCCAAATACATGAAAATACTTCAGATTTGGCTTCTTTTTCTTCACCATCTCATATGGTGTTTTTCCATGCTTGTAAATGGGTGTTGCATTCTGAGTAAAATAAGTAGTCTGCACAGCTTCAACCCAAAAGTAGGTTGGTAACTTTGTTTCATCAAGCATAGTTCGTGCAGCTTCAATAAGATTCTATTCTTTCTTTCAACAACTCCATTTTGCTGTGGTGTTCCAGGAGCAGAAAATTTCTGCTTTATTCCATGGTCTTTGCAGAACTCTTCCATAATCAAATTCTTGAACTCAGTGCCATTATCACTCCTTATGATCTTCACAGAATCTTTGACCAATTTATCCAGTTGCTTGACATGATCAATCAAGATAGATGCAGTTTTACTTTTTGTGTGCAAGAAATACACCCATGTGTATCTGGTGAACTCATCCACTATGACCATAGCATATTTCTTCTTTGTAATAGACATAACATTCACTGGACCAAATAGATCAACATGTAGTAGGTGATAAGGCTCAAGAATTGATGATTCAGTCTTGCTCTTAAATGAAGATTTTCTTTGTTTTTCCTTCTGACATGAATCACAAAGGCCATCAGGAGCAAATACTGATTTTGGCAGTCCTTTCACAAGATCTTTCTTGACTAGTACATTTATATTGTTAAAATTTAAATGGGATAGTTTCTTGTGCAAATCCCAGCTTTCTTCAATTGATGCTTACTCAACAGACAAATTGCAGAACCATTAGTACTTGTTGAAAGCTTGGCTTCAAAAATATTACCATGCATGTATCCTTTCAGAACAACTTTGCCTGTAGATTTGCTTACAACTTCATAGTGTTCTTCAAAGAAATCCACATGATAACCTCTGTCACAGATTTGACTAACACTCAGAAGATTGTGTTTAAGTCCTGAGACCAGAGCTACTTTTCTAATGATAACATTCCCAAGATTGATATTGCCATATCGCAAAATTTTTCCAATGTTGCCATCTCCATAAGAAACACCTGGGCCAGCTTTCTCCACAAAGTCTGATAGCAGGGGTTTATTTCCAGTCATATGTCCTGAACATCCACTGTCCAGAATTAGGATGTTCTTCCTGTTGCCCTGCAATCACACAGAACACTATTGATTAGTTTTAAGGACCCAGACTTGCTTGGATCCCCTGGCCTTTTTAAGTTTGTTAACATTTGCAGCGGATTTAGCATCAGAGTTTATGTTAACAGTTTTCTTGTAACACCCCCAGATCCGGGGTCGGGGATCTGGGTCGTCACGGTCTTTCTTTCCATAATATCACTTAACTTAATTAATAATAAATAACCTCATGCTGTGACCCCACACTAACACACAGCACAACCCGTTATAGTCTCAGAGATGAAATTGAAATAAGTACAAGTCCTTGAATCCATAATTTAAAAGTTATTACAACCCAAAATGATTACTTGATAAGTTTACAGTTAATTGCCATTATCTGCCACAAGTTGTAATTATACATAATTGGTTCCCAAAAGTAGAATGCTTGATCTACCAATAGATCTACCTCTGCAGATATAACAGCTACAAGATCAACGGGAAGACGCGGGACGCTTCCCACACGCTTGCGCTGGGTCTGCTTGAGTCTGGCCATCTTTCCTAACTGTTGTTGTGTGATGAAGAAATGAAGCAAGAGTGAGCATTACAGCTTGCAAGATAATATATAGTGTAAACAATAATGCAAGTATCTAAATGGATAACTTACTGGAAACCTTTATCAAGTGTAAGGTAATTACTTACTGGATATAAGCTTAAAAGAAGATGAAGTTACCAATTACTTCACTATACTTATACCATTTTATAAAACTACTTGAACTACCACTGTTCAAGGTATTATAGGTTTCAAAAGGTCATCCCATAGATGAGACCACAAGTTAAGACTTGAATAGATTCAATCTTTGAAATATTATTGAATGAAATGAAGTTACGAGATACTTTATTTAGTCCCGATATATAACCACATATATATCTCTTATACATTTCCTGGAAACCTCTGTTATGTAAAGTATGAACAGAGTTTGTAACATCCAATGAATTTTGGAAAGGAAAAGAATTTTGGCATAAACCCGATATCTTGCTGATCAGGCAAAGATACCAATAAGTAACCTTTTCTACTGTAGATGGATGAATTCCTCGCCGGTCATCACCCAGGCAGCATTAGGACCTCGCGCTAGACCGTTACCCGGCCACTCACGCGTGGATGGACTGTCACCCAGCCTCTTACACCTTCATAGACCGTACCCCGGCATGTCGCTTATGCCGACTCAATTAGATGGACTTACTTCCCGAACATTGGGCAAGTTATCAAATTGTTTTCTCAAAACAGCAACCTCGTTACGAATATAAAATACACCACAGAGCCGGATCCCTAAGATTTTTGAGCGAATATTCAAGTCTCCTTCGAAAGGAAGATCTTAAATCTGAAAACGAGTTTTTGGGATCCACTCTAACTTTTAAAATCATTTTGAAGACTCGAAAACATTTTTAAGAATGTTTGGAGTAATGTTGATTTAATGAAATAAATCAGTCCCGATATATTAGAAAATATCTGAATATTATTATTTAAATAATATTCCCATAAGGATAATCCTTATAAAAATAATTGAAGTAAAAGTTTTAAAACTCATACTTGAAATGAATAATAAATAACCAAAGATATACTTATACGAAAGTACAATCTTTATTTGAATAATCGAAAATGAGTTTGATTATCGAAACATTATTCTTTAATAAAATAAAGAATATTATTTAATAAATAAGTAGAGTCATAAGTCCTCGAATGAATATTCAAAATAATATTTATTAAATAAAATAAACGGAGTCATAAGTCCTCGAATGAATATTCAAAATAATATTCATTAAATAAAATAAACGGAGTCATAAGTCCTCGAAAGAATATTCAAACTAATATTCATTAATTAAAATAAAGTTATCGAATAAACCTTATTCGATTAATAGTTTTGAAAACTATATCTATCTATATATATATATATTATACTCGGGAACATCGACTCCCGGTTTAGCAATATGTTCACCTTTGGGTCCCCTATACTAAGGGTCTACTCAACTATTGTGTATCTCTAACATAGGTATTATGCAACTTATAAGCATTGACTCAACAATTAGATATCAAGATTACGAAAAAAGCATGCATATAAATATCATATCACATGCTCCAATATATCGCAAGATTTGCTAATAACAATCATGCACTTATCACAAGATAATGCATATATATATATACATCACAACAACAGTATAACGGGTAGAAAACTTGCCTGAGCGACTAGGGGTGGTAAAAGTCCTGGGATGAGTCTGGTAACCTATAAACATCAAATAAGTTGGAATTAAACCAAAGTCTCTTAAGAATCTATACTTTAACCAATTAGACCCTAACGTTCGCTTTTGTGCTTAACGATTCACTTAAGTCGCTCGAGTACCCTCAGCTCCACCATTTTTATTAAATTAACCATTAAGAGTTTTAAGGAGATTCTTTCACGAGTATCCTACCAACTGTCTAACCCACTTTACATAATTGTTTCATAATCCAAATAGTCATTTAAGGGCCTTAATTAATGTTTCAAATTAAGGCGAGGGGTAATGGTTCGTTCACGAAATGCCGTTACTTAAAACGGTCGTTTCTCCTAAACCGTACATCGGATTCAAGCGAACCACATATCAAAACGAAGCTCGTAACATGAACTATCTAATCATGGCAATGGTCAAAACCTAACAGTGAGTTCTCGGGTCCTGATGTTAAGAACAAAACAGTCTAAAGTAAATCGGACATTACGACGACTATGTTTACGCGATTACCAAATTTTATCCTACTCCAAATCAACCACAAATCAACCACAATCCAATCATACAACCAAACTCCATCCATAAAATACTACAACAGCCCCAATAACTCAATATTTCCAAATTTATACTACTTCCCAAACATGAACTAAAAGCTTACTTAAGTTCTTTAACTAATCAACAAGGTTTACAACTCCCAACACATCACAAAACCAACACATCTCTAAATACACAATAATCAAGCTTCTCATGAACCATACCAAACACAAAAACTCTAAATATACAAAAGTAGGGCTAGGATATTAGATTATACCTTCCTTGGTGAGTAAAAGTAACTAAGGAGCTTGGAATCACCCTTTAAAGTCCTTACCAAAGCTTAATCTAAACAAAAACTCAAGAACAAAATTTCAAGTTCTTGAAAAACACTATTCACCCTCTTCTTCCATGAATTTTAGGAAGAGATTGTGAAGGAATTTGAAGCTTAAACTTATAGGATATCTATATCTATGCACAAGGAACCTTAGATAATTACCTCACTAATTAATGAAGCTTGGAACTTGGATTTGGGTTTTTCTTTTCTTGCAAAATGGAAAGGGGCCGAGAGCTTTGTTCTCCAAAATGGAAGTCAACTTTGTGTTTTTGGTGTTATGATTTGTTTGTTGGTTGTTTTTTCTTTTGTTTTAATTAATTACCTTTTAACCATGGTGATTTTTGTGTGGCTTGAAATCAACCACACTTCCTTCCCTTTTTGGTCATGCTTAGGTCATCAATCTTATGTCATCTTCCCATGCTTGTCCTCTTCTTATTGGTTTGATGACATCATCCTCACTAACCTCTTTGATTAGCTCCTAATTACTTGGCTAATGACCACTGATCTGTTATACGGTTCGCTTAACTTTCGTTTTCGTTTATCGTTTGAGGGATCATACCCGGGATCTTATTACTTGGGTTTCCTTAACCTTTCTCAATACATTATATTCCTTTTATGATCCTCTCTTATAATCCTTGAATTTTAAATCCTTTTTATCCTGTTACCTTATACTCAATTCTTTCGGTATCTGGTGGATTTTCGGGAAAAATCAAAGTGTTCGAATTTGGATTCTGACGATCTTTACATACACTTATATATCATATAGAGTACTAATAAGATCTCAGAATAACAATAAAAGAACCCCTACATAGTGTGGCATGAAAGTTTTCTTATTCAACATAATCAGTAGAAACACTATTCATAAGGGTTACAAAAAAGTTCAAAATTTTGGGGTTATTACAGTCTCCCCTCCTTAAAAGGATTCCGTCCCGGAATCAAATAGAAAACAAATGGGGGTACTTTTCTAGCATTGCGCTCTCTAGTTCCCAAGTTGATTCTTCCACATTATGATTCTGCCATAGCACTCTGACTAGCTTGATCACTTTGTTCCAAAGCACCTGCTCCTTATTATCCATAATCTCTACTGGTCTCTCCACATAAGTCAGATCTGGTTGCATATCCACCTGCTCGTACTCCACTATGTGTCTGGCATCCCGATGATACATCCGTAGCATTGACACATGGAACACATTATGAATTTGTTGTAGGTTCGGGGGTAAGGCTAGCTCGTAAGTCAACTTCCCAATCCGTCTTAATATCTCAAAAGGTCCAATGTATCTTGGGCTTAGTTTCCCTTTCTTTCCGAACCTCATTAACCCCTTCCTAGGGGATATTTTAGTAGTACTAAGTCCCCTACTTCATACTCCTTGTCCTTTTGGGCTAGGTCTGCATATTTCTTCTGTCTGTCTTGGGTTGCTACCAGCCGTCCTCTGATGAGATCCACTATGTCTTTGGTCCTTTGGACCACTTCGGGTCCGAGCATCTTCCGCTCTCCTACTTCATCCCAGTATAAGGGAGATCGACACCTTGTTCCGTACAGGGCCTCATAAGGCGGCATTCCGATGCTAGCATGAAAGCTATTGTTATAAGAAAACTCGATCAACGGCAAGTGATCATCCCAACTTCCTTTAAAGTCTATTGCACAGACTCTCAACATATCCTCTAGTGTCTGGATGGTCCTTTCACTCTGCCCATCCGTCTGGGGATGGTAAGCGGTACTCATATTTAACTTGGTCCCCGCACATTCTTGAAAGCTCCTCCAAAATCTGGAGTTGAATCTGGGGTCTCGGTTTGAGACAATGGACGCTGGGACTCCATATCGCGTCACTATTTCCTTAAGGTAAATGTCCACCAGTATATCGACTGTGTATCTTTCATTGATAGGAATAAAATGAGCTAACTTTGTCAGTCGGTCTATAATCACCCATATGGCATCATGGTTGGCTTTTGTCCTTGGTAAACCGATAACAAAATCCATGGCTATCTGTTCCCATTTCCATTCGAGAATCTCCAGGGGTCGTAAAAGTCCACTGGGTCTCTGGTGCTCTGTCTTTACTCTTTGGCAAGTCAAACATTTGCTTACCCATTCTGCTACGTCCCTCTTCATGTTGGGCCGCCAGTAATACTCCTTCAAATCCCTATACATCTTGGTGCTTCCCGGGTGAATGGAATACCTTGAACTATGGCTTTCATCCAAAATCTTTTCTTTAAGCTCTTGAACGTTTGGAACCCAAATCCGGTAGGAGTACCTTATTATCCCTATCATCTCTCTCAATATGGATCTCTTCTCCCGTCATTGACTCTCTGCCTTCATTCATTACTTTCTCTTGGCACAATCTAATCTTTTCCAATAACTCTGGCTGCATCGAGATCTCAAACAGCTTTTCAGTCCCGGCTCCGGTTACCTTTACTTCTATTTCCATTCTCTCGAAATCCCTTATCAATTCCTCCGAAGTCATTATCATTTTGAGTCTTTCCTTCCTGCTAAGGGCGTCGGCCACCACATTGGCTTTCCCTGGATGATAGAGAATCTCACAATTGTAGTCCTTGATTAGTTCTAACCATCTCCTCTGGCGCATGTTGAGCTCTTTTTGCGTAAATATGTACTTGAGGCTCTTATGGTCTGTGAAAATCTCGCACTTCTCTCCGTACAAGTAGTGCCTCCAAATTTTTAAGGCAAAAACTATTGCCGCGAGCTCAAGGTCATGAGTAGGATATCTAATCTCGTATTTCTTCAGTTGTCTCGACGCATACGCAATCACCGTACCATGCTGCATAAGCACACACCCTAATCCTTTGTGCGACGCGTCACTATATATCACAAAATCTCCTTTTCTGTCTGGCAATGCCCACACCGGGGCCGTTACCAACCTTTTCTCTAATTCCTGAAAACTGTTCTCGCATTTTTCCGTCCATTCAAACTTCTCTGTCTTACGAGTAAGTCGTGTCAAAGGGGCTGCGATCTTCATAAAGTCCTGTATAAATCTACGATAGTAACCGGCCAATCCTATGAAACTCCTTACCTCTGTGGGTGTGGTTGGCCTTTCCCAATTTGAGACCGCCTCTATCTTAGAGGGGTCGACCAATACTCCTTCTTTATTGATCACATGTCCTGACAACTGTACTTCATTCCGCCAGAATTCGCACTTCGAGAATTTGGCATATAACTGTTCCTCTCTGAGTATTCCTAGAGCTATCCTCAAATGCTCTGAATGTTCTGCCTCAGTCTTTGAGTAGATTAAAATATCATCGATAAAAACTATCACACACTTGTTCAAGTACTTCTTAAATACTCTGTTCATTAAATCTATGAAAGCCGCCGGGGCTTTGGTTAATCCAAAGGACATTACCAAGAACTCATAGTGCCCATACCCGGTACGGAACGCGGTCTTGGGAATATCTTCGGGTTTAATCTTTAGTTGGTGATATCCAGTTCTCGGGTCAATCTTGGAAAAATAAACAGCATCCTTTAGCTGGTCGAACAGATCATCTATTCTAGGTAACGGGTACCTGTTCTTTATGGTTAGCTTGTTCAACTCTCGGTAGTCGATGCACAGCCTCATGCTCCCATCTTTCTTCTTAACAAATAACACCGGTGCTCCCCACCGAGACACAATGGGACTTATCATACCCTTATCCAAAAGTTCCTGTAATTGAGTAGCTAATTCCTTCATTTCTAATGGGGCTAACTGGTAAGGTGCTTTTGAAACTGGCGCCGTCCCTGGGGCCAACTCAATAGCAAATTCAATCACTCTATCGGGTGGTAATCCCGAAAGGTCTTGTGGGAATACATCTTCAAATTCGTTGACTACCGGAATATCTTGTAAGTTGGGCACCTTCTTCTGCGTGTCCACCACATAGGCTAGGTAAGCCTCATTTCCTTTTCGTAGCATCCTTTTGGCCTGGGCGATAGTCAAAAATTTCTGCGTCTGCTTTCCTCTAA